>NC_141103.1:4461014-5061014 GCF_041138505.1 Cibotium barometz | reverse complement strand
CATTTTGATAAGCTCGCGCCACTAAATCAAAGAGCTCATTAACGAGCTATTGTTTCTTGCATGGAATTGATAAGAGGATTCTCCCTCCACTCAATTATTGCTTCCAAAATCTTCTCTTACGCTTTATTGATGTCATCTTGAAGACACTTGCCATGCACTAGTGTGCCATGAAAAAGATATGCAACATATTTCTTTTTGCGAAGTGCAATGTAGTAAGCATCTTGATTGTTTTCGTGTGTGAGCAACAATAACATGTGATTGACTATATTTGTCAATGTTTTGGGTCTAGGAATTGAATATAAACCTGTGCAAATTAATTACTTTGATTAAGCATTGATGGATTTTTTCACATAATAACTATGACCAATAAATTGCACTACTCTTGCAACTTATTGCGCTCTCTCTCTCTCTCTCTCTCTCTCTCTCTCTCTCTCTCATACACACACACACACACACACACACACACACACATTCAAATAAGTGCCTATGATGATCTACTCCAATGGCTGATGTAAGACATGATTCTTATGCTGCCATGCTCTATGCTCGAGGGGGTCACTCAAAAATATGTAAGCGTGGCACATGGGTTCAACAGAAGGGGTTTTTTTAAATCCCTTTTTTACACATTTTTTACATACAGAAGGGTATCATTCAAAGGGGGTATTTACATATTGAATAGAAAAGGGTGTGTTCTATTCCTGAAAATTTTATAGATAAGGGGTTTCTAAATTAGGCCTTGAAATGCACGTGATATAGAGAGTTTACATATAGTGAACCCCCGTGGCTCTATGGAGGAGTGATTATCTAAATGAAATGATGGGTTTTTCTCATACACATCGAGCATAGATCTTAGTGTTTTTTTGTATCTCTTGCTTGGTGTTTTCTTATGGGTTGTGCGCTATAGGTTGTCGAGAGGTTGTCCAACAGGAAGTTCTAAGGGGGCTATGTAGACTAGTGTTTTGGAGCCAAGAGGGGAGCTTGAGGTGAGAGATATTAGGGAACAAGGTTTTCAAAGTGAAATCCTTTCAAGTACAAGTTTTGTAGTTGGGTGGGGTGTGGAAGGTAGGAGATTGGGACTAGAAGTTTTGCTTTGTTCCAAAAATCCAAACTAGTCAAAGTGCCCTGTGTTCCAGCCCTATTTTCTCCATGCTGGAAGAGAAATAGAGTACAAGATTTTGTGTGGAGTATTTCCATAGGTTTTACTTGAAGCATAGCATATTTTTAAGTTGAATCATACCCTATTTTCTCCATGTTGGGGAAGAGAAATAGGGGTAGAAGATTTTGTGTGGAGTATATCCATAAGTTTTACTTGAAGCATTCCAAATCTCATGAGATTTGGAATGCTTCAAGTAAAACTTATGGATATACTCCATGTTGGAAGAGAAATAGGGGTAGAAGATTTTGTGTGGAGTATATCCATATGTTTTACTTGAAGCATTCCAAATCTCATGAGATTTGGAATGCTTCAAGTAAAACTTATGGATATACTCCATGTTGGAAGAGAAATAGGGGTAGAAGATTTTGTGTGGAGTATATCCATAAGTTTTACTTGAAGCATTCCAAATCTCATGAGATTTTAAGACTAGGAGCTAGGTGTTTGCAAGTGTGAAAAGTATGTATTTGATAGTTTCTTCCAATTAGGAGGACTGCATAAGGACCTAAGGGACTCACAAGATGTTGGGAGTCTTATCCTTTGAATTTGGGCATGAAACTTGATATATGGGTCTTATACAAGTCAAGGAACAAATCTACAGAGTTTCATGCTTTTTGGGTCTCCTGAGAAGGTGTAGCAGAAGGGTTAGTGTCTGGTCCAAAGCATCTCTAACTGCTAGCTTGCAGCCATCTTAGAGGGCTGATGGAGGGCTTGCTCAAGGAGATTTTAGTTGGAGCTTAGTGCGCAAGTAGACTAGAGGTAGAGGATTTCTCTCATAAAGTTTGGTGGCGCTTGGACAAGTGCAAGTGGTTCTCGGTTGACATGCTCCAGCTAGGGTCGACATGATGCTAGATGCATGTTCCCTTCTCGGGGACATGGTTCGATGAGATGACGAGGTTGAGGTACACTACTTTCCCATTGTCCCTAGTACTAATCTAACACTTTGACACATGTTGACACTAAAAAATAACCTTATCTCTCTACCATAACTCTCTCAAAGCTTGATAACCTTTGCCTGAGTCTATGGTCCACCAAAGAAACTTAATTTCCTGAGAACAATAGCCCAAAATCTTGGATCAGCTTGGTATCTTCACACCTCTCTTGCCCAGGATTCTAGAAGTCTTTGGCTAGCCCAATAGAGAACTTGAAGGCAAGTGCAAGACACAACTGAACCACCAAACAAGCCTCAGCTATTCCTCCACAACTCGAGTTACCTTCGTAGACCTGTTCTTAACCTTTTAGAGAGAGAAACACTTGCTACCTAGCCTATAGAGAGAGAACCACAAGTTGTCCATCCCTAGAGAGAAAAGGTAGCCATTGTCTATCCCTCTGTACCTACTATCTAGCCCCCCTTTGTATCTAATGTTTAGTCCTCTGTACTTGCTGTCCAGCCTTGTGTACGTGCTATCTAGGCCTAGATAGAGAGAAATGTGGGAGCTCTGTATATAAATAAAGATAACAACCCGACCAGCTCTATAGAGAGAGATAAACAAGTTGACTAGCTCCTATATGTGTGGGAAACAATCTTGATCCATGGAAAAGCAAGTTGGCTAGCCAAAATTGTCTTTGTCTTTAACTAGAGCCATGCTTGAATTGGTGCAAAAGGATCTACTTGGGAACCATCACTTCAGCTTCCTCAACTGTCACCATTTGGTCCAACTCCATTTTTGATTTGTGCCATGTTCACATGGGGCCAGGCCAGTGTCCCATGTGAAAGGACCAGTCTTTTGGTGTCACATGGATGGGAGCCAGATTCATGCCACTCGTGTGTGACCACTACTGCATCACATGGACGAAAACTAGTTTTGTGCCACCCGTGTGTGACCTACTTCGTGCTATATGGATGGGAACCTGTTGGTGCCACCCGTTTATGGCCAGGATGACGACTTACCCCTATGGTGTTGTCACTCCATAGGAAGACCAGGACATATATTCATATTTATGTCACGCTAGTTTTGTGCCGATAGGACGGCACCTCTGCCAGATCTACCCCATGCATGCTTCTTCTAGATGCCTCTACATGTATAAAGTAGGCACCTAGGTTAGATCTAGCCCCCTAGCATGAAAAAAGTAGGTTCCCAGGCTAAGAATGGCTATAAAAGTGCTTTTTTCCCTTTTTGGATACTTCTGGTGTAAGTAAACCCATAGTCCCAACTTGTTGCACAAGTAAACTCAAGAAGTGAAGTGTCCAAGTCCTTCTAGCCACACTCCAAGTGTTCAACACCATGAACATGTCCATGCTCATGCATATTGGTCCTAGATAGTGTCCACATGCCTGCATCATACTGATTTCCACACACACATGAATCTCAAACCCTCAAACCATAGATAAAATTGAGTCTATCATTTGAAAAATAGTCCTCCATTCATCTTTTAAACCGAATATTTGAAGTACTAAATGGTGACATCATGTGACATGTAGGGAGAGCATCTTGACTAGAGAAGAGATCAAGAGAGGAGAGACTATTTATCTTGGAGATTATAGTGAGGCTGAATAACAAAGTTCTCGTCTAGTTTTTACTAGTGATCATCATATATTTCTACATCTTGTTGGTTTTATCTTGTTTCTGGTTGCTGCAGTCTAGAAAGCATCTTTTTTTATGCTTGTTGTTGAGGTTGTGTTTGAGGTGTTTGATATTGGGTACAATAGGTTTATTTGTATATCAAAGTGATAAATACACTTGTTTGTAAAAAGCAAGTCTACTACAGGCTATGTGCAGCCCCTCCCAAATCAAGGGGATAGAGGTGAAATCATGGTTTTGAGAGTGTGTGATCATGTTGATGTTATTTTAATCATGATGCCTAGTGAGGAGTGAGTTTTGTTTCTAGCTACTGTCTGTAACCAACCCTCTAAAGCATCAGGGGGGCTACAGAAGTTTGAAGCATCAAGCTTGAATCTTAGTGTTTCTAGATACTGTCTGTAACCAACCCTCTAAAGCATCAGGGGGGCTACAGAAGTTTGAAGCATCAAGCTTGAATCTTAGTGTTTCTTCCTATCTCTTTATTCGTGTTTTCTTGTGGATTGTGTGTTGTAGGCTGCCCAGCACCACACAGGAAGCTCTAAGGACTGTGTGGATTAGTGTTTTGGAGCCAGGAGTGGAGCTTGAGGTGACAGATAGTAGGAAATAAGGTTTTTAGAGTGGAATCCTTGCAAGTTTAAGTTTTGCAGTTTGTGGGAGTGTGGAAGGAAAGAGATTGGGACTAGCAGTGTTGCTTTGTTTCAAAACTCTAAACTAGTGAAAGTGTCCTATTCCAGCCCTATGTTCTCCATGCTAGAAGAGAAATAGGGTACAAGGTTTGGTCTCGAGTATCTCCATATGTTTTACTTGAAGCATACAAAATCTCATGAGATTTTGACACAAGGAGGCAGGTGTTTGTAAGTGTGAAAAGTACCTATCTGATAGTTGTTTTGAAGTTCAAGACTACATAAGGACATGAGAGACATACATGTTGTTGGGGTCCTTATCCTTTGACTTTGGGCATGAAACTTGATATGTGGGTCTTATACAAGTCAAGGAACAAACTTGCACATTTTTATCCTTTTGGGTCTCCTAAGGAGGTGCAGGAGAAGGGTTAGTGTCTGGTCGAAACAATCTCTAGTTGTCAGGTTGCAGCCATCTCAGAGGGCTAATGGAGGGCTTGCTAAAAGAGATTTGAGTTGGATCTTCATATGTAAGTGGACCAGAGGTAACAACTTTCTCCCATCAAGTTTTGTGGTGTTTGGACAAGTGGAAGTGGTTCGTGGTTCTGGGCCGACATGCTCCAGTTGGGGTTGACATGATGCTGGATGCATGTTCCCTCCTCATGAATACTCCCAAGGCTAGGATGATGAGGATGACTCATGCCCCAGATGTGTAACATGCTACATAATCATGTAACACAAAGCCTTGAAACACTTTACCGATGGAAAGAAAAAACTAAAAGAGAATATACAGTAGAGAGTAGAGAATACAGAGAGACGACATTAGATAGGATCCCAACTACCGAGTTAAGCGCCCCCCTTCCAAGAGGAGTATTTGTGTCTTCTTACATTGGAGTTTAAAATGATGTGGTACTCGATCTATTCCCTTCTGCTGACTTTTGTTCTCCTTATACTTATTTGGAAGTGGTTCTAGGCCGACAGAGGGCTTGTTGTGGGGCACATGTATGGCTGATAGCTTCTCCTTGAGTCCTCCTACTGCCACCATCGACTAGATCCTCTACATGCTGATGACAATTGACTAAGAACACTCGTAGCATGGGAGATATATGGTCTTGTGTTGGCAAGATAAAGCAATGAGCCAACTATCTATCAGTACTCCGGGAATCAACCAAGGGTGTATCATTCTCATTGGATAGTTTGGCATTTGGGTCTATGGGGGACAAAAGAGAGCTGTACACTTACACAAACCATAAAGGGAAAGTAGCTTCTTCACGTACTTCTCTAGATAAATGAAGATGCAGTCATCTTGATGCCAAACCTCCAAACCAAGAAAATAATGAAGAAGGCCAAGGTTAGTCTTCTCAAATGTCTATGAAAGCTTGGACTAAACCTATGTGATCAACTTAGTATTCAATCCTGTAAGGATGAGGTCATCAACATATAAGACAATGATACAAATATTCTCATAAAAAAGAACCACATATAAGTTGGTGTCTACATAAGACCTCTCAAATCCAAGAGATAATAAAAAGGCATCAATCTTTTGACACCATGTCATGAACCTATAGCATACATGTAAATGGGCCCATGGGTAAACACTATAAATAGGGCCTTGGGCTCATGGATAGGACCTTTTGTCATTTTACTAATCTTGGACATTCCATTGTACCTTTGGCTCCTACTATGGATATGGCCATCTATGGTCAAGTCTCATGGCTAGCTTTCAAGCCATCCTCTTGGTGAGAGGTTAACACACTTAGGCCATTGTGTATCTTTCTCTTTGCTCTACATACACATATGGATTCTCTCTCTTCTTTATCTTTGGTTATGATGCTTGTAAATGCTAATTTCATGTGTAATGGATGCTAGAATTCATCTTTCATGTGTTTGATTTCATCTTTAACTCTAGATCCATTCCACACTAGCTTGCATGAGGTGCCTGCTTGGTTGAGACCATAAAGTTCCTTCTATAGATACACATGAGGGTCCTCTCCGTGAATCACAAATCTAGGAGGTTTCTCAACCTAAACTTCCTCCTCTAAATCTCAGTCAATAAAGGTATGTTTTACATCCATTTGTAACATGGGCCATTTGAAGTGTGGAGCCATTTCCTACAAGAGTCAAGAAAAGACTCAAGAGTCATCATCTTGACCCTCAGCCAGTTCCATATCTTCATCTTTAGGCTCAATATTATTAGCCTCATCCTCACTCCTAGTGCCACTCTCAGAAGACTTTGCAAAAGCCCCGTGCAATTTGTGCTTTTAGGGCACCAAAAATTTTCATGCTTTTAAATTTCATATGTATGAATAGTCGCCACATTTCATACACTACCTAAATAAAATGCATTTAAATTTCATATGTATGAATAGTCGCCACATTTCATACACTACCTAAATAAAATGCATTTCATTGCAACTATGATCTCACACCCATGACCTCCCCTAATACTTTGGTAATCACACCCCCATTCTCTCTTCTCCATTCCTAACCAGCCCCTAGTCCCCCACCTATAGGGCCCCAGACCTGCCACATCCACTTTCTTCACAGAAGGGATGGTGTTCAAAGGCATCCAATGACTCTGCAATAGATAAGCACATGACCATGAAGGACGAGGAGTTGAACATCTCTCACATGCAGCCAAATACTATCACCCCACTCTTAGCCCACATGTTTAATCGTTCTCTATGCAAGGGTTTCCCAATAGTTACATGGACCACAAACACCATTTCATGCATTCTAAAGTCTCGTGACCCTCTAGATCCTAGCAACTACTGCACCATCATGATTGGCCATACAATGGTCAAACTATATGGATCAGTAATGGAGACATAGCTTAGCTCCCTAGCATAGGTGTTTGAATGGCGGGATCAGGGACAAATAGTAGGCTTCAGGCAAGGCTTCAGGCAAGGCTTCAGGCAAAGGCTTCAGGCAAGCCCACTCTACCTTGGATCATATCTTCACAGTTAGGGACGTCATCAAGGAAGGGAAAGCATAGGGAAAGAAGATATATTGCTGCTTTGTAGACTTTTGCAAAGCATTTAACATTGTGCCATGTGATTGCCTAATCAGGAGATTATAGGGGGAGAGTCATCTAAAATGATGTGGGGCATCATAGCACTCTATGAGGCCATGATTGGATGGGTCTAGGCTCCTGGGTGGTGGGATGTTAGATGAGATCACTAGTATGACTGGGGTGAAGCAAGGTTGTCCACTTTCATCAACTTTATTTAGTCTATACATTGATTAGATAGTTGACTTCATTGTTGACATATCCAGGGGCTATGGAGCGAGCCTAGGTGACATATTCATCCCATTGCTATTATATACAGATGACATTGTACTCATTTGAGACTCAAGAGAGGAATTACAAAGGCTCCTAAATGCTTTACAAGAGTTCTACACATAGAGCGATCTGATAGTTAACCTTGGTAACGATGAAGGTAATGGCCTTCCACTCCTCCCCAGCCCATCTGAGGGATTACATCTTTACATAAAGATCTTTACATATAGAGGATATCCAGTGGAGATTGTCAAATCATATACATACCTTTGTGTGGTATTCAGTCGTAAATACACTATGACATAAGGATATGTAGCTCTAGCATTGCTCGAGCGGTGATGTAACATACTCATATGTACGTATTTTTGGGTCCATTTGACTTGGTGATTTCTAGCATCTATATTTAATGTTGAAAAGTAGGAAATACTTAGAGGATATAAAAGATTATGTTTGGTCACAAATTTAGTAATTTTAGATATGTCAATTTTGGGACTTTTTATGCATGTATTGTGGTGTCAGTTTGTAAAGATTTGCATTCTATACTTAACCATGTTAGATAATGTATAAGAGGGTCATAGTGAGTAGTTTAGCTAAAAGGAAACTCATATGGGGGTTTACATAGTAAATATAACCACCAATGGACGCCTGAAAACAGGGCTTAGACACCAAATTGAACCTTCATTTTCAGTAAACGGCCTCACATGAGGGTGTAGATAACTTTATTTGTCAGAGGGATGTATTAAAGAAAGTCAATTTATCATAGGAAGAAAAAAAATCCGTGTTTAGATAATTGGGAGATTCCGTATGGGGTGGCCGGTATTCGCGAAACGAATTTGACACCACTTTCCAGTGTTATTAAAAAAAATGTATCTTCTCTAATTTGGTTCAAGATCATGTTTTTAGAAGGGTATTTCTATCTTTAATGTTTTCGTGCATGATAATCTACTAATTCTCATGGGTTGTTGTTTTTTGATTCTTCCAGAGCCTTGAGGTAATTTCTATGCAGGAGTGAGAGAGAGAGAGAGAGAGAGAGAGAGAGAGAGAGATTTTGAGATTTGGGTTGCCGTCCTTAGACAGGGAACGTCGGACCAATAACGTGATTTATGCAGAGTGGACAAGATTTAGAAGAGGCATACTCGAGATAGCTACGATGTCTAGCGTGGTGGTTGGGTGGACGGGTGGCTAGATCTTTTTGTTAGTGATTCTCTCTGATTTTGAGATTTTGGATTGTTAATTTTGAATTATAAATGATTATGGTTTATTAAAAATCTCTTCATTTTCTGAAGTATGATGTGATTTTTTTTGTTGTGAGAAATTTTATGCATAGATCATGGAACAGAATATGGGTACGTTTTAGGCGATAATGCTTCCAGACACACATCTAGGAGCCGAGGACAAAGGCTTGGCTCTTCAACACATTAGTCCCCCCAACATTGATGCTCGGGGAGTTCACTATATGTAAATCCTCCATATCATGTGCGTTCAAGGCCTAATCCATGGAGATTGGTCTTGGTTTGCTAGTGTCTCTCAATGGTTCACATTACATGATCTATAGATACACTAGCATGCACCATTGGAATATGATCTTACCTCCATGTTTTGCGGAACACACATGATGAGATCAACTAGTCTACTTAGTTAGACCTTTAAACAACACATAAAGGATACCAGGATCACACTAGTAGAGGGGTGGGGCACAAAGATGGCAGTCTACAGAGATCACTTTATCAGGCTCAGTGAGGATACCTTCATACCATTAATGTCCACATGTCACATGCCATGAGAATTGCTATGCAGGTGCGCAAACATAAGGAGATTCTTCTCAAAGATCCTCGCCCCTTGTATGCCACCCTTATCAAGCCATGATCACTATCGTTGTTTATGCCCTTACAGCCCACCATGACAGAGGACTCCTTGTATATCCATCACACTCAATATGCAAAGGCTTGCCATGAAAACAAGCAATTGATGGTAAGATAGATCTAACTAAAAAGGTATTTTTTAGTTAGATCACTATCGTTGTTTATGCCCTTATAGCCCACCATGACGTAGGACTCCTTGTATAGCCATCACACTCATCAATATGCGAAGGCTTGCCATGAAAACAAGCAATTGATGGTAAGATAGATCTAACTAAAAAGGTATTTTTTATGCAAGAGAAAGACTTATATCAAGAAAAAAAGTAGTACATGAATGTAGGGTCAACCTCACAATGCCTCAAAAGTAACAACTTAAATACTATATGAATGTAGGGTCAACCTCACAATGCCTCAAAAGTAACAACTTAAATACTATATCCCACCAAGTGAAAAATTGAACCCTTAAATAATCCAACCAATCTTTGTATAAAATTTCTATAAAGCAATATTTAAGAAGGCAGTCAACCAAGAACCTATCAAAGGAGACAAACAAATGTTCACAAAAACACACTATGGTTTCCTGCTTTCATAAAACAATCTAAACTTATGATGTCATTGTACCCCAGTCCCAAGCTATTACAACCCTATAAGTTCACATTACTCTACATCATGAGAAGATCTATTAGTTCTTGTTATCAGCAGTTGTTGCTACAAAATAAAAATGATCAATACACATATCTTCAAAGCGACCCAATGTGGTGTCCTATATGTCACCAAAATTGTATAAGCATTAAATGTCCTTAACTAATGAGAGGGTGACATTGTTAAGGAAATACCAATCATTCAAATTTAGATCAATGATCTTAGTAGAATGATTAGGACTAAAAGTCAAAATTGGTGAAGCATAAGAAAACCATGCTCACTTAGATGAGTAGACTACACTACCAAACCAAGATCACTAAGAGAACTTAAGAAAATTCCATAAGAGAAGCTTACAAAGTAAGATAGATGTATAAAATTGTATCAATATATGTAAGATAGAGGTATAAGAGAAATAATGCAAGTCATGCAAGTCATGTATCAACATGCACTATGGAGTGAATGAGAGCAAGAGAGTTCACTAATTAGCTATCTACTCACACTATTCATTGTTTTCAACTCCCTTATAGTATTGCTACCATATAAAGGGGCTTTAAATATCCATGTCCATTTGATCTTTTAGTTTCCATAACCGCTTCTTGTGCTACATCTCCACTCTCATTACCTCCCACATGTAACTCCACAAATGTGTAGCTCCTAATCATTTCTTGATGTTCAAGTATTATTGGATCTTTCCTAATCATAGTGGGGAACCCATCATGTTGTTAACGAGATTAACTCTCAAAACATCCTACAAGTAAACCGATTCAAGAAAGAAAACCATATTGCTATCTCTATCCATCTTGTTGTTCGACTAACTCTCAACAAAGCGCGACAAGTAAACCTATTCAAGTAAGCAAACCATATAGCGTGTGCAAGAATCCAATATAACACTTGATAATGCCTACAAAAAAAAAAATCAAGAAAACAAACCATCTAGCAGAATCCAATTGAGCACTATACCAAGAAAGAGTAGAGAAGAGGGAGAGCTCAAAAGTATTCTACAAGGAAATTGAATGTGTATTCTATAAATGACTAGCTTTCGAATTAGGCCAAATATTACTAAAAAATAGTCCATTGGCACTAGTTCTTGTCCTAAGAAACTCTGTATAGGAAGGAGTTCTAGGAATGGGTACTAGGAGAGTGAGTGTACTGGGAATTTGTAATAGTACTAGGTGGAAAAGCACCCAACTAGTATGCATAGAATGGTCGAGACATTTGACGAGCTCAAGATTGCTTTAAGTAGGTAGCAGATATTTGAAGAACTAAAGGACACTCTAGCCAAGATGATCGGAGGACTAGGAAAGAATGTATTTAGACTGAGATTGGACGTTTGGTGCAGAAAGTGTAAGAACCAAGGTCACACTACTAAGGAGGAAAATCCCTTCTACTTTAGCTATATGATACCATTTACAACCAAATCAAATATAATATTGCTAAATTCTACTACAACGCAAAGGAATAAGAATCCTAGAATAGCAAATACTCATCAACTTCATCTAACAGCCCATCGACATCAACTAGGTAGACACACTATACCTCATAATAATTTTCCATATGGAAGAGGAGTTGGTGGAAGGTTTAGTCAAAGAGGAGCATGAATGACCTACTACTACTACTACTACTAAAAAACACCAAGTCACACAAACACTAAAAGGGAAACAAGCATTAGCGGCATTTATTTGCTATTTTTTTAGCGGCATTTTATGTTACACCATTCTTAGTGCCACTATAAGCAGTGCAAATGCCATGAGCATTGTTATTAGTGCTGCTAGTAGATAAACGCCACTAAGTGGCATTATAAAAATGTCACTATAAGCACCAGTATAAACTCCACTCAACAGCACTATAAAAAATAGAATATACAACTAGATTGGAAATAAAAACTTAAACTAAATTAAAATCCAAAAATCTTGAAAAACATCCAATCTTTTTGAAATAAAACAACACAATCACCAATTTTTTACAAACCAATCAATGTGTACATATGTTATGATGATATATATTTAATTAGTACCAATCAATTTTTTACAAACCAATCAATGTGTACATATGTTATGATGATATATATTTAATTAGTACCATCTTCAAATCCATCTTATAATAAATTCATGCGTGCCAATTGGTCTATCTCTAAATCCATCACTTCGATGGCTCCTATATCAATACAAAGTCCTATTCCACTACTTGAAGATATAAAGGTATTAATTATCATCATGGTCCTCATGGTGGTCATATTGACTGTTAGTTGCATCTTCCATTGATTTTCCACCATGCATTTCTCCTTCAATATCTTGATCTTGAAATATATGTTTAGATCAAGGAGCGACTTGTATTACATACCACCAATTAGGATCTCTTTGGTCCAGATGAAACACAACCTAAAAAGAAGAACCAAAAAATATTTACCAAACTTTCATCTATGGATTCATCAAAATAAAAAATTAGGTGTAAATCTATTCACAATGCTGTGTAGAACAACGTATGTGTCCCTTGAATCTTGCCATAAGTTAGTTGAGTCAATTGCAAGAAAACTGCTTGGATGCTTCTTGACAGTAAGCTTGATTAACTCTATATACCACTTTGAACCACTTAACATCAAAGATGAACACTTTGAAAGCTCTAAATCCAATCTCCAAGATATCTTGAATTGTTCCACAATATTCAAGTTACTCCACTATAATATTAATATCTCTTCTACTAGCTCTACTATCTTAGTCAAACTTGCCATTATACCACAATCATATGTGATTCTCTTGGAGTCCACATGTTGAGTGCAAAAATGTTGACCTTATGACCATATTGCATCATGCACTTTATACAGCAACGTAATCAAAAATCTTAAATATAGCTGAAATGTAACCAATTCAATATTATATCTTAGTAAATAAAATATATGCTAGTTAAATATTAGAACATCTTTGCTTACATGGTAGTCGCATCCCCTTCATAATTTCATTCTTCTCTTGTAATCTCCTCTCTCCATCCTTTTGGCTTGCTCTAGGGAATCTCTAAGCCATTCAATATTACAATCCTTTGGAAGAGCCTTTAGATTAGGTGGGTATGCCATGTGCCTTCGTGTTGATCTCTAATGCTCTTCTCT
The DNA here is from genome assembly GCF_041138505.1 of Cibotium barometz. NCBI lineage: Eukaryota > Viridiplantae > Streptophyta > Polypodiopsida > Cyatheales > Cibotiaceae > Cibotium > Cibotium barometz. The sequence continues at coordinate 5,047,838 of NC_141103.1, read as the reverse complement.
CTTCTTTCCTCTATCCTTATCTTTCTTGCATCTTCATATTTCTCAATCCACTTTTCCATCACAAAAGTGTTAAGAAGACAAAATGTAATGACCTTTTTATCCATGAAATCATCCATCTTTCTAATGTGTCCTTTTCCATGTGGGGCACATGTGACACCATTTGTTCATCCTCATCGTTATATGAATGAATCTAGGCATAGATGGATCAATTTGTTTCAAATATTCTGAGTTGTATATGAGGGATTCTTCCACAAGCCATCCCTCTACCATGCTTCCTTCTAGCATTTCCCTTTGCCTCACAAATCTCTTCAAGGTTTTCATGAAGCATTCAAGAAAGAACATCCACCACTGGTTATGAACAACGCCATATATAGCCACCTCATCTGCCATATGTACTAGAAAGTGAAATTGAATTGTGAGTATGCTTCTTGGAAAGCTTTCTTCAATCATACACATCGCCTTAATTGAATCAAGTGGAGCCTTCTCAATGGAATCTTGACGAATCTCCTTTGACACATTCAACCTATTCAACAAAGGAAGAAATGATAAATTAAAGAAGAATAGATAATTTCAAAGGTATACATATGGTATACCAAAAGCACAAATCTATAGTTTTGATTGGAACTCACCTTGCCATTCCACATAATTTATAGATGGCATTCCAAGATTTCTCTTCTCTGTATCCACCAATTGATAGTGAAAGAATGAAGTAGTGAAATCAATTTTTGAAAACAATAAAATATCAATATAGAGTCCACATAACATAAACCGAGGAGTGCCCACCAAAAAATAGATATAGTTATGTGCATACTTGCATCATCTTGTGCCAATCATGTGATTTGAGACCATTCAATTGATTCTCACCCTTCTTCTTTGTTATTGTAAATGCACCCTTTAATAAGTGCATTGCACACACCGGTTGGTGTACAAAAAGATGAAATTTGATTTTTGGCATTCTTTTCCTCTTTCTTTATCATCGGTGCTCCATGGTGCGTTTGGTAAAACCACCTTGTCATTCACTACCCTTGGCCATGCATTTTCCATGCATCCAATATCATTTAGGTCATCCCTTATTGCATGGGTGTCTTTTTTAGCAATTATATAGTCTCAAATCATTGATGCATTTTCCATGCGTCCAATATCATTTAGGTCATCCCTTATTGCATGGGTGTCTTTTTTAGCAATTATATAGTCTCAAATCATTGATGCCACATTCTTAAGAATGTGCATTAGATCTAAAAGATTATTTATTTTATTAACTCTATGAAATATGGTAGATGGTAGAAGATTGAGTACCTTTTCATGCCCGCAGGGGTGATGTGATGGGAGTCACCCTCAATCTCTTGTCCCATTCTCCATATCTCCACCTTCCCCCCTTCAATGACATTATAGGAGGCAAATGCCACATGTCTTCCCACTCTATACGTCTCTTTGATGGAGAATAATTAGGATGGTTTGGAGAAAGAAATCTATGATGTTCATCATACATCCCTATTTTAGTGCATGTGCTTGTTTTTGGATACAAGTGATGGACCACAAATTGGACATGAATTATATCCTACAGTTGCGATACCTACCAAAATGGCATGTAAGAATTGAAAGTTAAGAGACATTACAATACATTAAAGTTGAATCATTTTTGCATTCTTAGATAAGAATCAATTTATGAGTGCGACGTGTGAGCACTCAGTATAGCTTGGAAAATCATGCATAGTCCACATCAAGATACCCCTGACCATTGCATTACGACACGAAATTGGATGAGAAACATCATGCATCTTTATGTCTCTCCATAATAATTGCTCGTGCTCATCAATCAAGAGCTCAAGGTATACATACATATTCTTTACCTTGTGCTTCCTGGGAACAAGAAGTGCAAGCATCACATGACTCTTCTTGATGGGAATCTATGGAGGAATATTGTAATTTACAACAACAATGGGCCATGTGGAATATGATGTAGATATCAATCCAAATGGGTTCACCCCATCCATACCCAATCCAAGCCGTAAATTAAGGGACTCATCTTTGAACTCTGGCCATTCATCCTTAATGTGATCCCAAGTTGGTGAGTCGACAGGAATCCTCATCATGCCATCGGTTGCACGATGGTTCAAATGCCTTGTTATTAACTCAACTATGGATTGACACCGAAACATATGTTGAATGCAAGGTGTAATAGGAAAGTGCCTCTCAACACCTTTTGAAAAATTTTTGCAACCTGTAGATCCTTCTTGTAAATGATCATCTCCACAAATTGGACATTGCATGACATTGGCACACCCCTATATAGTACACAATCATTTTATGACATGCATGAATTTGAGTGTAATCTATACCAAGATTGTAAAGTAATTTTTGAGCATCACTTCTTTTTGCCAGCATCAAATTTTTTGTTGGGAGCATCTTCTTTAATAATCAGAGTAGGTTATTTTCACTATTATCACTCTGTCCATATGTTGTTTGCAAGTTGAGGATTTCCAAGCATGCCCAAAAAGTTGAGTACATTGAACCCTCATACAATGGTGCGTTAGCCTCCTCGTGACACATCCCTCTTTCATGTATTTCAAAGTTAGGTGTGTCTTCCTCACCCTCACTTTTGAAAAAAGTGAGTCATAATCTCCTCCATAATATCCTCTTCCTCTATCTCATATGGAGGAAATCCTGGGTCTTTCAAATTTATTGAGCATGCTCCACTTTCCAAGTACTCATTATTACGAGATGCTTGTATCCTTCCTCAGGTTTCCCCAATGATAGAATAATGAGGCATATTATGTAGTACTTGTGCACAAATTTCCATGCCCTACTCATCTTGATGAACCATATTTAAAAATGACACTCAACATTACATATCCAAACCATGGGTATACATATCATCTCATAAGTTTATATTCTAACCAAGGAAGTGGCTTATATCATCATGTTGGTCGGCATTGGTTCAAATGATCCCCATTTTCTAATATGCTTCAATGTTTATTGCATTCTTGGGTGCTAGGTTTAGGGTTTAGCATAGTGCATAAGGCAAATAGCTTTTGCATAAGCCTTATGCATATAGAGGCAAATAGCTTATGCATGCCTTATGTATAGAGGCAAATAGCTTATGCATGCCTTATGTATAGAGGTTATACAAGATTTATGCATAAGCCTTGTACATAGAGCTTATGCAAGCTCTATGCATAAGGATTATGGCTTATTCATAGAGCTTTAAGAAAGCTTTATGCATAGAGCTTATGGCTTAATAATGCATAAGGTTTATGGGTTATGCATAGAGCTTTAAACAAGATTTATGCATAATTCTTATGCTTGGAGCTTTAAGCTTTCTTGTGTTATTTAAACTTGGAGTGTTCATATGTTATTTAAGCTTTGAGGATTCTTATGTTAGAGAATTGAAAAAGGTCTACATCCTATCTACATATCCAAACTCGTGTATCTCGAGCATTATTCCATATCTTGAGGTAAAATCCAATGTTCTTATCTTGAGGTAAAATCCAATGTTCTTATTCTTCTCATTTATTTTGTTTTCACCCTTGTGTGCTAGGGTTTTAAATTTTATATTCTCTTATGATTTATTTGGATTGCAAGCTTATGGATTACGCATAGAGCTTATGGCTTATGCATGGAGCTTATGCATAAGCCTTATGCATAGAACTATATTCTCTTATGATTTATTTGGATTGCAAGCTTATGGATTACGCATAGAGCTTATGGCTTATGCATGGAGCTTATGCATAAGCCTTATGCATAGAACTTTAGGCATACGTCTTATGAATTTTATAAGCTCTATACATAAGCCATAAGACATAAACTCTATGCATAAGGCTTATGCATAGAGCCTTACGCCGCATAGAGTTTATGGCTTATGCATAGAGATTTAGGTATAAGCCTTCTTATGCATGTCATAAGCTCTATTCATAAGACATAAGCCTTATGCATAGAGCCTTATCCATAGACCTCTAGGCATAAGCCTTATGCATGTCATAAGCTCTATACATAAGCCATAAGCCATACACTCTATGCTTAAGGCTTATGCATAGAGCAGCTTAAGGCAAAGCATTATGCATGTAAAAGTCATAGAGCTTAAGGCAAAGCATTATGCATTAAAAATCTCTATGTACAAGCCATAAGCCATAAGAAATAAGCTCTATGCATAAGGCCTATGCATAGAGATTATGGCTTTTGCATAGAAATTTAGGCATAAGCCTTATGCATGTCATAAGCTCTATGCATAAGCCATTAGCTCTATGCCTAAGTCCTGTGCATAGATCCTTCTTCAGAGAGCTTATGGCTTATGCATAGAGCCATATGCATGCCTACCTAAAGCTCTATGCATGCATAAGGTATACACATAATATATTTTCTTTTTACGTTCTCCTTATTCTATAAACATGATAGCCTAGTTTTTATAATGTAGACATGTGGGGGGACGATACTGACTTGATAAACCTAGTGGCCAATCGTTCAATGTCCATCATCGATGATCTAGTTATGGAGTGACTCTCACAATTGGTTTCAAGTCTCTTGCATCATTATGGGAGAGAATGTGTGGAACTTTTTTGCTCCACCCTCGATTCCTTCCACAGTTAACCCTACACCTATGGTGGGGGGCACTCTGATGGGTGGTTCTACTCCTGGGTTACACACTCCAATGTACCTCTATTTTTGAGCATACGCTTTTTCCTAATACATCTATAAATACATGCATGAGGAAGGTGCTCACTCGCGCATGGGGGTGAGATTGGAACCCAGTATTGTGTCGGCTCTCTCGCAATTTTGTCTTTGAAGCTCTATCTCGTCTTGCGTGCGCAACACACGCAATTAGAGATATTAAAGATGGAAGCACACCCCAATTAGAAATGTTAAATGTTAAAGATGGAAGCACACCACTTGAATCTACTTCAATTTTAGAATAGGACGTAGATAAATAGATACCAAATTGAGATCTTGGATCCTTGTATGGAGATATGGGTTCAAAGAAGAAGATAGAAAACCCAAATGGCTTGCAACCCTATCTTCATACTTGGAAGACTACAAGGATAGGTTAGAAATATGCAAATTGTCCTCGCAATGGAAATCCATGCCACAAGCATTGGATTCTAGAAATCTACATGATCTCTTGTCGACTCAAGTGAGGTGCACTATTCCATTATCTGATGTATTGAAGGTGAAACCAAAATTGTGGAGTGATGTGGCACATCTCCTTGAGGATAGTAGAGCCAAAAATAGTGTAGCTACTCTTGAAAAAGAGATATAGGAAAAAGATAATCCCAGGTAATTGCTACAATCGATTCCTATAATTATAGGAGAATATTGCGGAGATAATGGTAATACAACTTTACCTATTGAGTACAAAGATGTAAAAACCTTAGCCATACTCTTTTGACAGTGGATCTAGAGTTGCCATTGCCACAAAGCAAATTGGCATTGCCACAAAGCAAATTTGGAACAAATGGGGAAGACCAACACTTAGACAGACGTTGCAGATCCTTAAAGTGTGTGAATGAGCTTTGCCCAAAACTAGTAAATTACGATCAGGCAAATACATGTCACTTTAATGGAAGTATGTTAAGAGTACCAATTATGGGCGAATCATGTGACATTGGAGGAGGGAAACTTGTATGTCACTATTGCAACTCTATTGCTCTATGGATTGGAACATGCGAGTGTTTTGTGTACTATGTCATGCCTACTAATGAGACAGTTAGTAGGTTAATGGTTCATCGAGGAACCCACTACCATAATGTTCATGACGGTGCCTCAAAGAATCTTACAGAGAAAGAACAAGGGCAATGGTGAGGAAAGTTCTAGGCATCGATCGGTAGGAAGGAGCATGAAAGGTGCAAATATGTATAGCAAAGGAGATTGTGATTGCCTCTCTTATAAACAATGAAGGTCCAACAATCCAAATTGGCAAACAAGAACTCTTTGCCCCGTGGGCAAAAGACATGGGACCATTAGTCGAGGACAAGTAGTAAGTCAAAAACCTAGTACATGCAAAATTATTTTTGGTTTGTATGGTATGGTCTACTAAAAGCATCCCACATGCAGGTTTTGACAGTCTATTTCTGCTTCTCGTATTATCGATCCAAGCAAAGAGTGTTGTAGCCTAGATGCACTTCTGAAATTGAAAAGAGATTGCACGTATGACTTCTTCCATGAAAGCAAGTTTTTGGGCCAGGGAAAAGATGGAGATAAATGATTTGTTTTCAAGATGTCAATTGTTGGACCAGCATCTGGCCTTGATTTAATAGATGGAATGAGGTGGTCAAGCAATGGTGATCTAAAAAGATCATGGGTGTAATCATCGAGTTGCTGGTTGGGTAACTATGGCTTGTCATGTGTACGACCCTAGGTATATTCATGTTCAAAATATCTCATTCATTACTTGCTTTTTGAAACGATCAATTGATTTTTTATTTATTTTTGCATTTTTAGTATGCAAGACCTACTTATAATAGCCACATGCGAAATGAAAGAGGAAGACATGGAATCACAATGTCTATTCTGGGAGTGCATTAATGAAGTCATGCAAAACCATGGCTGTGAGAAAGCCAATTTTTTTGACTTTATGGCAGATGAAGCACAAGCAAATTGGAATGCAGTACGTCATGTGTTTAATGGTGGGAAGTCAAATCTAATGGAAGAACGATCGTGCTTGTTCCATTGGAATCAAGGTATAATCCAGCACACAATAAAGTATATAACCAAGTTCATATGAAAGACCTATGCCAATGGGGAGCAGCCATTCTCAATAACAAGAAATGGGGTGAGATCAAAGTATCGAACGTCCATTTCTATGGAAGCTATGCAAAGGTCAGATTAGCATTGGAGCTAAAGGCAAATGTGGTTCAGGAGCATGCAAGGGTTTAGGGTGTTCATGAGATATTTGGTCATGTAAAACAATATGACATCCACATTTGTAAAACAAGCCTCGTTGCACGTGTAAAGATTTCAGTCAACGTGTGGCAAATAAGAAACCATATCTTGCATAATATTTTTATTTTGTATTCTTGCGGGTTCTTGGACTTAGCCAAAATGAGAACATGTTTATCCACCAGTAGTAATTGCACATGCGGATGTCTTTAATGCATTGTCTAGAGATAGAACATACCCACGTGTAGATCATTAGAGAGAGTACAGGTGATGGGAATGAAAATGAATTATGTTAGAGAACGTGAGAAGCACGTCATTGTATTCCACTTTTTGAAACATTTTAGTTGCCATGGTGTATTTGGTTTGCAATGAAATATGTCATTTTTTGAAAGCTTATCCTGTAAGTTCAAGTGGACTTGTTACACATTCAAATGTCTCAGGTCACATGTCACATCACTTGTCTCATCATGTGAACTCCTTATTGAGCTCCTTACTTCTTTATATAAATCATTTGTCTCATCATGTGAACTCATTATTTCCTTATATGGATAAGCGTAGGTGTTACTATAGATGCAACTCTCACGAAAAAAGTGGTCCATTTTTTTCTTTAATATATGCCAGCATATATATGTTAAATAGAGGACTCATACATGAAATGTTATCTCCCTCTCTTTGTAGCTCTATCATTTTGCTCTGATACTACTTTCTATGCTTTGGATACTACATTCCAAGCAGCTTGGAAGATCATGTCTAGCATGCTCAAGGGTTCACATGACGTGGGGAATGCCAATGCATCTGATACAACCTTTTGAGCAAAGATTGCTTGGGGACAGCACAAGAAAATCTACGCACGCATGTTACGTAAACTAAGCACGATAAGGGACAATATGCAATCACAGTGTGGAAGATGGAATATTATTAACAAAAACCAAGCTAACATGCAACGCGATAAGGGACAATATGCAATCACAGTGTGGAAGATATGGAATATTATTAACGAAAACCAAGCTAACATGCAACGCGAACAACTTGTGAACGAAGCTAACATGCAACGCGAACAACTTGTGAACGAAGTATCTTGCTTATTGGTGTAGAGCACGACATAAAATAGTACCCATGATGTAATACATCACTGTCACCATCATACAATAAGTCCTTTGTAATGGATACAATCGTACGTGACCCACATTATCTTTTGTAAACACATTTTACTATGCTACTTATTATGCCACCAGAAATTGCTTGTGCTTTTCTAGATAATATATTTTTACACATTTTGTTATGGTGCTTTGTGAAATTATTGTTAGAGAGAGAGAGAGAGAGAGGGATAGAGTGAGAGAGAGAGAGAGCAAGAGAGTAAGAGAGAGAGAGAGAGAGAGAGAGAGAGAGAGAGAGAGAGAGAGAGAGAGAGAGAGAGAGAGAGAGAGAGAGATTATGGGGATGAATGTGTGGAAGAAATCTCTATGGAATGTACTCGTCGAATTCCAAAAAGCGCTCGTTGAAAAATGCTTGCCAAAAAATATTCCTTTTGATTATTTTCTTGCTTTGCTTGGACGCTTGTTTGTCTTGGATTTTTGGATTTTGTAGTAGAGCGAGGTGACCTGTAAACCTGTTTTGGCTATTTGTTGGTGCTATTGGTGTGGTGATATTGTGGAGAGGGTTTGGGTAGTCAAATCTGCTTGGTTTTGTCTTTGATTTGCACTTTTTGTATCTAAACCTATTGGGTTACTTGCTTCATTTTCTTGTCAACTTTCTTTACTTGTTGCATGTATGTATGTATATATGTAGATAGGTAGGTATGCATGCTATGTATGCATACCTACCTATCTACATGCTATGTATGTATGTAGATAGGTAGGTATGCATGCTATGTATGCATGTAGGTATGCACTTGAGAAAGGGAGGCCTTAACCGCAACAATAAGTGGCTAAAACTACCAATGTCTCTTTGTCACACAGCTAGTTTGGAAGGTATGCACTTGAGAAAGGGAGGCCTTAATCGCAACAATAAGTGGCTAAAACTACCAATGTCTCTTTGTCACAGCTAGTTTGGAAGGTATGTGTTGAGTAATTTTCAACGAAATAATAATAAAAATTGGGGTAATCAATACCCTAAAACCAATGTATGTTATATAGGATGATTTTGATGCATGTTACAAAGCTAAGCTCCGATATTTGGCAAGCGTGGGTTCGGATGATTATCTTCGCCACCCATGAGGACTTGTATTCGGCCAATTATGTAGATGCCCTGAAGGAAACAGAGGTATATTACACACGCAAGGGTCTTGAGATTGAGTATGATACTTTTCTAACATGTGGAATCATCACAAACATTATATGATATATTTTAAATACTAACTACTTGTTGTGATTGTATGATTGCAAAAAATGCAAGTTGGTTGACTTGCTTATGCAAGGAGACATCGCCATGAAGTATGCCAATATACCAACTGTAGATAGGACCTTTTCATAGTGGTTGCAGATGCACGTATATTGGTGGCAAACTAGAAAGGATCTAGACGGAGGTTTATCGCATCATGTACCCTATTCATTACTAAAGTTAACTTTTGCAATTTCCAGGTGAGTGGTTGAGCTAATGAAAAAAATGGAGATGGAAAATGAGACCATCAAGGAGTGGCATGAGCATGTGGAGCAAGATTGTGGCATGAATTTTGAAGTACAAATGTAGGAGTATTGGAGACTTCACTTTGGGGTTATGTTCTCCCAGTGGAAAAATAAAATACGTGCAATCAGATCTTGATGAGCAGCCATACTTTGGATGCACCGCACGAAGATTTTTCTATAGGTATGTAATATGAAAGCCCCTCCCACCTAGAATGGGAAGACTTAAATGTGGATTGTGTCCTAATAACCATTTGTGGATATAGGTGGTGGTACAACTCCATCATGACTGGAGTCATTTCCCTTTACTAGAGCATCCAAGCAATGCTTGGAGGGCTTTTGATGAAAGAGAGGACATTGGCATGTACCGTGGAGGAGTGGATAGATGATCTTCAAAAGAAAGAGGATATATGGTGGAAATGTCCTTGGTTTCTAGATTATCCAATCGGGCAGTATCCATAAGACAAGAAAGAATTTTACGAAGGTGAGTTACTTGGTACTATAAAGCCTTAATGAATTTATTGTAATTGATGCCATGTCATATTTGGTATGTGTTTCCTCTATATAGAGACATATTCAAAGAAGAAGAGGAAACCACAAGATGCAATGTCCCCAAACATTGATAAGCAAGCGGCGAAGAAGGGAAAAGAGAAGTTCATACCACAACCACCATCAAAGCCATCTAAGGGTAAGAAGGCAAATGCCCCACCACAACCAGTACCAGCCCCAGAACCAGCTTCACACCTTGAACCAATAGCCAAAGGGAATAAGAGAAGGGAAAAAGCTCAAGAACAATCAAGCAAGGAGGAAGAAAACGAGGACAAGAATGAGGAATCCACCTCTACGAGCCACGAGGAAGAGGACGTGTCTCCATTGAAAGCTTCCACACTGAAGATTTGGAATGAGGACAAGAATGAGGAATCCACCTCTACGAGCCATGAGGAAGAGGACGTGTCTCCATTGAAAGCTTCCACAGTGAAGATTTGGAAGCGAACCCCAATGAAGCATAAGTCGAAACATCAGCTCAATCTCATACAAGTGGGGATCAATTGAGTTATGATGATGTGCTTGGCATACTAGATGCAAGTAATCCTATAATCTCTTCTTATGTTCTAGCAATAAACAAATCTTGAGATTCTCATATTAGTGTCTTACGATTGCAGTAGACAACACTAACATTGGGGACCTAGAGGTCATTTCTTTGCACCTCCTAGTTTGTGCGGCGGATGTGGATATGTTGTCCAAAGCAATTTTGGACCCAACAATTAAGAATGTGTAAGTGTCTGGTCATGTGCTAAATGCATAGAGTAGTATTAAAAATGCATAGAGTAGTAAGTGTCTGGTCATGTGCTAAATGCATAGAGTAGTATTAAAAATGGAGGATTAAATGCTTTGTCCACAACAGAAAGCTGATGTGGATACTCGTTGATTTGTGGTGGTGGGGAATCTGGTGAATAGCAATATTGTAAAAGAAATGTCTATTGTCTAGGGTGGGAGATTGTTGGCATGGGTGGATTTTCCCACTCACACAAGACCTAGGTCACATTTAGAGCATGTTCCAATAAAGAATAGGTGGGATGTGAGACTGGTGGAGGTAACTTATGTTTTGGCAGCCAAATTCCTCATGCCAAATGGAATGTTCATGGCCACATGTCGGGATGAGTATCTACACGATGTTGTCGGGGTGGCTAACGGACGACGACAATGGATTTTGGTTAGAACTCTCTTTGTACAACAAAGAGAGAGATTGTTCATCTCATTGGACATTTACAATGATGCAATAAGTGAAGCTCTCAATTCACATGCACCCACTGCTTTTGTAAGTGTAAACATTGTAGAGTATGTGGGAATTTATTGTAGGTTTGTATGATCACACTCGCCTACTTTGAACTTTAGACAAGGATTGGTCTCCCAAGGTATGATTAGGCAGTCGGTGAGATTGTTGTTGATGGCAGTGGGTTTGAGAAGAGTGATGACACACTCTATGAGATATATACTTGTAAGAAAAAGGATTCTTGGTCGGGAGGCTCAACAGGCAAGGCATACAGACCTGGAGTGGAGAAAAGTGAGTACTTTAACAGGTGATAACCCTAAACCATTCAAGGATTGTCCCTTATCATTTGACATATACTTACAAAAAATCTTAAGCAGGTGGCTATTGGGGATGTTTATAGAACTAGGAGATACAGTGATGGATATATTTGCTAGTTGTGGAGGGCTTGCATCCCAGTGCAAAACTCTATGGTGACATTGCATTAAGGACAAAATCTCTAGAATCTATAAGCCAAACAAAGAACCCTCTCAAACCAAACGTCAAAAAACAAGATCAATTAAAGCCATACGAGAGGAGTTAAGTGAGAAATCTACGTCACAAAAGACTGACACTCTAAAATTGTCACGTTTGGAGCGTAACCAAAAATACAAAGAGTTGAAGACGCTTCAACATGAGTAGAGCACAGAATTCGAGACGAGTGAGGAAGAACAAAAAACAAATGCGATTAGTGTACCGTCTCATTACAAGAAGTACACAATCCAAGAACGAAAGATTGTTCTTCAATAACCAGTCAGACACAGCTAACGGCTTCAAACCAATCCTTTGACGGTCCAGAGAATGCGAAAAAGATAGATCTAGCAAATCATGGGGAGGATCCCAAGCCACCAGCTTACATTATTGCAGATGATCGCGAGAGGAAGAAGTTGAGCTTGTTGCTACACTTAGGGAGTTTAGGGATGTCTTTGCTTGGTCATACAAAGACTTAAAAGGAGTAGATCTTGAAATATGCCAGCATACCATTCCTATGAAGCAGATGCCAAACCTAAGCGCCAGCATCCATACACATACAATGAAAATTTTAGACGACAAATCAAGGAAGAGATAAACAAAATCAAGGAAGCAAAGTTCATCTATGAGATCAAACATATTGACTAGGTGTTTCCCATTGTGGTAGTACCTAAGAAAAATGGAAAATTGAGAGTATGTGTCAAGCTTAAGATGGTAAATGCTGTAACTATACGAGATACTTACCCTCTTTTGACTACTGGCCATGTGTTGGAAGAACAAGTAGCAAGAAAAGAGGTTACAATCTTTAATCTTCAAGGACAACAGTCATATGTAAATTTTGCTCGCAAAATTACATATCAGATGCTAGATCAATACCACGAGAACCTTGATGAATAGGAAGATGACCAAGTTTCCTTCTTGTCATTGCCTTCAACATCCATTGCCCAAGACACAGGTTATGAATTCTGCCAAATCCAGGATAATTCTTCCACACGTTTGCAAAACCTCTCCGCCGCTAGCCAACAGGCCACGACAGCATACTTTGCTTCCCAAATAGATTTGGATACCCAAACAACAATAGGGATCAAAATAGGTAAAGCAAATATGGGTACCTAAATTGACTATCTCCAAACCTCAAACAGATGCCAAACCCATATCCATCTAGCATACCTCCAACTATACCAACAAGAAACCCAGACAAGTTTGGGTAAGAAAATATCCGACCACAGGGCCAAAATCTTTGTCCATAAATAGGCCAAAGGAAAGGATTACAGGTAACATTAACGGTGCAAACGACAACATCCACATGCACACTTCACAGGAAGATCCAAAACTTGAACAGTTCCTGTTGTTACTCTCAGCATATGCCTCAGCATCAAATGCCCATGAGCAAATCATGCTCATGACCTCCATCTTGCACAACATATTGTTTTTAATGCATATTTTTGTGAATCGTGCTATAGGGCCACTTTACATGGCCATGCATAGACACATTGTTTTATCCCATGCACATATACGCATCCACTAGTCGCACCAGGAACGGCTCTAACTAGGTGGGGGCAGGCATTCTAAATGCGAACCCACAAGTTAAATTTATTACGGGCATTGTTTTATGTGCAAATTATTCCTTTTGTTTTGAGTTTTAATGCCCATAGAATATCCACAATAGATAGGGGACTATGCTATATCTTGATCCCCACATAAGTGTGTGTAAATAGATTAATAAACAGGATGTGACCTTAGGACTATCCGAGCACTTTTTCCCTCATTAAGAGGTTTTTTCCTCGACTATGTATATAATATAATCACTATCCTTTCTTTTTTCTTTTACTTCATTTGCACAATAAATACCTCTTGGCAATCAACACATGCACACATCCACGAGTTGCCAAGAAGATGGACCTAAAGCCATAGATTTTAGATAGAGCAACATCAACCTCGAGCCACAGCGAAATACAATAGACTCCAAATCTTCAAGTCTAGTCACAAGACAACAGAAAGCACATGGAAAAAAGTAGATGCATATTCAACATATGAAACTTCAAGCAGTAGCCCACCTTGCTTTTTGCATCATCATCCTTTGAATCCACATGAGCTTGCCTTTGAACCATGCATGCTTTCTTCTCATCAACATCATTGATCAACATCATTGATCAACTTCCAAAGCATGTAGTCCTCATCATCAGTCCACTTACCATCCATACATCCTCCTGCAAGTGCTCCCTCAAGCTTGGAGGTAAGGTCCACAATCCTCAACACAACAGGATGCATACTAGCTGCCATGTCAGGTAGATCGTCTTCGTTCCACAACCTGTCGTATTTGTGCATAGCCATAACATCACATGCCATAAGCCTCATGCTAAAGTCCAGCAAAGCGTTTTTTATGTTTGACCAATTATTCCAAATCTTTGCACTACTCTCATCCCATACAATCTTTCTTAGCACTCTTGTCGCCCGGAACTTCTTGTACGTGCAGGCACCCGAAAACAAGAAACCTTGCATCCTGTCATCCTTCACACCATGTTCTTCAAACACGTGCTCACATGCCTTGAGGTAACTCTCCAACTCTTCCAAGCTTTTAAGTGGCATACTGAACCTGCTTTCAACAAACTAAAGGTCACTTGAGACGCTTCCTCAGTGGGGGCACCAAAACACTGTTAGGCAAAGAAAACGCGGGGCACCTCTATAGCAACCTTGCCCAATAGCATCAAAGAAAACGCGGGGCACCTCTATAGCAACCTTGCCCAATAGAATCAAAAAATCAACATTTATACCACAAAGCACTTCCAAAGAATCTCTAACAACACACTAAATCAAATCAATGCACTCCGATGGGACTTTACCAGCACACGCCCACCCAAAGGAATGCAACAAGAAGAGGGAAGAACCTGTCCACGCACGGCTTTACAGTACACACCGACAGTGCTAACAAGGACAAGAGATCACCCACTTCAATCACAAAACACCTCCAACACCATCAAATCCATTACACATGCCAAAACCTGTGGAAACCCCATCACCTGTCCTGCAACGTGCAAACCCTAGCAAGCTGCCATACATAGTAAACACTGTCGTACCGTAAACACCATAGCTCCAAATGGGACACTCAAAGGCTTGATAAAAACATCTAAAGGTAACAAACAATAGCTTTGAACACTCCAAGAGCTGAATCTAATCACCACCATGCGCAAAATCAGCACCAACACAGAGCTGTCCCCCCGACAAGACTACGCGTAGACGGCAACATCTGTCGGCAAACTATGCAAGAAACAGGCAAGAGAGGGTTCTCCACGACCAAAAAACAGTAAATCCTCTTCATTTGTTGTACATGAACCCCTTTATACATGATTTTTCATGACTTGACTTAAAATTTACAAGGGGATGGCCCTGACGCACGTGGAAGACATAAAAACGGTGCATAACGGGCAAAACAGGACACCCGTCGTTATGGCAAACACAAACATGTGAATGTACATCTGGATACTAAAAAACATACTAATGATCACTCGGAAGCACACCCTGCTGAGTCCCAGGCATATGCATATTGACACTAAGTACACACTATTGGGGTTTAACAAAAAAACGCGCAACGACGTTATGAAAGGTGTGTATATCTGTAGTTTACCAATTGGCTAATCTCAGTAAGTTTTGAAATATTTATTGGATTTCACTTTCATTACTTGGCCAATTTAAACATGTTTTGAAATGTTGAGTGCTATGTAGGTCACCACTTAACCATTCTAAACTAGTTGATGAAGCAATAGTTGTTGAAGAAAACCTGCATCCTAGGTCCACCAATTAGCAATTTGAAATAATCTTTGCAAGAATTGGTGAATCCTAGGTCCACTTGGTTGGCCATTCCAGACAATTGCTAGAATGGCTGGTGCATTCTAGATCCACAATATGGCCAATTTAAACAAATTTTTCAATGGTTGGCGCATCCCAAATTCACCACTTGGCCAATCTAAATAAGCTGTGGAGATGTGGTGCATCTCTATATCCACCACTTGACCATTTATAACAAGTTTTCAGGAGAAATTGGCATCATCTTTAATCCACCTCCTGGCCGTTTTAAACAAGTTGTGGAATGATGTGTATTCTAGATTCACCCTTGGCCCTTCTACATAAGTTCAAGAAGGATGGGTGAGTCTCGAAACTATCACTTGGCCATTTTAAACACGTTTTGGAAGGTAGGTGCATACTAGACCCATGACTTTGCATTTTTCCAATATGGCTTTGTAATGTAATTTCCCAATTGATTTTTAGGCATTGTAATGATTATGTTGAGATATGGGCTCAATGTGAGTTCCAAGCTATAAAGATTATGTTAGTTAGTGTGCCTAGGTAGTAGATCCAGTCAGTGTGGAGCTTGAAAGACCACCTTGGATGCCCAAGCAACACAAATTTTTAACCCTAGGTATATAAGGCAGTGTGAAAATGGAATTAGGGTTCTCATCCTCCTTTGTTGAGAGCACAGTCTAGTGAGAGCTCATGTACATGTGTATGGCTATGGATTCCTTGAGCTTCTTCATGCTCATGTGGCTTGAATAACACTAAGCAATGCTCATTCTCCTTCACTATGCCTTTCTTACTCTCTCTATTTGATGGTCGTTGATACTTTGATTAATCTAGTTAAGTTCTCTCTTGTCTACGTGTATGCATGTGTGGGATCTAATTGAAGTATGGTTAGCTTGATAGATCCATGTGTGTGTGCTTGTAATTAGTGTATGATATGATAGGATTCGTAGGTTGTGCATCATTGGAATCATAAAGGTGTATGATTGAGTTGTTGAGGTGAATAGGGAGAAGTGGAATTGGAGATTGCCAATATGTGGCTTAGCTCCTCCATATGCCAATGGCACCTCATATAGTTAACCCTTTTATGTTGCTTTGATTAGCTCACTAATTGGGTGAGTGTTTGCATGTTGTAGTCGGGTTACTAAAAGCTGTCCGATTTGATAATTTTGTTGAGTCATTGGACCTATGCTATGATGGATCCCCCAACATTTGGTGCCGTTGCAAGGGATTGGTAGCTTACGCTCATGTAATAATGTGTCCAAAGCTCAACAAACATTCACAGGAGGTCAAGCTTTGACGTAGTTGCGCATTTTTTTTGACACCCCATTTTTTGTAAATTTGTACATATATGCATGACGCCGTGTGTCAAAAAAGTGTGTGGGCTTTCTTTTTTGTGGGTTTTATAGCTTGCTTTAGCAACAAGCACATGTACATGCAAGGCAAGTCACTTGGCTAGCACCACCTATCGGGTTACCTTCAGGGCCCGTTTGTGTGTTTTTTGAGGTGCTACTTGCATATAACTAAAACTTATGTAAAAACTAAGTGAAATTCAGGAAAATATCATAATTTTACAGGTTTTTGGTCGTTGTGCTTCCCTCATGCTTTTTGCTTGCAGTTTTTGCCCTCGACTAGCTCTGTCTATGCGTAGCCGTGCCAGGACAACTCCCTATTCGCCGCAATTTTACACATAGTTCCACAAATTTTGAGAATTTGTGATGTTCAAGACTATTGTTGCAGAGAATTTTTGAGGCCTTAAAGCACTCCATTTGGAGTTGGGGTTTGGGAGGTATGCCAGTCAATTTCCCGCAGAGCACAGGTTGGTTATGGCAGCTTGCAGCAGGCAGTTTTGTGTAGGGTGAGCTGTGGTGGCCTACATGTGAGATGTGGGCTATGTATGCTTGAAAATTGTGGTTTGAAAGAAGGTTTTTGTGAAGGGGGAGGCTTCTTTTCTCTAGTACATTGGTTGGCGCCATGACGAACATATGTTATGACCTAGAAGGCACATATTTTGCTCAGGTCATAGGAGATCCACAAGAGAGAGAGAGACAGTATCAATCAAGGACAGGATAATGCTAGTTATAGCCTAACTCGGGGAAAGCCATTGCCATGTATTGCAGAGATATATAGGATCCTCTAAAGGAGGTATACAGATGTCACACATCAACCCTACCATACACGGCATATCATCTGCTAGCAATCAAACAACCCACACCCAAAGACAAAGTCAGGCAAGTCTACAAACTGTACCAAATACCAAACCAGTTACAGTTCCACCAGAAAAGGGGGACAACATCAACTTCAACAGCTACACCGAGAGTTATACCATAAGTTAAAATTCCCAAATCATCTAGCCAATCCTAAGTCTTCAAGAAAATGCCATTACCAAAGTATATGGTTGTTGTGGAAGATACCAACTAATACAGATTCCATCAAGATCTACTCACCAATGCCTATATGAAGATAGCCAAGAAGGAAAATTCTAGTTGTTTCCTTTCAACGAAGGTCAAAGGCCAACCAACCCAACAATGTTTGAGCATTTTTACGTGACTAAACTTACATATGCATATAGAGATGCAAATGGCAATGAACACAAGCAATTTCATGGTCTTCTCTCCAAGCATCTGGGGATGTTAAATATGAAATCAACGGTGGATGTAATGAATGTGCAATGTCCCATCCTATCAGAGATTGTCCCAAGTTTTTGTAGAAACTCAAGCTGGTAGAAGGTTTCAGAGAGCTCAAAATTGGTAGAAAAGCTAAAGCTACAAAAAGCCTATAAGATGTCACTCTTCAGCAGAGGGAGTCATCACAGTTCTTTGGGAAATCATCTCTAAAATCTAAACTAAGGTCGCCATTAAAGTCCCCTCCCAAGAGAGAAATTCTACCAGAAAGTATTTTGAGGTCAAAAGTTACTCAAATACAAGTAGATAATGCACAGCATATGCAAGCAAAAGGTGCAGTTCACAGTCAACATTTACTATAGATCAGAGTGATCAAAGCAAAGAAGCTGCAAAAAAAAAGGGTAAACCAAAAGAAGCCACCACAGCAAAAGCTGTCAGTAAAGGAGTTCCCATGAAGATCAAGTGTGAAATCATTTGTCAAAGTGGAGTTAAGTTATTAAGGGAATTAGAAAAGCTAGATTTCAAGCTAGACAAGAATTTTTAACGTCCTTCTGTACATGGCTAAAATGTGGCCAACCACAACTAGGTGATGCTTCACAACTCATTTGCATGTTTGGAAATTTAACGTCCTTTTGTACATGGCTAAAAATGTGGCCAACCACAACTAGGTGATGCTCGACAACTCTGAAGTAGCTGATTTCACTCATACTACAAAAGGTCAGGTATATGAGTCCCTTCATTCACCTTGTCTCTCAAGAAGCCATTTTTCCTCTACAGTAGTTGACGAGACATGCAACCTTAACTTGGGATGAAAGTAGTGAAGTGTAACTTTCAACGGGTTAATAAGGAGATCTTGAGTTCTCTATCTACCATTTTGCAGCCTTGTTGGGAAGTCTAGGTATTTTATGTCAATCCTAGCATTGGGTGTGAAGCTCTAGGAGCAGTTTTATTGCAAAAGGACCCGAGGATGCTGTTGATGAGGCCTGTGTATTTTGCTAGTAGAGTAATGACTACTGCAAAAAAAGGCTTTTAGCTCAGACTGTCGATCGTCTTGTCTCGGCTCTAAGGTTTGTCGTGGAAAAGTTTCAGGCATGTGTTTTGCCCAAGAACTTTGTTGTACTTACCAAAGAAGATGTTTTTTCTTATGCCCTATAGCACATGGAGTTATCACCAAGGATAGCAAAGTGGGTGGTGCAATTATAGGAATCTGATTATACCTTGTAGGTCAAGAGGTCTACACAAGCTTGTTCAGTGGACGTGCTTACAAATAGATGCTACGAAAAGGCAGAAAGGGATTGTCCTGTGAGGGCTCTTCCTCCTCCTCCAGAGCCAAAGATTTTGTCTGGAGCCCATAGTCTACTTTTTGATGGTGCCTAAAGAGCAGCAAACCCTAGTAATGTTCTATAACCCCACAATATTATTACTTTCCATGTGTAAAGGATCTGATGAAAATTTTGCTTGACTAACATGATTTTGCATGTTGGCATATCAATGTTTGCAAAGTGTCGATGACTCACCTCTTGTCATCATGGCATGTAGGAGAATGTGTTGTTCCATTTCTTTTAGAGGGAGCTTATTAGTGCTTTCAATAGAAAAGAAAATTATATATTCTCCACTTTTAAGGCAAGCTATTCCATATTTATGGTAAAACTGAATAACAGGACCATAAGTTATTATTCTACCAATACCACAAGAAGTATTAGACATTTCCCATCTATAATCTCCCACTTTATCGATTACAAAAACATCATGAGCTTTTGCAGTCGAGGCGTAGCACCCTAGCAAGGTGCGGTGGGGCACAAGGCTCTTTTTTTGGGGGGGGGGAAGGCACCCACACCGCACCTAGCTAGGGATGCAAAACCTCGCAATGTTGAATATTGCAGGGAAACATGAGGCCCAGGGGGCCTCTTTCCCACAAAGGAAAATGCTGTGAACACACGTCTGCAACACACATTCTTCTATTATTGGTAAGAAAAAAATGTAGCCCAAGCATCAAAATACTATTGACAACAGAGATGCCTCTTTCATTTTGATGTTGGAAATGTGGTGACATGGGCTATATAATAAAACAAAGAAACAAATGAAGAGCAGGTGACCAGTGAGCTCAGTCTAGGTATCTTATATCTTCATGATCGTGTTCACATTCATACTTTTCTTGAAGTTTGAACTGCTTGCTTGTTAGCGCTTTGGGCCATTCCAACACATTCCCACGCAACTTCCAAAACCATCTTTTGCACAACAATAATTTGGTATGCCTGTTGGACACAGGTTTAGACATGATCCCAACCCGTTTTTGAGGCAACAATAATAGTTTACGTTGTCCATACAAAGTTGCAGACATGATCCAAACCCGTTTTTCAAACAGCAATGATAGTTTATGCCTACAGTGCACGTCTGCTTGCATCCCAATCCATTTCTGAGACAGCAGTACTCAGTGTCTGCAAGCTGGCGACCAATCATTCCTGCCATGAAATACCATTATTTACTTCTCACATTAGTAGTGGTTGTGTTAATTTAGCCTTAAAGATAACAATATTATTCAATGCACATCTATGCAAAACAATTACAATATATAAGCCCTAACATCAAAAGAAGTTTTGGGCATTGCCCCCATGTGGGAAGAAATCCACTTTCCCTTATGTTTCCATATAGAGATCACGAGCTTCCCTTACCTAGCTAGGAAGGGTGCAGGGCAGGGCACCTCCTTCTCGGCTGGTGCACCCTGCCCCCACTACACTTGGCTAGGTGTGCTACTCCTTGCCTGCAGAAGCTCATGATGTTGTTGTACTCGTCAATGTGGGAATCATTGTGGATCAGAAATGTCTAAAAATTCTTGGGCATAATCTTCGACACACAACCTAACAAAAGTTTCAATCAATAGAGCTATGTATGACATAAATAATCAATGCCCATCTATTGCACATGTTCAACACACATCCCAACAAAATTTTCGGTCGAAGCTATATATGACAAGCACTCTTTTAAGATTTCCGAATCACACACCCATGTCATTAGAATCCATTTCTATGAATGAGCCATCACAATCCTCTACATAGCATGTCCCTACCATTCAATTCAACTTATATAAATGGGCCATGACCATATGTATAGATAAGGAATTGCCAATCACAAATTCATAGAAATTGGGCTTACACCTAGTGTATCCCTATCATTCAACTCAATTCCTATGGATGGGCCATAACCATCTATTCATACAAAATTCATCCTTATACATTTGCTAACGGAAACATTTTTAGAAATTGGGCTCGTGCACACCACATAGTAACCTGGATATGGTCAAGGCTTGGGCTCAAGTTGTGAGCCCAAGTGTGCAAAATTCTTCCCCGTGCCTTTGGCTATGCACAACCGAGAGGTTGTGGGTTCAAGCCTTGGAGTAGCAATGTTGTGTATAGTTCCCTCAAGAAGAGGCCCTTAAGAAGAGGAGGGGCTTGACATGTGCGTTGACAAAATGGAGGTCAAGTATTTCAATAGAAAAAAAGGGTTAGTCTCATACATTCATCACGATCTGAAGGCCTTTTAAATAGGTAGGTTAGGAGCATTTATAAACCTGAATAGCACCACTTACCTCCCTTCCATTGGACAAAAAACAAACAACTATTTAATTGGGCAAAATATAAAGAACACTCTCTTTTTTTGCTAAAAACTCTCTCAATTTACTCTCTCTCTCTCTCTCTCTCTCTCTCTCTCTCTCTCTCTCTCTCTCTAGAGCATTATGCCATGATGTACATGTTGGTTGGTTAAGAAGGTGCAATAAAGCTTCTCTATCTAGAGGTATTATTGGTCTCTCAATGACAACCCCAAGATTGAAGATATGCAGCTAGTAAATGAAGAAGAGGGGGTGCGGGGGCGTTGGTTATCATTGATGTAGAGGCTGTAGAGGTCGTTATAGTGTGCATGGTTGCAAAAATCCTGCCTCATGTTGTTGCTAGAGAAGCTACACACTAGAAGTGTCTTGTCTCTCCCCGAACACCTTTACTCTTGTCCGTCGAGACCATAGATAGCTTCCTGTAGCACTAATCCCCTCAATTGAACCCATGAACTAGCCCCAGCTTGACAAGATCCATACACCCACTACTACATCACACCTCCACAAAGGCTTAGAACATACACCCACTACAACGTCACACCCACACACAGGTTTATGAACGGACACTCATTAGAACACACCACCACCCATGCTAAAGCTCGTGGAACAAATACAAATGCGGTTACTAATAGAAAGACACCATTATCATGCAGCGATTGCTACTAAATTTATTTATGCTTGGCTAAACTTATGTTAATTAACCTCACATAAAGTACGACTAAGAGACAATTCCAACAATTGTACGTCCAACTTGTGAGTTTTTTTTCAATTTATAATAAAAAATTCCCTCTTTAAATATCTATCTGTAAGTTCCAAATAAATAGAATGTCCTCATGTGATGAACTCATGTGACAGGCACATATTTTTTGTAAGTGACTCCCCCACAGCTCTTAGGTGATGGTGTGGCTGTAAAAGGCCAAGCCTACGTCATCCATGGAGTCCGCACGAATGCCTTAGGTGTCCATTTAGCTATCAAGACGGCTCACATGATGGCCGTTTGAGAGTGTAGGCCCATTTTAATCCGATTTTGAGGACAATGCCCCAAGAGTTTAGGCCCACTCTATTGGCCAACAGCAGTTTAGGCCCATTCTTAACAGTATTAAAGTTTAATGCAATTTTGAGGACCATATGTAATAAAGCTAAAGAGTACTGGATCGCAATCAATTATACACACTAAAAGAATCAATTATGCACGCTAAAGATTCAACTATGTTATAAAAGTAACTTACGTCCTGAGAAATTGCAATTTATTATTAAAAAAAAATAGTGTGCCACTCGATGGTTAGAAGTGAGTACCTCCTTCATAATGACTGCGTGTGGGTTGTGGTAGAATTTGGGTTATAGCTGCGGGGTCTGTCTCATGGCATTCAAGCGCTCCTAGCTGGAGGTGGAGGAAAAAGAACAGAAGCAGCGCACGAGCAGAGAAGAAAGCCATGGCCACAAGAGTCCAGACTATCGTAGGTGCTTGCTGGGTGAGAACATAGGAGTCCAAGCTGCATTTATTTATAAAGATGATGAATTAGGGAGGAGAGAGAACCGAAAAAAATAAAAAAGGTCGTGCCGCGAAATGGTGCGTTCCTACAGCGGCCAGCCGTGTATTCCGCAGGCGACACGCGGGCACCAGCTCGGCTGAGCATCGATCTCATCACCCCATGCTCCTCACGTCCCTTATAAAATCTAGCTTCAGAAAATAACGAGGCGATTTCAGTTAGATTAAAGACAAGCAGGCGCATTAAAGCACGGGGACTCGGGAGGGGAATATATATCAAATTATGCATGCAGCACACGAGGTCGCGGTGTTCGAAGCTGGCCACGTGAAGTGGTACTGATGGTGTGTGAGAGAGAGAGAGAGAGACGTGGTGTTTGAGGCCCGGTTGTAATTATACTTGATGCATGTGATTATATATACTTGTGTTGCATGTGATTATATATTTTTAAGTTTCTTATATTTAATTATGTATAAGCTTTCTTTTTTCTTCTTCTTTTTTGTGCAGAGAACAGAAATTTATTAGATTAACAGGAAATGTTACAAGTTACCATGAGGAATGTCCATGGTAAGACACTCAGAGAACATAAGCCAGAGAGTAGAGGCGTAAATCAAGCAAGCCACATGATCCTATACAATCGACAAAGATATTCTACCAACACAGGGCTCAAACTGTTGTCGAAAGAGATACTGTTTACATCAGCAGACTTACTGGTACTACTATGTAGTTCATGGTCAGACAGGAGGCTAGACATTTGTTGGACTGAATCGAAGCCTCTTTTGATATCATAGTCCTTCAGAGTGGTTCCTGCTGTACATATATGACTTCATCTTCCATAAGATGTGCCTTCATGCTCTGGGATGACTGTTTTTCCTGCATATGATCACCTCCTGGAACTTCTGCAGAAAAGCCATACCATTTACTGTGGGGTACTCCAATAATATCTCTCTCCATTTTCTCCACTGTTTGTCTTTGAAATGGGGTTGATCTTCCAGCATCTTTTTGATTTGTTAGAGCCAACCGCATCTCCAATGTCTTCATAAGCTGTAGGGTGCTGTCCAAAAATCCATGAAAATATTGGTTGGTTCCTGTGTCAAAAGTGTAGGCATTTCTTTGTTTCCAAATATGCCACAGAAGCAATCCTCTAATGGAGTGCCAGACAAGAGGATCCAGCTGCTTGCAGACTCCAAGCAACACTTCTTGCCAGCCAATAGGCTCCGATTGCCGGGCCTTCCCCATACCATCGTACCCAAACATGCTCCGATTGTGACCAAACTTTGCAAGCATGTGGGGGGGACCCATCCCCACATGCTTGCAAAGTTTGGTCCCTATCGGAGCATGTTTGGGTACGATGGTATGGGGAAGGCCCGGATTTTCCATGGCCTCTTAAGCACCAAGAGACTTCAAAAACCCGCACTGGGCGCTAATTACCAATCCAAACATGCTCTGATTGTGACCAAACTTTGCAAGCATGTGGGGGGGACGCACCCCCCCATGCTTGCAAAGTTTGGTCCCCATCGGAGCATGTTTGGGTACGATGGTATGGGGAAGGCCCGGATTTTCCATGGCCTCTTAAGCACCAAGAGACTTGAAAAATCCAGACTGGGCGCTAATTACCAATCCAAACATGCTCTGATTGTGACCAAACTTTGCAAGCATGTGGGGGGGACCCACCCCCACATGCTTGCAAAGTTTGGTCCCCATCGGAGCATGTTTGGGTATGATGGTATGGGGAAGGCCCGGATTTTCCATGGCCTCTTAAGCACCAAGAGACTTGAAAAATCCGGACTGGGCGCTAATTACCAATCCAAACATGCTCTGATTGTGACCAAACTTTGCAAGCATGTGGGGGGGACCCACCCCCACATGCTTGCAAAGTTTGGTCCCCATCGGAGCATGTTTGGGTACGATGGTATGGGGAAGGCCCGGATTTTCCATGGCCTCTTAAGCACCAAGAGACTTGAAAAATCCGGTTTGGGCGCTATTTACCAATCCAACCATGCTCTGATTGTGACCAAACTTTGCAAGCATGTGGGGGGGACCCACCCCCACATGCTTGCAAAGTTTGGTCCCCATCAGAGCATGTTTGGGTACGATGGTATGGGGAAGGCCCGGATTTTCCATGGCCTCTTAAGCACCAAGAGACTTGAAAAATCCGGACTGGGCGCTAATTACCAATCCAAACATACTCTGATTGTGACCAAACTTTGCAAGCATGTGGGGGTGGGTCCCCCCCTCATGCTTGCAAAGTTTGGTCCCCATCAGAGCATGTTTGGGTACGATGGCATAGAGATTTTCAACAAACAATATGATAGCCAAAGTGTTAAAAAATATAATAAAATCAAGAACATCAACTAAAATGTAATGATACTCAATAATGAAAAAACTCATAATGATATAAACATCAAATAAGTACATCAGAATGAAAATGAGCTACCCCAGTTAGTCTGAGGTTAGTCACTGCCCAAAAATCTAAGTACAATGTAAGTGAGCTAACCCAGCTAGTCTGAGTTTAGTCACTATCAACGGCAACCCAATCAAAATCGTCATCTCTAACTGCCGTCGACGTGCGCGTCGAGGCTGCTGTGCACGTCGAGGAGGTTGTGCCGGCTGCGGGGGTCGTCGAATGTCTGCGGGGAGGTCTGCCTCAAAGGCAGGATCGTGAGCTGGTGCCGGTGTACTCGGGAGCTCACGAGTCCCAAAAGCTGCTATGGCCCTCTCTCTCTCTCTACGTCGTGCTAATGCAAGACGCCTCTGTCTGTAAACCCAAAATCTATAATCTGCAATGGTACGTGTCTGCCACTCTGCTCGTGTAAGCTCCTCTGCTGTAAGGACACACTGCTCATGAGAAGCAACACTGCTGCTAGCACCATCACCCGAGGTGCCACTAGGACCAGCACCACCCACGCGCTCATATGCTGTGATCTGGCTCTCATGTAGGACTCTCTGGTAAGCATCAAACTCATGTGAGCTCCACTCAATCTCAGGAGGCACCTCAGGCTCCTGGGCTCTATCGTCAAAGGCGTCGAGTCCCAAGTCAATAGTAGCTGATGTAAAATCAATAGGCCTGCCAGTCCTAGCATCTACTCGAACGAGGCCTGGGTGAAGATCATCGATGCCCAAAACTCTGTACGTCGCTAGGTCGACGCATGCACGGCAGGAGGGGCATGCTGAGAACCGTACTAGCTCCTGGGTGATGCAAGACAAGTGGAAAATATGTCCACATCCCAGGGCATATCCACCTGTACTATCAATGTCCTCGATACATAAAGCGCAGCACGCATCACGTAGGAAGGGTGGTGCATCCTGCGGGAGAGGTCGTCGAAAAACCTCTGTGAGGGACAGGCCATGGATATAAAGGTAGGTAAGGCACTGTCACGTCCGAGGATCTACGAAACTCTCGAACATGCAGCATCAACTGCTCTGCCCTACGCTGGGCAATCTGCTCCATAATCTGATGATGCTGTGCCTCAGCTCTACCTCGGTCCGAGCCTACACAAAAAAGTAAAGCATTAAAATAATTGATTAGTCTCTCATTAGGTATTACTTAAAGAAATTTATAACTTAGGACCTTAATTATAACTCTTTTACGTGCAAGAGAAACGTACTTGCTGGATGTCGGACTCTCTCAGATGCTGTGCCTCTGCCAGTAGAGCTACCTCTGCCATCTGTAATGCAGCTCTGAGGCGGTCAATCTCCGCTCTCGCCTCTACCAACTCCTGAGTGAGTCTCTCAGTGGTAGGTGTGGGAACCTACGTGACACAATCAACCACGCTGCTCATGTAAAAATATAGAAAAGTATATATAAACATGTAGATAAATGACCAAAAAAACTTAAGACGTAATATATATGTAAATACCTCGACATCTGTCGTCGGTATAGATCGTGAGAACAGGCGCACCACGTGCTGGATGCTCTCCGTGGTACTCCGTACGTCAATGCCGACCTGGGTGCCAAGAACCTCTACTGTCGACAATGGCACAAATGAAGGATCTGTTTGGTAGGTGCTACACGAAGGGCTGGTGGAGGCCACCTACCCTGGTCCTGGAGACGGCCTCGGCCAGCACCACCACCCGGACGATGGCTGGTGTAATCCACCTCCTCCCCTAAGACAAACTCCGTATATAACTGCTTTGGGAAGTATATGGGAATCTGGCGGTTGTTCGGCATCCTCCCATATGCGGCAACATATCGACTATAGATATGTGCCGCCATACGAGGATGCGAACACCGCGAAATAGTAAGGGGCTTGCCCGCCCCAGGCCTCATCCCACGACTATCGAGGAAAAGATCTAGGTAGGCTCCATCCCTAATAGGAGCAAGATCACAGACTTGACGATATGTCAGGCCATGTGACACAAGAGCAGCGCGATGGTGGGCTATCCACTCATCTACATAAACAATATCGTGAAGGCTACGAAGGGACAAAAGCATCGCCTCCAAGTCTGCCACGATATGTAATGTAGACGGTGTGTCTCTAGCACTCCTACGGATAGCCGCTAACTCGCGGTCTATCTCCGCGATGAGGTCCACAATAGATGAGCGGCCCTCCTCGTGTGACTCCATGCTAAAACCTAAGCCAAACACAAAGGTCCAATGTGAAGGGTCTAATGCTTAGTGCTAAGTAGCACTAATGAAGCTATAAAACAATGCTAATGGGGTCACTAATGCTAATCCAAATCAAGAGAGCAAGGAGAGTGAAAACGACTTGTGACAATGAGGCAAAAAAAAAAGTTTTTCGGTTTTATAACCTCGATCGAGGTTCGGTAACATCATGCAATTTAGGGTTTGCAAGATTAACGCTCTGGATATTAGGGTTAGTGCAACATACGACCAAGATACACACTTAATTTTAGGGTTGGGGAAGGATCGACGGCTGAGATTTGATATTACTATCTCGTTCGAGGTACATGGACGGCCACGATTTAAAGTCATTACCACGACAAGGTATGTCGACGGTCAAGATTCATTATATACCTCGATCGAGATATTTAAACGGCTGAGATCGCATCTTCGAACGTACGTGAATGGACGGTATAGATTGCGTTTACATATCTCGATTGAGATATTTGGACGGTGGATATTGCATCTACGTATCTCGATCGAGATATTTGGACGGTGCAGATTGTATCTCTGTATCTCGATCGAGATATTTGGACGATTGAGATTTGATCTCAGTATCTCGATCGAGATACGGGGACGGTGGAGATTGAATCCCATTACCTCGAACAATGAATGGTCGCGATTTGATGTTAATTTCTCGTTCGAGATACGTGGACGATGGGGATGTGCTAGTCAAATATGCCTAGGGGGATACAGCGTGGCCCTGATGTGGATCCGAGTGGCATAGATATCTCGATCGAGATAATGTGGTGGCGGTGACATGTATTGGTGACATGGATGACGCCTGGAAACCCGGACCTGCTAGCGTGGCATTAGTTGGCATCTCGATCGAGATATGTCGATTTAGGCTTGGAAGGCACGTGTCGTGTTTTAATTCGCGGCACTATCACGATCGAGGTACTCCGCCCGAGATGCATGGATGTCCCAATTTTAGAGAGAGTGAACGAAAGTGAGTACCCTCATCTTGCAACCACCCCAATCAAGAGCTCAAGGTATACATACATATTCTTTACCTTGTGCTTCCTGGGAACAAAAAGTGCAAGCATCACATGACTCTTCTTGATGGGAATCTATGGAGGAATATTATTGTAATTTACAACAACAATGGGCCATGTGGAATATGATGTAGATATCAATCCAAATGGGTTCACCCCATCCATACCCAATCCAAGCCGTAAATTAAGGGACTCATCTTTGAACTTTGGCCATTCATCCTTAATGTGATCCCAAGTTGGTGAGTCGACAGGAATCCTCATCATGCCATCGGTTGCACGATGGTTCAAATGCCTTGTTATTAACTCAACTATGGATTGACACCGGAACATATGTTGAATGCAAGGTGTAATAGGAAAGTGCCTCTCAACACCTTTTGAAAAATTTTTGCAACCTGTAGATCCTTCTTGTAAATGATCATCTCCACAAATTGGACATTGCATGACATTGGCACACCCCTATATAGTACACAATCATTTTATGACATGCATGAATTTGAGTGTAATCTATACCAAGATTGTAAAGTAATTTTTGAGCATCACTTCTTTTTGCAAGCATCAAATTTTTTGTTGGGAGCATCTTCTTTAATAATCAGAGTAGGTTATTTTCACTATTATCACTCTGTCCATATGTTGTTTGCAAGTTGAGGATTTCCAAGCATGCCCAAAAAGTTTACATTGAACCCTCATACAATGGTGCGTTAGCCTCCTCGTGACACATCCCTCTTTCATGTATTTCAAAGTTAGGTGTGTCTTCCTCACCCTCACTTTTGAAAAAAGTGAGTCATAATCTCCTCCATAATATCCTCTTCCTCTATCTCATATGGAGGAAATCCTGGGTCTTCCAAATTTATTGAGCATGCTCCACTTTCCAAACTCATTATTACGAGATGCTTGTATCCTTCCTCAAGTTTCCCCAATGATAGAATAATGAGGCATATTATGTAGTACTTGTGCACAAATTTCCATGCCCTACTCATCTTGATGAACCATATTTAAAAATGACACTCAACATTACATATCCAAACCATGGGTATACATATCATCTCATAAGTTTATATTCTAACCAAGGAAGTGGCTTATATCATCATGTTGGTCGGCATTGGTTCAAATGATCCCCATTTTCTAATATGCTTCAATGTTTATTGCATTCTTGGGTGCTAGGTTTAGGGTTTAGCATAGTGCATAAGGCAAATAGCTTTTGCATAAGCCTTATGCATATAGAGGCAAATAGCTTATGCATGCCTTATGTATAGAGGCAAATAGCTTATGCATGCCTTATGTATAGAGGTTATACAAGATTTATGCATAAGCCTTGTACATAGAGCTTATGCAAGCTCTATGGATAAGGATTATGGCTTATTCATAGAGCTTTAAGCAAGCTTTATGCATAGAGCTTATGGCTTAATAATGCATAAGGTTTATGGGTTATGCGTAAGGTTTATGGGTTATGCGTAAGGTTTATGGGTTATGCATAGAGCTTTAAACAAGATTTATGCATAATTCTTATGCTTGGAGCTTTAAGCTTTCTTGTGTTATTTAAACTTGGAGTGTTCATATGTTATTTAAGCTTTGAGGATTCTTATGTTAGAGAATTGAAAAAGGTCTACATCCTATCTACATATCCAAACTCGCGTATCTCGAGCATTATTCCATATCTTGAGGTAAAATCCAATGTTCTTATCTTGAGGTAAAATCCAATGTTCTTATTCTTCTCATTTATTTTGTTTTCACCCTTGTGTGCTAGGGTTTTAAATTTTATATTCTCTTATGATTTATTTGGATTGCAAGCTTATGGATTACGCATAGAGCTTATGGCTTATGCATGGAGCTTATGCATAAGCCTTATGCATAGAACTATATTCTCTTATGATTTATCTGGATTGCAAGCTTATGGATTACGCATAGAGCTTATGACTTATGCATGGAGCTTATGCATAAGCCTTATGCATAGAACTTTAGGAATACGTCTTATGAATTTTATAAGCTCTATACATAAGCCATAAGACATAAACTCTATGCATAAGGCTTATGCATAGAGCCTTACGCCGCATAGAGCTTATGGCTTATGCATAGAGATTTAGGTATAAGCCTTCTTATGCATGTCATAAGCTCTATTCATAAGACATAAGCCTTATGCATGTCATAAGCTCTATTCATAAGACATAAGCCTTATGCATAGAGCCTTATTCATAGACCTCTAGGCATAAGCCTTATGCATGTCATAAGCTCTATACATAAGCCATAAGCCATACACTCTATGCTTAAGGCTTATGCGCAGCTTAAGGCAAAGCATTATGCATGTAAAAGTCATAGAGCTTAAGGCAAAGCATTATGCATTAAAAACCTCTATATACAAGCCATAAGCCATAAGAAATAAGCTCTATGCATAAGGCCTATGCATAGAGATTATGGCTTATGCATAGAAATTTAGGCATAAGCCTTATGCATGTCATAAGCTCTCTGCATAAGCCATTAGCTCTATGCCTAAGTCCTGTGCATAGATCCTTCTTCAGAGAGCTTATGGCTTATGCATAGAGCCGTATGCATGCCTACCTAAAGCTCTATGCATGCATAAGGTATACACATAATATATTTTCTTTTTACGTTCTCCTTATTCTATAAACATGATAGCCTAGTTTTTATAATGTAGACATGTGGGGGGGCGATACTGACTTGATAAACCTAGTGGCACATCGTTCAATGTCCATCATTGATGATCTAGTTATGGAGTGACTCTCACAATTGGTTTCAAGTCTCTTGCATCATTATGCGAGAGAATGTGTGATACTTTTTTGCTCCACCCTCGATTCCTTCCACAGTTAACCCTACACCTATGGTGGGGGGCACTCTGATGGGTGGTTCTACTCCTGGGTTACACACTCCAATGTACCTCTATTTTTGAGCATACGCTTTTTCCTAATACATCTATAAATACATGCATGAGGAAGGTGCTCACTCGCTCATGGGGGTGAGATTGGAACCCAGTATTGTGTCGGCTCTCTCGCAATTCTATCTTTGAAGCTCTATCTCGTCTTGCGTGCGCAACACACGCAATTAGAGATATTAAAGATGGAAGCACACCGCAATTAGAAATGTTAAATGTTAAAGATGGAAGCACACCACTTGAATCTACTTCAATTTTAGAAAGCCAAAAATAACATTTATGGAGCTCTATTTTGGAGAAAAGATACAAAAAAGCAGTGGGCCGTTTTTTGAAAAAGTAATTTTCTTCGGTATTAAAAAAAACGCTAAAAAAGCAAAAATGCCCACTGAGTTTTCCTATAGTTAGCAAGTCTACTTTTGAGTTTTAGACTCAGCTTTTTAAGTTTTGCTAAAAAGAGGACTTAGCTTTATGAGTTTTAGCTAAATAAAGCAGCTTTTGCTTTATTTTTGTAAAAAGCAGGACCTATATAAAGAAGTTGTAAGAAGGCATGTGGATCATGTTATGATGGGATCATCATGGGTTCATGATGGGAGATGATGGATCAATGATGGGACATGAATGAAGGGAGTTGTACTTCTCATGAATAAGATATCTTTGTCTTCTCCACTTTGCTGTTCTTCTATTCTTGAGTAATTAAGTAATCTATCGTCCGAGTTTGTTCGTGTCTCTTCTCTCCTCGTCGAAGAAGAAGCAAAAAGGGGAAAGGAAGCCGACTTCCTGTGACTACCCCGGAAATTCACCTTACCTTCCCAAGAGTGTAACGCCGGTGAGTGCGCTTTGGGAAAAACCAGGGATTACCTTCTCAAGAGTGTTCCAGCGTTGAGTTCGCTTTGAGAAGCCGAGTCTATCCGGTGAGTGTCAAGCTGTCGTCTTCTAAGGGTCGATTTTACCGTTCAATCTCGCGTGTTTTGCCGTCTCTCTCCTCGCTTCACCGCAAGAGGCCCGGTGCCCGTCCGGCGACTCTCCCGCATCGAACGACACGTGCCCCAACCCGATGCGAAACCAACCGGAGTGTGAAGTTGGAAGTTATGGCAAACTTAAAAGAAAAAGGGAATCAGTTGATGATGGAATTTACGAAACTTATGGAATCGATGAATCAGAAAAAGCAGATGGATGAAACAGTGGAAGATGCACTCGATGCAGTATATGAGGAAAGGTGTGTATTTGATGGGTATGATGCTAAAGGTTATCTTACATGCTACAGGCCAAAGATGAAACTTAGAGGTGTCCTAGATGAACGCATGATCACTGAATTTAAACGATTGGCGATTCTGGATTTGCATGAGCAAATACTTGAATTGGACCAAGCATGTGATTCTGGATTTGCGTAAGCAAATACTTGAATTGGACCAAGCATGTGATGACAGTTGGGCTGATTTTGAAGATGCTGTTATACAAGTGGGTGACTGTTATACAAGTGGGTGACAGTTGGGCTGATTTTGAAGATGCTGATTTTGAAGATGCTGTTATACAAGTGGGTGACTGTTATTTGGAGTCGAAAATAGGGACAACTTTTGGTGATGCTGCAGGTATTCAAGAAGAACAAGAAGATCAAGGTATGTTCCAAAAGTTAAAACTATGACAAATTTTGGGAGCAGATTTGTGCAAACCTCAAAGCCAAAGAAGGTGCATACCTTCGCAAAGATAGTGATGTTTTGGAACCTCACGATGAGGACAGAGTTCAAGTTCTTAATACACAATTGGAAATAAGAGAAAACCAGGTTTTGGACAATTCTACACAGGTCGACGAAGATGGATCCCGAAACCAAATTGAAGATGCAACAACTACCTCCAACAATGGTTCCAGTGATGAGGATGAAGATCAAGGTATAGACTGTCTTTTGACTCATTTTAATTTAATACAACAGGGACATGAGGATGATTGGAAGGATGTACATGGCGACACTTTGGAGCAAGAAGAGGTTTGGGCCAATTTTTTGGCTTGTTTAGATGATGAAGATGGATTTGAAGACATGGTACAACCTATGGTGATGGAGGATGTTTCCAAGCATGACGAGGATATATCGCATTCTACTCCAAGTTTTGCAGAGGAAAGCTTTGTGTTTGAAGCTGATGTGAATCTTTCAATCTCTTTATTTGGTAAATATATGCAACCCGAATTGGAGGCATTACCTGAAGACATGATTGAAGATAGAGCACAAGGAGATGGAGCCACAGTGAATCTTGAGGTTCAAGAGCTAAAGGAGGTCAAAGATGACATGGAATGGGGTTTTGAGGACGTACAAATAGATATGGATATAGACATACAGGTCAATGTGGTCAAAGCACAAATAAGACTTGCTCAATTGAAGAAAGAAAGAGAGATTCAAGTTACAAAGTTGATTGACGAGATCAACCAATCAAAGAAGAGGAGGATGCTGTGGAGTGGATTTCTGCAGAAGAGAAGACCAAGTCATTGGATGCTGTGATAATCTATGAAAGCTTACCTACTTTGATTTGTCCATATGATCCAGGAGGATGTTATGATGACCTACGTCAACTTACCTACTTATCGCATTATCCAGATGATTTTCCATATGATCCTGGTGGAGACAATGCTGTAGAGGGTAAATTGGTTGGCACATGATGTGCAGATACAGAGGGAGATGAAGGATGGTCAGAAGAAGAACATGAGACAGAGGAACGATAGGTTGGCACATGCCAGAGGATGTGCAGGTTCAGAGGGGGTGGATGTCGTGTCGTGTTGCGTCCACGAAAAAGAAAAAGATTAAAGAGCTGTTTTTTGGGAAAAAGCTTGGATAAAGAGAAATCCAAAAATAACATTTATGGAGCTCTATTTTGGAGAAAAGATGCAGAAAAAGCAGTGGGGCATTTTTTGAAAAAGCTGTTTTTTTCGGTATTAAAAAAAAGAAAAAAACGCTAAAAAAGCAAAAACGCCCACTGAGTTTTCCTATAGTTAGCAAGTCTACTTTTGAGTTTTAGACTCAACTTTTTGAGTTTTGCTAAAAAGAGGACTTAGCTTTATGAGTTTTAGCTAAATAAAGTAGCTTTTACTTTATTTTTGTGTAAAAAACAGGACCTATATAAAGAAGTTGTAAGAAGGCATGTGGATCATGTTATGATGGGATCATCATGGGTTCATGGTGGGAGATGATGGATCAATGATGGGATGAATGAAGGGAGTTGTACTTCTCATGAATAAGATATCTTTGTCTTCTCCACTCTACTGTTCTTCTATTCTTGAGTAATTAAGTAATCTATCGTTCGCTCGAGTTTGTTCATGTCTCTTCTCTCCGTCGAAGAAGAGGAAAGGACGAGAAAGGAAGCCGACTTCCTGTGACTACCCCGGAAATTCACCTTACCTTCCCAAGAGTGTACCCTCGGTGAGTGTGCTTTGGGAAAAACCAGGGATTACCTTCTCAAGAGTGTTCTGATGATGCGTTCACTTTGAGAAGCCGAGTCTATCCGATGAGTGTCAAGCTATCGGTCTTTCGAGGGTTGCTTTTACCGTTCTTTGCCGTCTGTCTCCCTGCTTCACCAAGTGGCCCGGTGCCCGCCCCGCTGACTCTCCTGCATCGAACGACGCGTGCCCCGACAGCGGAGCTTGCCAATCAGTGGCACTTCTGTGGTGTGACTGGCACTTCTTGTCCCGTGCATGCACCTTGTGCTTCTAAAGGAGGTCCCATCTCGCTTGCCTTATTTCCCAGCTTCTCTGCTAGCTCCCTTGAAATTATGTTATGTGTTGAACCTGGATTCATTAAAATCAACGCGTTTTGATCACGGATCTTACCCCACACATAACATAATTGACTAGCATCTGGAGAATCTTCATTAGAAGTAGCTATGACATTGCTTACCTTGGGAGGTTTCAATAAAATGGATACTTTTATAGCCTGTAGCTTTGAGACGTGTGTCCCAAAACTTCTCTATGTAACTCTGGAGGGACTCACCTTCATGAAGCCGTGAGTACACTGTCCTCCACATCATCATCAAGAAATTGTTTCATGATGGCGGTTCTACATGCCTTCCAAGTCTTTGGAGCTTCTTGTAACTTGGCAAGCAGCAGCCTCAGTGCTTGCATGCCTTGTGCACTTTCCTCATCATCATGGAAATTGAAAGTTTGCCAAGATGATGATGGCTCTCCCATGTTGCTTATCCCACCTACACACTTGTGGCCTTGCCGTTGTGTGGTAGATTGCCCTCTTCTTCAGAAAGAAGAGAGAACCTATCTCTGATACCAATGAAACTAAATTGGGAATAAACTCGACAATTATGCGGAATTTAGTTGCCTCTTTAGCAACATAAATAATAGAGAGAGAGAGAGAGAGAGAGAGAGAGAGAGAGAGAATAAGCATAAACACAAACACCGACACAGTGTTGAGGGCCGGATATATGAGGCCGACCCCCCCTCTAAAGGAACTTGTATTGATAAAAGTGATTATAAGCCCTCTTCGCAAGGCGTCGGAAGCTTCTGCCACTTATAATTGGCACTTGAATTACTTGGTTGCATAAGAGAAGAGAGGAGAAGAAGACTAGTTCGCCCTCCCAAGCCCCGTTTTGTCACACGTAGGTGATAGGGATACTACGGGGAGAGTCGAGAGTCCTAGAAAGAGATGAGAGCAGCTACGTCAAGCCCTTAGGGATAGCTTGAGAGAGAAGACCTAAGTGCAGCCTTGAGCGTCTTGGAGCACTCTCATTTGATGGCTCATCAGCAGTCTTCAGGAAGCTTGCATGTGTGTGGGATCCTGAGACTGTCTTCAACTTGTTTTGCTCATAACTTTCGCGTCCCTCCTCAGAATCTGGTCCTCCAAGTACTTAAAACGACGGAAATAGGTGTGGTCGACAAGGCAACGTGGACAGAAATACAAAGTTTATTCTATTTTGGCTGAAAATTGTACTTTTAGCTTGAGTGTCAAAATTAGCATCTTTTTGCATCTCCACGACGTCTCCAACCTCTTTTAAGCTTTTTCATGTATTAAAAACTGAATTTAACTATTAAAAAAATTAGGGTTAATTCCCTAGGCTCTTGTAGACTCTCGGCTTCCATCTAGGCTCTGCAGCACTTTGAAACCGTGAATCAAGCTCTTGGCTTCCATCTAGGCTTTGCAGCACTTTGAAACCGTGAATCAAGCCTCATTGAAGCTTCCGTCTTTTTAGCTTTCTTGTGGACAAATATGACTAGAGTGTTCAATTCTAGGAATATTTTTCCCTAATAAAGCTAAGAATTGTATCAAAATACAATTTTGATGACATAGGTCAGTAAAGTTGCTTTCAAAACCTGTTGTTACCCCAAGGAACAAGGGGGTCTGGGCATCATAGACATTGAACATTTGTCCACCAAGCTAGCTACTAAGAAGCATAGATTATGAGGACTATTGGGCTCTCTTAGTGAAGAAAGATAGATCCAAATTCTACCATAAAGCTAAGAGAGCATGGAAAGGCTTCGCGAGTCTTCATGACGCTTTGTTTTCTAGAGTTCCCTTGATCCCTGTGGGTAGCCCTATCATTTACAGAATGTGGGCTACATGGATGTCTTACAAAGAGCTTTTGGTTTTTGCAAAAAGCAGTCTAAGTGGTGGTATGCGCTCGCCGCCCATAACTCCTTCTGGTACGGCCTGGCTGACGGAGATATTCAGCCCCCCACACAAATCAACCTGGCCTATCTTTGCTTCAAGAAAGGCATAGTCTCTATTCAAGACGTTCTTATTGGCCATACCCTCATGGATGAACAAGAGCTGGACAGAAGGTACGATCTAGAGAGCCATGGCTTTGGTGCAGAGCAGGATGGAAAAAATTGATTGCTGCCTAGTTAGCACAGGCATTCATAATATCAAGTTCTTTCTAAAGTCTGTTCATTGGAAGCATTCAAAAAACCTTGCCCCCATCCCCAATCCCCTCTCCCTTATATCAGTCTCTGGAATAGATTGAGCAAAAGATGGCTGGTTAATTGGAATCAGCATCAGTGGACTTACAGGTTTAAAACTGTGTGGGCCTTTAATATGGAAAGGAAACATGGATACCTAATGTGGCTTATCATGCATAAGGCAGTGTGGACAATGAGTAGAGCTCACACCTTTGGCAAAGGGGATGGCATATGTCCCAGATGTAAACAAAATGAGGAAACTGTCATGCATCTGTTCTTTCACTGCCAGACAATGCCTAGTTTTCTGCCGTGATAAATAAATGCTTGAAACAACTTAAGCTTAGACCTATTGGCTGGCAAGAAGTGTTGCTTGGAGTCTGCAAGCAGCTGGATCCTCTTGTCTGGCACTCCATTAGAGGATTGCTTCTGTGGCATATTTGGAAACAAAGAAATGCCTACACTTTTGACACAGGAACCAACCAATATTTTCATGGATTTTTGGACAGCACCCTACAGCTTATGAAGACATTGGAGATGCGGTTGGCTCTAACAAATCAAAAAGATGCTGGAAGATCAACCCCATTTCAAAGACAAACAGTGGAGAAAATGGAGAGAGATATTATTGGAGTACCCCACAGTAAATGGTATGGCTTTTCTGCAGAAGTTCCAGGAGGTGATCATATGCAGGAAAAACAGTCATCCCAGAGCATGAAGGCACATCTTATGGAAGATGAAGTCATATATGTACAGCAGGAACCACTCTGAAGGACTATGATATCAAAAGAGGCTTCGATTCAGTCCAACAAATGTCTAGCCTCCTGTCTGACCATGAACTACATAGTAGTACCAGTAAGTCTGCTGATGTAAACAGTATCTCTTTCGACAACAGTTTGAGCCCTGTGTTGGTAGAATATCTTTGTCGATTGTATAGGATCATGTGGCTTGCTTGATTTACGCCTCTACTCTCTGGCTTATGTTCTCTGAGTGTCTTACCATGGACATTCCTCATGGTAACTTGTAACATTTCCTGTTAATCTAATAAATTTCTGTTCTCTGCACAAAAAAGAAGAAGAAAAAAGAAAGCTTATACATAATTAAATATAAGAAACTTAAAAATATATAATCACATGCAACACAAGTATATATAATCACATGCATCAAGTATAATTACAACCGGGCCTCAAACACCACGTCTCTCTCTCTCTCTCTCACACACCATCAGTACCACTTCACGTGGCCAGCTTCGAACACCGCGACCTCGTGTGCTGCATGCATAATTTGATATATATTCCCCTCCCGAGTCCCCGTGCTTTAATGCGCCTGCTTGTCTTTAATCTAACTGAAATCGCCTCGTTATTTTCTGAAGCTAGATTTTATAAGGGACGTGAGGAGCATGGGGTGATGAGATCGATGCTCAGCCGAGCTGGTGCCCGCGTGTCGCCTGCGGAATACACGGCTGGCCGCTGTAGGAACGCACCATTTCGCGGCACGACCTTTTTTATTTTTTTCGGTTCTCTCTCCTCCCTAATTCATCATCTTTATAAATAAATGCAGCTTGGACTCCTATGTTCTCACCCAGCAAGCACCTACGATAGTCTGGACTCTTGTGGCCATGGCTTTCTTCTCTGCTCGTGCGCTGCTTCTGTTCTTTTTCCTCCACCTCCAGCTAGGAGCGCTTGAATGCCATGAGACAGACCCCGCAGCTATAACCCAAATTCTACCACAACCCACACGCAGTCATTATGAAGGAGGTACTCACTTCTAACCATCGAGTGGCACACTATTTTTTTTTAATAATAAATTGCAATTTCTCAGGACGTAAGTTACTTTTATAACATAGTTGAATCTTTAGCGTGCATAATTGATTCTTTTAGTGTGTATAATTGATTGCGATCCAGTACTCTTTAGCTTTATTACATATGGTCCTCAAAATTGCATTAAACTTTAATACTGTTAAGAATGGGCCTAAACTGCTGTTGGCCAATAGAGTGGGCCTAAACTCTTGGGGCATTGTCCTCAAAATCGGATTAAAATGGGCCTACACTCTCAAACGGCCATCATGTGAGCCGTCTTGATAGCTAAATGGACACCTAAGGCATTCGTGCGGACTCCATGGATGACGTAGGCTTGGCCTTTTACAGCCACACCATCACCTAAGAGCTGTGGGGGAGTCACTTACAAAAAATATGTGCCTGTCACATGAGTTCATCACATGAGGACATTCTATTTATTTGGAACTTACAGATAGATATTTAAAGAGGGAATTTTTTATTATAAATTGAAAAAAAACTCACAAGTTGGACGTACAATTGTTGGAATTGTCTCTTAGTCGTACTTTATGTGAGGTTAATTAACAT
Source organism: Cibotium barometz (assembly GCF_041138505.1). Classification (NCBI taxonomy): domain Eukaryota; kingdom Viridiplantae; phylum Streptophyta; class Polypodiopsida; order Cyatheales; family Cibotiaceae; genus Cibotium; species Cibotium barometz. The sequence continues at coordinate 5,007,809 of NC_141103.1, read as the reverse complement.
AAGTTTAGCCAAGCATAAATAAATTTAGTAGCAATCGCTGCATGATAATGGTGTCTTTCTATTAGTAACCGCATTTGTATTTGTTCCACGAGCTTTAGCATGGGTGGTGGTGTGTTCTAATGAGTGTCCGTTCATAAACCTGTGTGTGGGTGTGACGTTGTAGTGGGTGTATGTTCTAAGCCTTTGTGGAGGTGTGATGTAGTAGTGGGTGTATGGATCTTGTCAAGCTGGGGCTAGTTCATGGGTTCAATTGAGGGGATTAGTGCTACAGGAAGCTATCTATGGTCTCGACGGACAAGAGTAAAGGTGTTCGGGGAGAGACAAGACACTTCTAGTGTGTAGCTTCTCTAGCAACAACATGAGGCAGGATTTTTGCAACCATGCACACTATAACGACCTCTACAGCCTCTACATCAATGATAACCAACGCCCCCGCACCCCCTCTTCTTCATTTACTAGCTGCATATCTTCAATCTTGGGGTTGTCATTGAGAGACCAATAATACCTCTAGATAGAGAAGCTTTATTGCACCTTCTTAACCAACCAACATGTACATCATGGCATAATGCTCTAGAGAGAGAGAGAGAGAGAGAGAGAGAGAGAGAGAGAGAGAGAGAGAGTAAATTGAGAGAGTTTTTAGCAAAAAAAGAGAGTGTTCTTTATATTTTGCCCAATTAAATAGTTGTTTGTTTTTTGTCCAATGGAAGGGAGGTAAGTGGTGCTATTCAGGTTTATAAATGCTCCTAACCTACCTATTTAAAAGGCCTTCAGATCGTGATGAATGTATGAGACTAACCCTTTTTTTCTATTGAAATACTTGACCTCCATTTTGTCAACGCACATGTCAAGCCCCTCCTCTTCTTAAGGGCCTCTTCTTGAGGGAACTATACACAACATTGCTACTCCAAGGCTTGAACCCACAACCTCTCGGTTGTGCATAGCCAAAGGCACGGGGAAGAATTTTGCACACTTGGGCTCACAACTTGAGCCCAAGCCTTGACCATATCCAGGTTACTATGTGGTGTGCACGAGCCCAATTTCTAAAAATGTTTCCGTTAGCAAATGTATAAGGATGAATTTTGTATGAATAGATGGTTATGGCCCATCCATAGGAATTGAGTTGAATGATAGGGATACACTAGGTGTAAGCCCAATTTCTATGAATTTGTGATTGGCAATTCCTTATCTATACATATGGTCATGGCCCATTTATATAAGTTGAATTGAATGGTAGGGACATGCTATGTAGAGGATTGTGATGGCTCATTCATAGAAATGGATTCTAATGACATGGGTGTGTGATTCGGAAATCTTAAAAGAGTGCTTGTCATATATAGCTTCGACCGAAAATTTCGTTGGGATGTGTGTTGAACATGTGCAATAGATGGGCATTGATTATTTATGTCATACATAGCTCTATTGATTGAAACTTTTGTTAGGTTGTGTGTCGAAGATTATGCCCAAGAATTTTTAGACATTTCTGATCCACAATGATTCCCACATTGACGAGTACAACAACATCATGAGCTTCTGCAGGCAAGGAGTAGCACACCTAGCCAAGTGTAGTGGGGGCAGGGTGCACCAGCCGAGAAGGAGGTGCCCTGCCCTGCACCCTTCCTAGCTAGGTAAGGGAAGCTCGTGATCTCTATATGGAAACATAAGGGAAAGTGGATTTCTTCCCACATGGGGGCAATGCCCAAAACTTCTTTTGATGTTAGGGCTTATATATTGTAATTGTTTTGCATAGATGTGCATTGAATAATATTGTTATCTTTAAGGCTAAATTAACACAACCACTACTAATGTGAGAAGTAAATAATGGTATTTCATGGCAGGAATGATTGGTCGCCAGCTTGCAGACACTGAGTACTGCTGTCTCAGAAATGGATTGGGATGCAAGCAGACGTGCACTGTAGGCATAAACTATCATTGCTGTTTGAAAAACGGGTTTGGATCATGTCTGCAACTTTGTATGGACAACGTAAACTATTATTGTTGCCTCAAAAACGGGTTGGGATCATGTCTAAACCTGTGTCCAACAGGCATACCAAATTATTGTTGTGCAAAAGATGGTTTTGGAAGTTGCGTGGGAATGTGTTGGAATGGCCCAAAGCGCTAACAAGCAAGCAGTTCAAACTTCAAGAAAAGTATGAATGTGAACACGATCATGAAGATATAAGATACCTAGACTGAGCTCACTGGTCACCTGCTCTTCATTTGTTTCTTTGTTTTATTATATAGCCCATGTCACCACATTTCCAACATCAAAATGAAAGAGGCATCTCTGTTGTCAATAGTATTTTGATGCTTGGGCTACATTTTTTTCTTACCAATAATAGAAGAATGTGTGTTGCAGATGTGTGTTCACAGCATTTTCCTTTGTGGGAAAGAGGCCCCCTGGGCCTCATGTTTCCCTGCAATATTCAACATTGCGAGGTTTTGCATCCCTAGCTAGGTGCGGTGTGGGTGCCTTCCCCCCCCCCCAAAAAAAGAGCCTTGTGCCCCACCGCACCTTGCTAGGGTGCTACGCCTCGACTGCAAAAGCTCATGATGTTTTTGTAATCGATAAAGTGGGAGATTATAGATGGGAAATGTCTAATACTTCTTGTGGTATTGGTAGAATAATAACTTATGGTCCTGTTATTCAGTTTTACCATAAATATGGAATAGCTTGCCTTAAAAGTGGAGAATATATAATTTTCTTTTCTATTGAAAGCACTAATAAGCTCCCTCTAAAAGAAATGGAACAACACATTCTCCTACATGCCATGATGACAAGAGGTGAGTCATCGACACTTTGCAAACATTGATATGCCCACATGCAAAATCATGTTAGTCAAGCAAAATTTTCATCAGATCCTTTACACATGGAAAGTAATAATATTGTGGGGTTATAGAACATTACTAGGGTTTGCTGCTCTTTAGGCACCATCAAAAAGTAGACTATGGGCTCCAGACAAAATCTTTGGCTCTGGAGGAGGAGGAAGAGCCTTCACAGGACAATCCCTTTCTGCCTTTTCGTAGCATCTATTTGTAAGCACGTCCACTGAACAAGCTTGTGTAGACCTCTTGACCTATAAGGTATAATCAGATTCCTATAATTGCACCACCCACTTTATCCTTGGTGATAACTCCATGTGCTATAGGGCATAAGAAAAAACATCTTCTTTGGTAAGTACAACAAAGTTCTTGGGCAAAACACATGCCTGAAACTTTTCCACGACAAACCTTAGAGCCGAGACAAGACGATCGACAGTCTGAGCTAAAAGCCTTTTTTTGCAGTAGTCATTACTCTACTAGCAAAATACACAGGCCTCATCAACAGCATCCTCGGGTCCTTTTGCAATAAAACTGCTCCTAGAGCTTCACACCCAATGCTAGGATTGACATAAAATACCTAGACTTCCCAACAAGGCTGCAAAATGGTAGATAGAGAACTCAAGATCTCCTTATTAACCCGTTGAAAGTTACACTTCACTACTTTCATCCCAAGTTAAGGTTGCATGTCTCGTCAACTACTGTAGAGGAAAAATGGCTTCTTGAGAGACAAGGTGAATGAAGGGACTCATATACCTGACCTTTTGTAGTATGAGTGAAATCAGCTACTTCAGAGTTGTCGAGCATCACCTAGTTGTGGTTGGCCACATTTTTAGCCATGTACAAAAGGACGTTAAATTTCCAAACATGCAAATGAGTTGTGAAGCATCACCTAGTTGTGGTTGGCCACATTTTAGCCATGTACAGAAGGACGTTAAAAATTCTTGTCTAGCTTGAAATCTAGCTTTTCTAATTCCCTTAATAACTTAACTCCACTTTGACAAATGATTTCACACTTGATCTTCATGGGAACTCCTTTACTGACAGCTTTTGCTGTGGTGGCTTCTTTTGGTTTACCCTTTTTTTTTGCAGCTTCTTTGCTTTGATCACTCTGATCTATAGTAAATGTTGACTGTGAACTGCACCTTTTGCTTGCATATGCTGTGCATTATCTACTTGTATTTGAGTAACTTTTGACCTCAAAATACTTTCTGGTAGAATTTCTCTCTTGGGAGGGGACTTTAATGGCGACCTTAGTTTAGATTTTAGAGATGATTTCCCAAAGAACTGTGATGACTCCCTCTGCTGAAGAGTGACATCTTATAGGCTTTTTGTAGCTTTAGCTTTTCTACCAATTTTGAGCTCTCTGAAACCTTCTACCAGCTTGAGTTTCTACAAAAACTTGGGACAATCCTGATAGGATGGGACATTGCACATTCATTACATCCACCTTTGATTTCATATTTAACATCCCCAGATGCTTGGAGAGAAGACCATGAAATTGCTTGTGTTCATTGCCATTTGCATCTCTATATGCATATGTAAGTTTAGTCACGTAAAAATGCTCAAACATTGTTGGGTTGGTTGGCCTTTGACCTTCGCTGAAAGGAAACAACTAGAATTTTCCTTCTTGGCTATCTTCATATAGGCATTGGTGAGTAGATCTTGATGGAATCTGTATTAGTTGGTATCTTCCACAACAACCATATACTTTGGTAATGGCATTTTCTTGAAGACTTAGGATTGGCTAGATGATTTGGGAATTTTAACTTATGGTATAACTCTCGGTGTAGCTGTTGAAGTTGATGTTGTCCCCCTTTTCTGGTGGAACTGTAACTGGTTTGGTATTTGGTACAGTTTGTAGACTTGCCTGACTTTGTCTTTGGGTGTGGGTTGTTTGATTGCTAGCAGATGATATGCCGTGTATGGTAGGGTTGATGTGTGACATCTGTATACCTCCTTTAGAGGATCCTATATATCTCTGCAATACATGGCAATGGCTTTCCCCGAGTTAGGCTATAACTAGCATTATCTTGTCCTTGATTGATACTGTCTCTCTCTCTCTTGTGGATCTCCTATGACCTGAGCAAAATATGTGCCTTCTAGGTCATAACATATGTTCGTCATGGCGCCAACCAATGTACTAGAGAAAAGAAGCCTCCCCCTTCACAAAAACCTTCTTTCAAACCACAATTTTCAAGCATACATAGCCCACATCTCACATGTAGGCCACCACAGCTCACCCTACACAAAACTGCCTGCTGCAAGCTGCCATAACCAACCTGTGCTCTGCGGGAAATTGACTGGCATACCTCCCAAACCCCAACTCCAAATGGAGTGCTTTAAGGCCTCAAAAATTCTCTGCAACAATAGTCTTGAACATCACAAATTCTCAAAATTTGTGGAACTATGTGTAAAATTGCGGCGAATAGGGAGTTGTCCTGGCACGGCTACGCATAGACAGAGCTAGTCGAGGGCAAAAACTGCAAGCAAAAAGCATGAGGGAAGCACAACGACCAAAAACCTGTAAAATTATGATATTTTCCTGAATTTCACTTAGTTTTTACATAAGTTTTAGTTATATGCAAGTAGCACCTCAAAAAACACACAAACGGGCCCTGAAGGTAACCCGAGATAGGTGGTGCTAGCCAAGTGACTTGCCTTGCATGTACATGTGCTTGTTGCTAAAGCAAGCTATAAAACCCACAAAAAAGAAAGCCCACACACTTTTTTGACACACGGCGTCATGCATATATGTACAAATTTACAAAAAATGGGGTGTCAAAAAAAATGCGCAACTACGTCAAAGCTTGACCTCCTGTGAATGTTTGTTGAGCTTTGGACACATTATTACATGAGCGTAAGCTACCAATCCCTTGCAACGGCACCAAATGTTGGGGGATCCATCATAGCATAGGTCCAATGACTCAACAAAATTATCAAATCGGACAGCTTTTAGTAACCCGACTACAACATGCAAACACTCACCCAATTAGTGAGCTAATCAAAGCAACATAAAAGGGTTAACTATATGAGGTGCCATTGGCATATGGAGGAGCTAAGCCACATATTGGCAATCTCCAATTCCACTTCTCCCTATTCACCTCAACAACTCAATCATACACCTTTATGATTCCAATGATGCACAACCTACGAATCCTATCATATCATACACTAATTACAAGCACACACACATGGATCTATCAAGCTAACCATACTTCAATTAGATCCCACACATGCATACACGTAGACAAGAGAGAACTTAACTAGATTAATCAAAGTATCAACGACCATCAAATAGAGAGAGTAAGAAAGGCATAGTGAAGGAGAATGAGCATTGCTTAGTGTTATTCAAGCCACATGAGCATGAAGAAGCTCAAGGAATCCATAGCCATACACATGTACATGAGCTCTCACTAGACTGTGCTCTCAACAAAGGAGGATGAGAACCCTAATTCCATTTTCACACTGCCTTATATACCTAGGGTTAAAAATTTGTGTTGCTTGGGCATCCAAGGTGGTCTTTCAAGCTCCACACTGACTGTATCTACTACCTAGGCACACTAACTAACATAATCTTTATAGCTTGGAACTCACATTGAGCCCATATCTCAACATAATCATTACAATGCCTAAAAATCAATTGGGAAATTACATTACAAAGCTATATTGGAAAAATGCAAAGTCATGGGTCTAGTATGCACCTACCTTCCAAAACGTGTTTAAAATGGCCAAGTGATAGTTTTGAGACTCACCCATCCTTCTTGAACTTATGTAGAAGGGCCAAGGGTGAATCTAGAATACACATCATTCCACAACTTGTTTAAAACGGCCAGGAGGAGGTGGATTTAGGATGATGCCAATTTCTCCTGAAAACTTGTTATAAATGGTCAAGTGGTGGATCTAGAGATGCACCACATCTCCACAGCTTATTTAGATTGGCCAAGTGGTGAATTTGGGATGCGCCAACCATTGAAAAATTTGTTTAAATTGGCCATATTGTGGATCTAGAATGCACCAGCCATTCTAGCAATTGTCTGGAATGGCCAACAAGTGGACCTAGGATTCACCAATTCTTGCAAAGATTATTTCAAATTGCTAATTGGTGGACCTAGGATGCAGGTTTTCTTCAACAACTATTGCTTCATCAACTAGTTTAGAATGGTTAAGTGGTGACCTACATAGCACTCAACATTTCAAAACATGTTTAAATTGGCCAAGTAATGAAAGTGAAATCCAATAAATATTTCAAAACTTACTGAGATTAGACAATTGGTAAACAACAGATATACACACCTTTCATAACGCCGTTGCGCGTTTTTTGTTAAACCCCGATAGTGTAGTGTCAATATCATGCATATGCCTGGGACTCAGCAGGGTGTGCTTCCGAGTGATCATTAGTATGTTTTTTAGTATCCAGATGTACATTCACATGTTTGTGTTTGCCACAACGACGGGTGTCCTGTTTCGCCCGTTATGCACGTCTTCCACGTGCGTCGGGGCGATCCCCTTGTAAATTTTAAGTCAAGTCATGAAAAATCATGTATAAAGGGGTTCATGTACAACAAATGAAGAGGATTTACTGTTTTTTGGTCGTGGAGAACCCTCTCTTGCCTGTTTCTTGCATAGTTTGCCGACAGATGTTGCCGTCTACGCGTAGCCTTGTCGGGGGCACAGCTCTGTGTTGGTGCTGATTTTGCGCATGGTGGTGATTAGATTCAGCTCTTGGAGTGTTCAGAGCTATTGTTTGTTACCTTTAGATATTTTTATCAGGCCTTTGAGTGTCCCATTTGGAGCTATGGTGTTTACGGTACGGCAGTGTTTACTATATATGGCAGCTTGCCAGGGTTTGCACGTTGCAGGACAGGTGATGGGGTTTCCACAGGTTTTGGCATGTGTAATGGATTTGATGGTGTTGGAGGTGTTTTGTGATTGAAGTGGGTGATCTCTTGTCCTTGTTAGCACTGTCGGTGTGTACTGTAAAGCCGTGCGTGGACAGGTTCTTCCCTCTTCCCATCGGAGTGCATTGATTTGATTTAGTGTGTTGTTAGAGATTCTTTGGAAGTGCTTTGTGGTATAAATGTTGATTTTTTGATGCTATTGGGCAAGGTTGCTATAGAGGTGCCCCGCGTTTTCTTTGCCTAACAGTGTTTTGGTGCCCCCACTGAGGAAGCGTCTCAAGTGACCTTTAGTTTGTTGAAAGCAGGTTTAGTATGCCACTTAAAAGCTTGGAAGAGTTGGAGAGTTACCTCAAGGCATGTGAGCACGTGTTTGAAGAACATGGTGTGAAGGATGACAGGACGCAAGGTTTCTTGTTTTCGGGTGCCTGCATGTACAAGAAGTTCCGGGCTACAAGAGTGCTAAGAAAGATTGTATGGGATGAGAGTAGTGCAAAGATTTGGAATAATTGGTCAAACATAAAAAACGCTTTGCTGGAATTTAGCATGAGGCTTATGGCATGTGATGTTATGGCTATGCACAAATATGACAGGTTGTGGAACGAAGACGATCTACCTGACATGGCAGCTAGTATGCATCCTGTTGTGTTGAGGATTGTGGACCTTACCTCCAAGCTTGAGGGAGCACTTGCAGGAGGATGTATGAATGGTAAGTGGACTGATGATGAGGACTACATGCTTTGGAAGTTGATCAATGATGTTGATCAATGATGTTGATGAGAAGAAAGCATGCATGGTTCAAAGGCAAGATCATGTGGATTCAAAGGATGATGATGCAAAAAGCAAGGTGGGCTACTGCTTGAAGTTTCATATGTTGAATATGCATCTACTTTTTTCCATGTGCTTTCTGTTGTCTTGTGACTAGACTTGAAGATTTGGAGTCTATTGTATTTCGCTGTGGCTCGAGGTTGATGTTGCTCTATCTAAAATCTATGGCTTTAGGTCCATCTTCTTGGCAACTCGTGGATGTGTGCATGTGTTTATTGCCAAGAGGTATTTATTGTGCAAATGAAGTAAAAGAAAAAAGAAAGGATAGTGATTATATTATATACATAGTCGAGGAAAAAACGTCTTAATGAGGGAAAAAGTGCTCGGATAGTCCTAAGGTCACATCCCGTTTATTAATCTATTTACACACACTTATGTGGGGATCAAGATATAGCATAGTCCCCTATCTATTGTGGATATTCTATGGGCATTAAAACTCAAAACAAAAGGAATAATTTGCACATAAAACAATGCCCGTAATTAATTTAACTTGTGGGTTCGCATTTAGAATGCCTCCCCCCACCTAGTTAGAGCCGTTCCTGGTGCGACTAGTGGATGCGTATATGTGCATGGGATAAAACAATGTGTCTATGCATGGCCATGTAAAGTGGCCCTATAGCACGATTCACAAAAATATGCATTAAAAACAATATGTTGTGCAAGATGGAGGTCATGAGCATGATTTGCTCATGGGCATTTGATGCCGAGGCATATGCTGAGAGTAACAATAGGAACTGTTCAAGTTTTGGATCTTCTTGTGAAGTGTGCATGTGGATGTTGTCGTTTGCACCGTTAATGTTACATGTAATCCTTTCCTTTGGCCTATTTATGGATAAAGATTTTGGCCCTGTGGTCGGATATTTTCTTACCCAAACTTGTCTGGGTTTCTTGTTGGTATAGTTGGAGGTATGCTAGATGGATATGGGTTTGGCATCTGTTTGAGGTTTGGAGATAGTCAATTTAGGTACCCATATTTGCTTTACCTATTTTGATCCCTATTGTTGTTTGGGTATCCAAATCTATTTGGGAATCAAAGTATGCTGTCGTGGCCTGTTGGCTAGCGGCGGAGAGGTTTTGCAAACGTGTGGAGGAATTATCCTGGATTTGGCAGAATTCATAACCTGTCGTCTTGGGCAATGGATGTTGAAGGCAATGACAAGAAGGAAACTTGGTCATCTTCCTATTCATCAAGGTTCTCGTGGTATTGATCCTGCATCTGATATGCAATTTTGGGAGCAAAATTTACATATGACTGTTGTCCTTGAAGATTAAAGATTGTAACCTCTTTTCTTGCTACTTGTTCTTCCAACACATGGCCAGTAGTCAAAAGAGGGTAAGTATCTCGTATAGTTGCAGCATTTACCATCTTAAGCTTGACACATACTCTCAATTTTCCATATTTCTTAGGTACTACCACAATGGGAAACACCCAGTCAATATGTTTGATCTCATAGATGAACTTTGCTTCCTTGATTTTGTTTATCTCTTCCTTGATTTGTCGTCTAAAATTTTCATTGTATGTGTATGGATGATGGCGCTTAGGTTCGGCATCTGCCTTCATAGGAATGGTATACTGGCATATTTCAAGATCTACTCCCTTTAAGTCTTTGTATGACCAAGCAAAGACATCCCTAAACTCCCTAAGTGTAGCAACAAGCTCAACTTCTTCCTCTCGCGATCATCTGCAATGTAAGCTGGTGGCTTGGGATCCTCCCCATGATTTGCTAGATCTATCTTTTTCGCATTCTCTGGACCGTCAAAGGATTGGTTTGAAGCCGTTTGCTGTGTCTGACTGGTTATTGAAGAACAATCTTTCGTTCTTGGATTGTGTACTTCTTGTAATGAGACGATACACTAATTGCATTTGTTTTTTGTTCTTTCTCACTCGTCTCGAATTCTGTGCTCTACTCATGTTGAAGCGTCTTCAACTCTTTGTATTTTTGGTTACGCTCCAAACGTGACAATTTTAGAGTGTCAGTCTTTTGTGACGTAGATTTCTCACTTAACTCCTCTCGTATGGCTTTAATTGATCTTGTTTTTTGACGTTTGGTTTGAGAGGGTTCTTTGTTTGGCTTCTTATAGATTCTAGAGATTTTGTCCTTAATGCAATGCACCATAGTGTCTTGCACTGGGATGCAAGCCCTCCACAACTAGCAAATATATCCATCACTGTATCTCCTAGTTCTATAAACATCCCCAATAGCCACCTGCTTAAGATTTTTTGTAAGTATATGTCAAATGATAAGGGACAATCCTTGAATGGTTTAGGGTTATCACCTGTTAAAGTACTCACTTTTCTCCACTCCATGTCTGTATGCCTTGCCTGTTGAGCCTCCCGACCAAGAATCCTTTTTCGTACAAGTATATATCGCATAGAGTGTGTCATCACTCTTCTCAAACCCACTGCCATCAACAACAATCTCACCTACTGCCTAATCATACCTTGGGAGACCAATCCTTGTCTGAAGTTCAAAGTAGGCGAGTGTGATCATACAAACCTACAATAAATTCCCACATAGTCCACAATGTTTACACTTACAAAAGCAGTGGGTGCATGTGAATTGAGAGCTTCACTTATTGCATCATTGTAAATGTCCAATGAGATGAACAATCTCTCTCTTTGTTGTACAAAGAGAGTTCTCAATAACCAAAATCCATTGTCGTCGTCCGTTAGCTGCCCCGACAACATCGTTTAGATACTCATCCCGACATGTGGCCACGAACATTCCATTTGGCATGAGGAATTTGGCTGCCAAAACATAAGTTACCTCCACCAGTCTCACATCCCACCTATTCTTTATTGGAACATGCTCTAAATGTGACCTAGGTCTTGTGTGAGTGGGAAAATCCACCCATGCCAACAATCTCCCACCCTGGACAATAGACATTTCTTTTACAATATTGCTATTCACCAGATTCCCCACCACCACAAATCAACGAGTATCCACATCAGCTTTCTGTTGTGGACAAAGCATTTAATCCTCCATTTTTAATACTACTCTATGCATTTAGCACATGACCAGACACTTACTACTCTATGCATTTTTAATACTACTCTATGCATTTAGCACATGACCAGACACTTACACATTCTTAATTGTTGGGTCCAAAATTGCTTTGGACAACATATCCACATCCACACAAACTAGGAGGTGCAAAGAAATGACCTCTAGGTCCCCAATGTTAGTGTTGTCTACTGCAATCGTAAGACACTAATATGAGAATCTCAAGATTTGTTTATTTAATTGCTAGAACATAAGAAGAGATTATAGGATTACTTGCATCTAGAATGCCAAGCACAGCATCATAACTCAATTGATCCCCACTTGTATGAGATTGAGCTGATGTTTCGACTTGTGCTTCATTGGGGTTCGCTTCCAAATCTTCACTGTGGAAGCTTTCAATGGAGACACGTCCTCTTCCTCATGGCTCGTAGAGGTGGATTCCTCATTCTTGTCCTCATTCCAAATCTTCACTGTGGAAGCTTTCAATGGAGACATGTCCTCTTCCTCATGGCTCGTAGAGGTGGATTCCTCATTCTTGTCCTCGTTTTCTTCCTCCTTGCTTGAATGTTCTTGAGCTTTTTCCCTTCTCTTATTCCCTTTGGCTGTTGGTTCAAGGTGTGAAGCTGGTTCTGGGGCTGGTACTGGTTGTGGTGGGGCATTTGCCTTCTTACCCTTAGATGGCTTTGATGGTGGTTGTGGTATGAACTTCTCTTTTCCCTTCTTTGTTTGGGGACATTGCATCTTGTGGTTTCCTCTTCTTCTTTGAATATGTCTCTATATAGAGGAAACACACCAAATATGCCATGGCATCAATTACAATAAATTCATTAAGGCTTTATAGTACCAAGTAACTCACCTTCATAAAATTCTTTCTTGTCTTATGGATACTGCCCGATTGGATAATCTAGAAACCAAGGACATTTCCACCATATATCCTCTTTCTTTTGAAGATCATCTATCCACTCCTCCATGGTACACTCCAATGTCCTCTCTTTCATCAGAAGCCCTCCAAGCATTGCTTGGATGCTCTAGTAAAGGGAAATGACTCCAGTCATGATGGAGTTGTACCACCACCTATATCCACAAATGGTTATTAGGACACAATCCACATTTAAGTCTTCCCATTCTAGGTGGGAGGGGCTTTCATATTACATACCTATAGAAAAATCTTCGTGCGGTGCATCCAAAGTATGGCTGCTCATCAAGATCTGATTGCACGTATTTTATTTTTCCACTGGGAGAACATAACCCCAAAGTGAAGTCTCCAATACTCCTACATTTGTACTTCAAAATTCATGCCACAATCTTGCTCCACATGCTCATGCCACTCCTTGATGGTCTCATTTTCCATCTCCATTTTTTTCATTAGCTCAACCACTCACCTGGAAATTGCAAAAGTTAACTTTAGTAATGAATAGGGTACATGATGCAATAAACCTCCGTCTAGATGGTAAGTTACCTCTCTAGTTTGCCACCAATATACGTGCATCTGCAACCACTATGAAAAGGTCCTATCTACAGTTGGTATACTGGCATACTTCATGGCGACGTCTCCTTGGATAAGCAAGTCAACCAACTTGCATTTTTTGCAATCATACAATCACAACAAGTAGTGAGTATTTAAAATATATCATATAATGTTTGTGATGATTCCACATGTTAGAAAGGTATCATACTCGTCTTCATCCACACGTGCTCTTGCAACTTTCAACATCCTGAAAGGTGTCATCTTGCTATTTTCTTCGTTGTACCCTACATAAGAGAGACACAAACAAAAAAAATGGTTTCTATTATATCCGGATTTGTGATCATCGCAATCTCAAGACCCTTGCGTGTGTAATATACCTCTGTTTCCTTCAGGGCATCTACATAATTGGCCGAATACAAGTCCTCATGGGTGGCGAAGATAATCATCCGAACCCACGCTTGCCAAATATCGGAGCTTAGCTTTGTAACATGCATCAAAATCATCCTATATAACATACATTGGTTTTAGTGATTACCCCAATTTTTATTATTATTTCGTTGAAAATTACTCAACACATACCTTCCAAACTAGCTGTGACAAAGAGACATTGGTAGTTTTAGCCACTTATTGTTCCGATTAAGGCCTCCCTTTCTCAAGTGCATACCTTCCAAACTAGCTGTGACAAAGAGACATTGGTAGTTTTAGCCACTTATTGTTGCGGTTAAGGCCTCCCTTTCTCAAGTGCATACCTACATGCATACATAGCATGCATACCTACCTATATACATACATACATAGCATGTAGATAGGTAGGTATGCATACATAGCATGCATACCTACCTATCTACATACATACATACATACATGCAACAAGTAAAGAAAGTTGACAAGAAAATGAAGCAAGTAACCCAATAGGTTTAGATACAAAAAGTGCAAATCAAAGACAAAACCAAGCAGATTTGACTACCCAAACCCTCTCCACAATATCACCACACCAATAGCACCAACAAATAGCCAAAACAGGTTTACAGGTCACCTCGCTCTACTACAAAATCCAAAAATCCAAGACAAACAAGCGTCCAAGCAAAGCAAGAAAATAATCAAAAGGAATATTTTTTGGCAAGCATTTTTCAACGAGCGCTTTTTGGAATCCGACGAGTACATTCCATAGAGATTTCTTCCACACATTCATCCCCATAATCTCTCTCTCTCTCTCTCTCTCTCTCTCTCTCTCTCTCTCTCTCTCTCTCTCTTACTCTCTCGCTCGCTCTCTCTCTCACTCTATCCCTCTCTCTCTCTCTCTCTCTCTAACAATAATTTCACAAAGCACCATAACAAAATGTGTAAAAATATATTATCTAGAAAAGCACAAGCAATTTCTGGTGGCATAATAAGCAGCATAGTAAAATGTGTTTACAAAAGATAATGTGGGTCACGTACGATTGTATCCATTACAAAGGACTTATTGTATGATGGTGACAGTGATGTATTACATCATGGGTACTATTTTATGTCGTGCTCTACACCAATAAGCAAGATACTTCGTTCACAAGTTGTTCGCGTTGCATGTTAGCTTCGTTCACAAGTTGTTCACGTTGCATGTTAGCTTGGTTTTCGTTAATAATATTCCATATCTTCCACACTGTGATTGCATATTGTCCCTTATCGCATTGCATGTTAGCTTGGTTTTTGTTAATAATATTCCATCTTCCACACTGTGATTGCATATTGTCCCTTATCGTGCTTAGTTTACGTAACATGCGTGCGTAGATTTTCTTGTGCTGTCCCCAAGCAATCTTTGCTCAAAAGGTTGTATCAGATGCATTGGCATTCCCCACATCATGTGAGCCCTTGAGCATGCTAGACATGATCTTCCAAGCTGCTTGGAATGCAGTATCCGAAGCATAGAAAGTAGTATCAGAGCAAAATGATAGAGCTACAAAGAGAGGGAGATAACATTTCATGTATGAGTCCTCTATTTAACATATATATGCTGGCATATATTAAAGAAAAAAATGGACCACTTTTTTCGTGAGAGTTGCATCTATAGTAACACCTACGCTTATCCATATAAGGAAATAATGAGTTCACATGATGAGACAAATGATTTATATAAAGAAGTAAGGAGCTCAATAAGGAGTTCACATGATGAGACAAGTGATGTGACATGTGACCTGAGACATTTGAATGTGTAACAAGTCCACTTGAACTTACAGGATAAGCTTTCAAAAAATGACATATTTCATTGCAAACCAAATACACCATGGCAACTAAAATGTTTCAAAAAGTGGAATACAATGACGTGCTTCTCACGTTCTCTAACATAATTCATTTTCATTCCCATCACCTGTACTCTCTCTAATGATCTACACGTGGGTATGTTCTATCTCTAGACAATGCATTAAAGACATCCGCATGTGCAATTACTACTGGTGGATAAACATGTTCTCATTTTGGCTAAGTCCAAGAACCCACAAGAATACAAAATAAAAATATTATGCAAGATATGGTTTCTTATTTGCCACACGTTGACTGAAATCTTTACACGTGCAACGAGGCTTGTTTTACAAATGTGGATGTCATATTGTTTTACATGACCAAATATCTCATGAACACCCTAAACCCTTTCATGCTCCTGAACCACATTTGCCTTTAGCTCCAATGCTAATCTGACCTTTGCATAGCTTCCATAGAAATGGACGTTCGATACTTTGATCTCACCCCATTTCTTGTTATTGAGAATGGCTGCTCCCCATTGGCATAGGTCTTTCATATGAACTTGGTTATATACTTTATTGTGTGCTGGATTATACCTTGATTCCAATGGAACAAGCACGATCGTTCTTCCATTAGATTTGACTTCCCACCATTAAACACATGACGTACTGCATTCCAATTTGCTTGTGCTTCATCTGCCATAAAGTCAAAAAAATTGGCTTTCTCACAGCCATGGTTTTGCATGACTTCATTAATGCACTCCCAGAATAGACATTGTGATTCCATGTCTTCCTCTTTCATTTTGCATGTGGCTATTATAAGTAGGTCTTGCATACTAAAAATGCAAAAAAAAAATAAAAAATCAATTGATCGTTTCAAAAAGCAAGTAATGAATGAGATATTTTGAACATGAATATACCTAGGGTCGTACACATGACAAGCCATAGTTACCCAACCAGCAACTCGATGAGTACGATCAAATTACACCCATGATCTTTTTAGATCACCATTGCTTGACCGCCTCATTCGATCTATTAAATCAAGGCCAGATGCTGGTCCAACGATTGACATCTTGAAAACAAATCATTTATCTCCATCTTTTCCCTGGCCCAAAAACTTGCTTTCATGGAAGAAGTCATACGTGCAATCTCTTTTCAATTTCAGAAGTGCATCTAGGCTACAACACTCTTTGCTTGGATTGATAATATGAGAAGCAGAAATAGACCGTCAAAACCTGCATGTGGGATGCTTTTAGTAGACCATACCATACAAACCAAAAATAATTTTGCATGTACTAGGTTTTTGACTTACTACTTGTCCTCGACTAATGGTCCCATGTCTTTTGCCCACAGGGCAAAGAGTTCTTGTTTGCCAATTTGGATTGTTGGACCTTCATTGTTTATAAGAGAGGCAATCACAATCTCCTTTGCTATACATATTTGCACCTTTCATGCTCCTTCCTACCGATCGATGCCTAGAACTTTCCTCACCATTGCCCTTGTTCTTTCTCTGTAAGATTCTTTGAGGCACCGTCATGAACATTATGGTAGTGGGTTCCTCGATGAACCATTAACCTACTAACTGTCTCATTGGTAGGCATGACATAGTACACAAAACACTCGCATGTTCCAATGCATAGAGCAATAGAGTTGCAATAGTGACATACAAGTTTCCCTCCTCCAATGTCACATGATTCGCCCATAATTGGTACTCTTAACATACTTCCGTTAAAGTGACATGTATTTGCCTGATCGTAATTTACTAGTTTTGGGCAAAGCTCATTCACACACTTTAAGGATCTGCAACGTCTGTCTAAGTGTTGGTCTTCCCCATTTGATCCAAATTTGCTTTGTGGCAATGCCAATTTGCTTTGTGGCAATGGCAACTCTAGATCCACTGTCAAAAGAGTATGGCTAAGGTTTTTACATCTTTGTACTCAATAGGTAAAGTTGTATTACCATTATCTCCTTCGCAATATTCTCCTACTCTAATTATAGGAATCGATTGTAGCAATTACCTGGGATTATCTTTTTCCTATATCTCTTTTTCAAGAGTAGCTACACTATTTTTGGCTCTACTATCCTCAAGGAGATGTGCCACATCACTCCACAATTTTGGTTTCACCTTCAATACATCAGATAATGGAATAGTGCACCTCACTTGAGTCGACAAGAGATCATGTAGATTTGTAGAATCCAATGCTTGTGGCGTGGATTCCCATTGTGAGGACAATTTGCATATTTCTAACCTATCCAAACAGCTCTTTAATCTTTTTTTTTCGTGGTGGACGCAACGCGACACGACACCATGTTCATGCACAAAGTTATGTAGAGGCAGAGGAATTTTATGTCGCTCCTCTTTTATCTCAAGATGTCATTTTAGGCACCCCATGGTTTCATAGGAAAGCCGCTAAACTTATCTACATTGAAAGACTTATTACTTTTTCTCATAAAGGCAAAGATGTTGTTATCCGCACTCAGAAGAAAGGGGACACCATACCCTTAGTAAATCATGTAGCTTTCAATAAATCAATGAAATCATCTCTTTCCTCGTATATGATTTTTGTAAGAGATCTTAAGTCTATGTCTGAGGATGCCAGTGAATCTCTTTCAAAGTTAGATGCTAATCTTAAGTCTTTCCTAGATGAGCATGCACACTATTTTTCCGAAACCATACCTGTTGAGCTACCACCTTCAAGAGGTGAAGATGACCATAGAATAGACTTGGTTCCAGGCACATCTCCACCTAATAGACCTCCATATAGGGTCTCACTAGCTCAACAAGAAGAGATAATGGCTCAAGTTATTGAACTTCTATAAAAGGGCATGATCCAACCGAGCTCCTCTCCATTCTGTTCCCTTGTGCTATTAGTGCAAAAGAAGGATGGTTCATACCGTATGTGTGTGGACTATCGTGCACTAAACAAGAGCACTATAAAGAACAGATTTTCGGTCCCAAGAATTGAAGATATCTTTGATAGGCTTCAAGGATCATCCTATTATAGTAGGATTGATTTAAAGAGTGGCTATCACCAGATACAGATAGTCCCTGAAGATATCCATAAGACGGCCTTTAGGACCACTTTTGGATTATAGGAGTTCCTTGTTATGCCATTTGGTCTAACAAATGCTCCTGCCACATTCAATAGAATGATGGAAAGGATATTTAGACCATACCGTTCTTTCACAGGAGTGTTCTTTGATGACATTATTGTCTTCTCCAAAACACTTGAAGAACATAAGGAACATTCAAGAAAAGTTTTTGACGAGTTGCATCGTAAACAAGCTCTTCATCAATGGTAAAAAGAGTGAGTTCTTTTTACAAGAGATACGTTACCTTGGTCATATAACACTATAAGAGAAGGAAGACCAAAACCGCCCATATTGCTGCGAAATTACAAAGGAAAAATGCCCTTGTAAAATATGCAGTCTCGAAAATAGGCCAGGCTATAACTGCGGCAAATGGACCATAAGCAATAAGTGCGGTAATAATAGCGAATATATTTTCGCGTTTATTACCGCGACTATATCCGCCATTATTTTCGCAAATATTATCGCGTCTGGCCTATTTAAAAATAAGAAGGCTCATTTGTGCTATCCAAATTGGATGGCCCAAATGAGCCTCCTTATTTTTTTACTTGCATTAAAAAAAGGATATTAGTGCAGTCTTTTAATTTAGAACTAAAAAATATAATTCATCAGATCTTTAGTTTAAGTGGATAACTTTAAACAAAGAATACAACAATGAAATTTACACAAAACCCAAAAATTTTATATTGCATTATATTTACAAAAAGAGTTCATAGGTGAACAAAAAACTTTTCTATCCTATGGCTACTACTACTCCTCCTCCTCCTCGTCTGTAGGTACCGAGCTTGGAGCACCCTGACTCTGAAATAACCAAAGATACATTAGATAAGACAATGAAATGATTATTACACCATTCATAAAACTATACTCACTACCTGCTCTGCAGACTCCCAATTGCAATGTCGAACTCCTCACGACTGATATGATGGTTTTCCACAACCATCGCCAAGTATCGAACTCTGTGTGTTGCTCTCGATACTTGACCATCTCCCTAGTAGAACGGTTCAAAGTGATGTTTTCCTAAGATAAACACATCAAGAAAACTTATAAGCTAACATGCTATTGATATCTTGTTCCTAGATTTTTGAAAAAGAATCAATCTCTTACATATTTGTCCTTCCAGGCACCCTTGCCCCCAGACCCATAGTGCGTGGGATGTTGTCTGGCTCGAGCTTCCCGTTGTTGTCTATGGGATAACCCTGTTGTAGCTTCCTCAAATTTCTCGGTCATGGCATGTTCCCACTCTGCATCAGACATGTTACCGCCACAAAAGCTTCGGTCTGGGTTTGCGACCTGACTAGCTGCAGCACGTCGTACACCTGATTGTTTATTCTTTTAAAAAAAATTTATATAACCCTCCAACCATTGAGTGCTGAAACGCTCATTTGGGGGGTTCGAAAAGCGACTGTGCAATACCTACTCCTCCACATATCGTGCATGATGTGGGCGCTACTCTTTGAACTTAATAAAACAGTTCTTATACTCGCTGTGTATAAGAATCTGTAAATGGCGACGAAATGCCATGCCCTGTGGCGTACCAAAATCAACGTCGCCATCATATTTCACCCTATAGAAGTGCCCGTTTGAGTCTGGCACAGGCGCATCAATATCCTCATCCTCACCAATAGAAGCGGGACGCTCCCTAACTGGTGACTCAATGACGCTCCCGCCACCAAAACATGCATCCCAACATGAGCCACCACCACTCCATCTGCCACACAGTGCTCGCTACCACTGGATGATCGTCAACCACCCGTAGGCTGATGTCGACGATGCTCTGGAGAAGCAAAAGTAGAAGGTAAAGGCGTGGGTCCCTGTGATGGAAGGGGGGTGGGTCCTTGTGATGCAAGTGGGGTAGGTCCATACGATGGAAGGGGAGTAGGTCCGTACGATGGAAGGAGGCCCACTCTGTTGCCTTTTGCAACCAACCTGCACTTGTCTTTAAAGTCTTCAACATAACAACCATCAGGGTTAAACCAAACCTGCAAACCTTGCTCGAATCATCTGGCCAACTGAAACCAGATTCTTTGTTATGTTCGGAACATGAAGTACATCTGCAAGGTACTTCACTTTGCCATCCTGCATAGACAATGGCACATCTCCAACATGGGCAATTGGATGAACAGTGTCATCCTCTGTTTCCACAAAACCTGGTCTTTCAAGGTTTTTCATCTCCTTAAACCACTCCCCATGACTTGTCATGTGGTTTGAAGCACCTGAATTAACGTACCATACATCATCTTTATGTGATGCTTCAACATTTTCAGACATGGCATTAATGACATGCTGCATAACAAACAACTTTTCATTATCCTTATTGTTTCTGCTCGAGGATGCATAATTGTTTTGCTGTAATTTCCCATTTTGCATGTCAACTTGCTTCTTATAACAATCTGCCTGCACATGTCCAGGCTTACCATAATAAAAGCATCCATGTGTATCATTATACTGCCTTTGCCAATTTCCATGACCTCTTTGACTCCCCATGCCTCTGAATTGACCTCTTCCACCTGCGTGTTGTTGTTGTTATGAATTCTGGGACTATTGTAAAGGCGCGGGTCCCTGTGATGGAAGGGGGGTGGGTCCTTGTGACGCAAGTGGGGTAGGTCCGTACGATGGAAGGGGAGTAGGTCCGTACGATGGAAGGAGAGTAGGTCCGTACGATGGAAGGAGAGTAGGTCCGTACGATGGAAGGGGGGTGGGTCCTTGTGACGCAAGTGGGGTAGGTCCATACGATGGAAGGGGAGTAGGTCCGTACGATGGAAGGAGAGTAGGTCCGTACGATGGAAGGAGAGTAGGTCTGTACGATGGAAGGGGATTGGGTCTGTAAGAGGGCAATGTAGAAGGGGGTGCTGTCGGTGGGGCAATGTAGAAGGGGGTGCTGTAGAAGGGGGTGCTGTCGGTGGGACACTCTGAACATATGGTGTGCCTCCCTGACTCCCCCACGGACTGCTCTGCTGTGAAAGCCCGTATGCCGCTAGCTGTTGTGGGGTGTAGCAACCCAAGTCATATCTTGTATTTAGCATATGTTCAAGAGGAAGTTTAGGGTTATCTAATTGTTCTCTTTGGACTTTGCATTGATTTGTACTCTATCGGCTCTCTAATTTGTACATATAATCAACCACAAGTATTAAAATAATCCGGATAGGGTGGTCCAACACTGCCCTTCCCGAAATCCGGGCTTAGAATGCTTTCTAGATGCTCAATAGTGCTAAAACCAAAGGTACCTCCCGAGAGAGAGGGCACTACTAAGACAACAGCTCACTCCAAGTCACCGGCGAGGCTATCTAAAATAGCAGAGCGGTTAGAGATAATGAATCCTATCCTACCTTGGATTATTTTA
This sequence comes from Cibotium barometz, assembly GCF_041138505.1. NCBI lineage: Eukaryota > Viridiplantae > Streptophyta > Polypodiopsida > Cyatheales > Cibotiaceae > Cibotium > Cibotium barometz. The sequence continues at coordinate 4,986,144 of NC_141103.1, read as the reverse complement.
ATATTTGTTTGATTAAGTTTATCCTCTCTTCTAACCCTAGCTATCATAGCTAAGAATAGGTATGGTTGTATAGTAGTCCAAAGAGTGTGATTAGCAATCTAAACTCTCCCTTGAAAATATGGTAGGTATAAGATATGACTTGCTGTTATGTGTGTGTATGTGGGTGTGTGTGTATATGTATGCATATACAAATTTGTAAAAATTTGGACAGCATATCCTTTGTATTTTCTAAAAAATCCCAAGCTAAACTTCAAAACTTAACAACAATTTACGTATTTTACGTTTATGTATGTATGTATGTATGTATGTATGTATGTATGTATGTATGTGTGTGTGTGTGTGTATGTGGGTGTGTATGTGTGTATGTGTACATGTTATGTGTGTATGTATGTATGTATGTATAGACTTAAAAGTCCCATCTAAAATGGAATCATATGCAAGACACAGGAATAAAGGAACCTTAGTAGACATTTAATAATGACCATTTGACCTTTGACACTTGAAATTTGACATTTGACATTAACATTGAGAAAAGAATTCATACAACGTTTTTAGATACAAGTATTGATAATTACAAGAAAACCTTTTCATGCTAAAAATTGAGTGGACCCTGTAGGAATGTCCATAGATGACTTGCATCCAACCCGCCAACTGAAGGAAGAGGAAGAGCTCTTACCTGGATAGAAGCATTAACATGTTCCATTGGTCTTGGGGAATTGAAGAAGAAACTCCACGATGAAATTGTGTAGTCATTCATCCCATTAACTCTTGTATGTGATGATAAGAATGGTGTAAAATGAGGGCTCATAGAGCCTTTATATATATTTTTAGAGTGTGGGTCGTCCTAATTTGACTGCAAAAATAAATAAATAAATAATTATTTTTTATTTTTAAAAAAATATATGTGTATATATATTTATATATGTATATATATTTTTTATGTGTGTATGAATGTATACATTAAGTGATATGTATGTATGTATGTAGCCCGCCGCCCCAAACCCGACAGGATATATATATTTATATATGTATATATATTTTTTATGTGTGTATGAATGTATACATTAAGTGATATGTATGTATGTATGTGTGTGTGTGTATGTATGTATGTATGTATGTATGTATGTATGTATGTATGTGTGTATGTATGTATGTATGTATGTATGTATGTGTATATGTTATGTGTGTATGTATGTATGTATGTATGTATGTATGTATGTATGTGGGTTTATAGGTTTACGTAATTTACATTTTTTATGTATTTTACGTTTATGTATGTGTGTATGTATGTATGTGGGGGTGTGTGTGTGTATGTGGGTGTGTATGTGTGTATGTGTATATGTTATGTGTGTATGTATGTATGTGTGTGTGTGTATGTATGTATGTATGTATGTGGGTTTGTAGGTTTACGTTTTGTGTATATATGTATGTGTGTGTATGTATGTATGTGGGTTTGTAGGTTTATGTAATTTACGTTTTTTACGTATTTTACGTTTATGTATGTGTGTATGTATGTATATGGGTGTGTGTGTGTGTGTGTATGTGGGTGTGTATGTGTGCATGTGTATATGCTATGTGTGTATGTGTGTGTGTATGTATGTATGTATGTGGGTTTGTAGGTTTACGTTTTTTACGTATTTTACATTTATGTGTGTGTATGTATGTATGTGGGTGTGTGTGTGTGTGTGTATGTGGGTGTGTATGTGTGTATGTGTATATATTATGTGTGTATGTATGTATGTGTGTGTGTATGTATGTATGTATGTATATATGTGGGTTTGTAGGTTTACGTTTATGTATGTGTGTATGTATGTATGTGGGTGTGTGTGTGTGTATGTGGGTGTGTATGTGTGTATGTGTATATGTTATGTGTATGTTGCGACGCTCTCCTTTGAGACCGCAAGAGGAGATGTGTGTGTGTGGTGTGTGTGTTTGTGTGTATGTGTGTAAGAGAGAGAGAGAGGGAGGGAGAGAGAGAGAGAGAGAGAGAGAGAGGGAGGGAGAGAGAGAGAGAGAGAGAGGGGGGGGGAGGGAGTAGGAGGGGTTGGGAGATATGGAGCTTTGCAGGTTATGGTGATGGCGGCAAGAGCAGGTTATGTTGCACAATCGCGGCATAACCTGCTCTCTGCTTGCTTTTAAAATTCCCCAGTCATTTTCGCGTATATTACCGCGTGTATTGCCGCCGCGACTATTTTCGCGTACGCATTTTCAACGGCTAGAAAGGTATCCTAGGCTATCAACGGCTATGAAAAAACCAAGCACTTTCTATTTTTTATTTTTTCTTTAGTAGTGCTTTATTGATTCTTGAATAAATGTATGTGTGTGTTTTTGTTTTTATTTTTATTTTCCAAAAAATACTAACTTCAAGTTTTCTACTTTTTCATCTTTTAAAATATTTTTTTTTCCAAAAATTTAATACATATTTAATTTAAAATATTTAATTTTTTCATATTTTAAAATATTTATATTTTCACAGGGTGATTGGGATGCGCGTGGCTCGCCGTTATGCGTTTCGAGCGGGAGCGATTGGTGTGCCAGGCATCGGCCATGTGCATGAACCACATCTGATGCAACTTTCTCACCATGAGCATGAGCCACAAAGGCATCTGCGTGACTTCTATGATTAGGCAAATTGGAGAATAAATGCACAAAGAGTGGCACCACCATACGTCAAAATTTTGGCACCGCCATACTGCTATATAAGGTTGTCACCGCCTAAACCTGGCATGGGCATCGCACTGCACCTCTAGCCCTCCCAAGTAGCCCCTTTGGTCAACAATGGGCACCAATGGTCTAATTAGGCATTGGCCACATAGTCATGGTGGTAGCAAAGGACTTGGGGCACCAATCTGGACAAGGCAAGGACACCGAGCCCGTGTTCCATATGCGCATTCATTGCGAACCCACGTTCGTGGGCAATCTCAAAAGCAAAGCTCTGGTGCTAAGCACCACCATCCAAGTAAGAATCACCTTGGGAAAACTCTATATGGCACCATTTGATGTCTACAAGGCCAAAGTGGCATCGCCTAAGAGATAAGTAGCTATTGAGTAGGTCAGCCCTGACATCAATTGGCATCAACCTTGGCTTGATCCAACATTGTTTGTTATCTAGGCTTTGTGAACATTAGTTGGCACTGTGTGTACAAAGCTAGTCTTTGCTCCCTTTGGAGTTGGCACCACTTGTATATTCTTATCATAATTGTCAACAAAGTAGGGGCATTGGCAAAGCTATCATCGACAATATACTTAATAGAGCATTGTAAACCACACACAACAAGTCAACGGCACACAATAGTCAAAGGCTTTAGGACCAGGTGTTATAGAATAAGCACCAGCAGATAACTCCAATCTAGCCACAACCCCATCTACCAATTTTGGGGTTGTGGATAGATTGGAGTGCAATCTTGTGAGGCTCCAACCTTGATACCCGAATAGACACTGGAAATCCATAGGCAAGCACCAACAAGTGCAAGCTTTAGGGCCAGGTGATATAGAATAAGCATCGGATAATGTGGGCCTAAGCACCTATTTGCGGGTCACCGTGATGGACAACTATAGTCTAGTAAGAACTCCAACAAATATAAAATGTCTCCAGAGGACGTAGCAGACTCGACTAGTGCATGGAAGTGGCTATGCAAGTGTCAGAAGATAGCCAAAAATATCAACGATAAGCACACAACCTAAGCACGTAGGAAGGAGGACAATCTATCTCCTAATCAAACTAACAAGCTTCTAACATACTCATACATTGATCTAACTAGTGTCTAGAGCTCAATGGACGGACATAGGACTCTAATCATGCTTGCAGTCTTGCCAATCAACTCTAATCCAACTCAATTTGCCAAATGGACATAGAGCGATCCGGAGGTAGACGAAGTACAAAACTGAATCTCACAAAACAACATTTAGTAGATTCCTAATGACCTCAAGATCAATCCCACCAAGTTTGAGCACAAAATACTAAGTAATTTGTAAGAAATTAGATAAAAACTACTAATCTTGCTCTAATCACAATCAATAAATTAATCAATGTAAACATGACATTGATCACATGGAAATGTAGAACATAGAGAGGAGATTAACCTACTTCAAACAAAGTTCAAATCCAACGAGTTATGCGCACGTAGCGTTTACCTGAAGATTAGTGTGTTTGCGGCTTGTCTTATCTCTTACAACTTTTCTCTCTAAATGACTTAAAAATTGTCTTTCATACTAATTAAGTGGGCGGTCGGACCAGTTTGATAGATTTGGTGACCCATTGTGGCAAAATTGGCATAAGAACCCATTTTGGTTGTTTTGGGATCACCAAGTCTACTATGTGGGTGTAGTTATCTGCTTTGTCTTTGTTTCTTTCGGAGATAATGTTTGACAATGTTGCAGAATCGTACGTACTGAATTTGGATTTACTTTTGGAATCCAAATTTGTTTGCAACCTGCTTGTACCTGTGGCAACTTCTTGACCCCTATTTGCTTTAGTAATGGGTTTCAAGGAATTGGAATGCCACAATTTCTGTTCTCTGTCTACTAAACAGCTATTTTTGGAGTCTAAAGATGGCTTTTTGGGTTTTCGTTGTACCTGTGGGTGTCAGGGAAAAGACTAGTTCTTGAGCTTTGGTATCCATATCTATTTGGGATTGGAAATAAGTTTTCTCTTGGTGGGTACCCATATTTTGTAGGCTGTTTTGCCTTTTTATGCGACATGCACGATACTGAGTAAGACATCATTAGATGCGAGCACCTGATTAGTTATGGAGATAGGGGAATCTATTGTATTCTATCTGTTTGCCACATCTAGAATTCGAACATCTAGAGTCAATTAGGGCATATTGAGACCTGTGTGTTGTGCCTAGTTGAATGAGGATGTAGGGATCTAATCCCCCTTCACTATCAGTGTCAACACTGAACATAGGCTCAACCTATTCACTTGTATTGTGTGCCTGCTCATTATAGAGGTCCCTACAAGGTTTTATGAAGGACTGACCTTCTTCTTTAGCCATCACTACTCGTGGGTGTCTTTTTTTTGCTTTAGACTCCCGTTGTGAATCTTCAATCATCCTTTGGTGCTTATTCACCCTGTTTTTGGCTGCATGTAATCTCTTAAGCATTTCATGGATTAATGGTTCCAGGTATTTTTTAACGCGACTTCTGTTTTTGGCTACGTGTAATCTCTTAAGCATTTCATGGATTAATGGTTCCAGGTATTTTTTAACGCGACTTCCACTAACCTAGTTTGGGTTGCTAATTTCAATGCTCCATTATTGGAAGTATTGACAATCACAAACGGTCCTAAACCTCTCTTTTTTTTTCCAGTGTGTTGTTTCAAAGTATAGGGCGAGAACAAGGTCACCCACTTTATAGTTCTTTGTGGTAATGTGAGCATCATGAAACCTCTTTTGCCTTCTTTTATGGGTGTAAATTTCGGCTATTGCTTGTAGTCTTGTTTCACCAAGTTTCTCCAACTGTGTAAGTCTTGTAGAGAGAACATGTCCATTCCAGTCTAATTGATTGGCTATCCTTAGAGTTGGTATCAAGAATTCTAATAGGAGAATTGTATCCAAGCCATATACCATATTGAAAGGTGTTGATGTGAATCAGGATGTGAATGAATGATATAGGATGTGAATGAATGTGATAGCATGTGAATCGGGATGTGAATGAATGATATAGGATGTGAATGAATGTGTTAGCATGTGAATCGGGATGTGAATGAATGGTGTGAATGAATGATATAGGATGTGAATGAATGATATAGGATGTGATTGAATGTGTTAGCATGTGAATCGAGATGAGAATGAATGATATAGGATGTGAATGAATGCGATAGCATGTGAATCGAGATGTGAATGAATGATAAGGGATGTGAATGGATGTGATGTGATGCAAATCAGGATGTGAATGAACGATAAGGGATGTGAATGAATGTGTTAGCATGTGAATAGGGATGTGAATGAATGAGATGTGAGGTGAAATGGATGTGTGATAAGATGCGATGTAAACTGGGTAGATGTTAATGTATGTGAAGTGATGAGATATATGGGTAGATGCAAGTGAATGAGATCTGATGAGGATAAATGAGGAAATAAGTGATGAGATAGAAAAAGATGTGATTAGATGAGAACGTGAATACTTATGAAATGAATGTGGATTGATGTGTGGGTAATGTGGATGATGTAAATGAATGAGTGGATAATGTGGATTGATGTATGGATGATGTGGATGGATGTATAAAAAATGTGGATGAATGTGTGGATAATGTGAGTTGATGTGGATGAATGCATGGATGATGTGGGTTGATGTGGATGAATGCATGGATGATGTGGATTGATGTGTGGGTAATGTGGATTGATGTGAATGGATGTATGGATGATGTGGGTTGATGTGTGGATAATGTGGATTGATATGGATGGATGTATGGATGATGTGGATTGATGTGTGGATGATGCGATTGGATGTGATTTGATGTGTGGATGATGCGATTGGATGTGATTTGATGTGGGAATGATGTGATGTGATAGGGATCAATGAAGAAAAAAATTTTGTGGGAAGATGAGAAAAGATGGGGACTAATGTAAAAGGATGTGGAGTGATAAAAAAAAGATGAAAATATTGTTGGAACGTATTTGTATGTGAAATCTGTTTTTAAATGACTGTTTTATGTCAAGAATGCTGGGAAAGTATTTTGACTGTCTTGTAAATGAGGTCGTGGAGACCTATCTGTTAAAGTTGCAACTGCTAACGGAGAGTCAACGGAGGACGTCTCGCGTAGCAAGGTTCGCCGAGGTCTTGACCAGCCTCGGTTTGATTTAAATGGTGAGCTTCCGATATACGATGGATGAGAGACCAAGGAAGCGCCCTATGAGTGAAGCACTAGGTGACCTGCGAAGGATCCTAGAGAGTGCTGACCATACGGTGCTCGGGCTCTGGGTCACCGAAGATACCCACACGTACGTCGGGGAAGATATTGGAACAAGGAGTACGAGTTGTTTTCTGAATTCGAGCATGGATCTGGTTGATTGACCTTGCTGGTCCTCAACGGATGAGTCCATGGCTTTTTTATATGGATCCGTTGGTTGATCTTGCTAATCTTCAATGGAGACTCCATTTTTGTTAAAGTGAATACTTGCCGGTTACTATATGAGCTAGGAACTATGGAAAAGGCCCCTGAGTGGACAGGGGACAGGGGGTGAGCGTTCTGGTTGCCAATGATGCCATAGGTACACCGATGAAGGAAAGTTTGAACTCGATAATTAGAGGATTATGATCAGTGACACTATGGTTTCATTAAATGATTGTTTTAAAGACTATTGAATCTGTGAAAAAGGCAATTTCATATTGGGTGTGTAAGTGGTGTGACTAGTTTTAAGTTTGCATGAATATCCGGTTAGGGGGCCTTGGAACTCTTTTCCCTGGTACCCACCAAGACAACCTAACCCAATTCTTAATTGGATCCCATCACTACAGTGGTTGGACAGTTGGCTAACCCATGGGACTAGGTTGGACTGATGGATCCCTAAATTGAGACTCAATTCTGTTCTGGTTCAATAGATGAAGTAAATCCCCGACAAAAATTATTCTATGGAAAAGAATCAATGGCTGTGCCTCTCAATGAGGAAAAAAGCGTTGGTCTCTATGATCCAAGTACAATCTTTTCTCTAATCTGACTATGGGACTTACGGGTTCGATCAGATTAGTTCAGTTAGTTAAGGCTTTTGACTATGTTAGAGAAAAGTTATCCTGGAGGAATCGCCTGTGCTTTCCGGGCAAGGGAAGTTTTTTCAGGTTTGGTTTTTGGAAGAACCGATGGATTAGTCTCTTGTCCGCATATCCATGGGCGAGGCCTTGAGTGTGGGACCCTGCACTGCGCAAGAAGTGCTACTTCCTCTACTAGCACCCCTGAATTTGTTGCGCGATGGGGATAGGGACCTCGCAGCTAGTATCAGAGCGAATTGGCTAATGAGGATCAACCGAGAAGCCAAAAATGTCTAAAATGGTTTCCCCTGAAACAGATATTCAAAAAGAAATTTCCAATGTGCAATTGGAATAAATTGAAATCAAGTAACAAGGACCTTAGCCTAAGGATCCAGATTTTTTGAATTAAGGTTCCTATGGACCAATTAGATTAATCCAAATGTAGGGAGGAGATAAATGTAAGAATAAAAGAAAATCCCCCAAAAATGAGTAAATGCTCACATAAGATGAAGAGTTGTCTAAGGACAAGGTTATTAGTTAAAAAAGAAGAGATATTTAGAAGAAATGATGCATTTTTGACACCTCAGTGTGGGGAATTCCCCTCATGAGGGAGGCACCTATTTCACATGTGTGGTTGAGTTTTAAACTCACAAATAATGAGATATTTTCATCTCTCCTCTCTGCTGCTAGTAAGCTAAACTGACCTAAAAATGGTCAAAAATTGACCAAATTGATCTGGAAAATTCTAGAATCAATTTGCTTGGTTAGAGGCTCACTTTTCCTATAAATGAAGCCTCCTCCTTTGTAAATGGTTAATAGTGTTTTATGCACTGTTACTCTACTCCTCCCTAGAGCCAAAAACAGTGAATTCATTGATAATTCATTTGTTTTTGACCATTTCCTCTTCAAAAGAATTGGTGGCCACTCTTGTTGCAAACAAGAGTATATCCCTCAAACTATCAAGCCAAAGGAAAGCTCACAAAACTCCAAGTAAGCTAGAAATTCTACTTTTTCTTATTCTATTTTATGGTTTTCTTATTTTTTGCTTTCTTTAAAATGAAAATGGATCTTATGCCTTGCTGGGAAAGGCTTTCCCCCTTCTCTTCATTATTGAATTCAGCCTTTCTTTATCCGAGATGTGTAATCAAATTGATGCAATTAAACTTTTCATATTGTTTATTCCAAAAGTGTTATTCTCATCAATTTTGATTTTATGCATAGAAAGATGCATAAAGAAATTTATATTTATTCCAAAAGTGTTATTCTCATCAATTTTGATTTTATGCATAGAAAGATGCATAAAGAAATTTATTTTTATTTCAAAAGAGTTATTCTTATTAAAATTGAATTTATGCATAAAAAGATGCATAAAAGATTTATTTTTATTTCGAAAGTGTTATTCTCCTTAAAATTGAATTTATGCATAAATAGATGCTTAAACGGATTTTTAAAAAAGTGTTATTCCCACTGAAGTTGTTCTTATGCATAAATAGATGCGTAAAGAATCTTTATATCAAAAATAAGAACTCTCTTACATTCTATATATAGATGTGATAAGAATCGGGATGTGAATAAATGATATAAGATGTGAATCGGGATGTGAATGAATGATGTGAATGGATGTGATGTGATGTGAATCAGATAAATGTGAATGAATAGAAGAGATGTGATGTCATGTGAATCAGGATGTGGTTGAATGTGATAGCATGTGAATCGGAATGTGAATGAATGATATAGAATGTAAATCGAGATGTGAATGAATGATAAGGGATGTGAATGGATGTGATGTGATGTGAATCAGATAAATGTGAATGAATAGACGAGATATGATGTAATGTGAATCAGGATGTGAATGAATTATATAGGATGTGAATGAATGTGACAGCATGTGAATCGGGATGTGAATGAATGATATAGGATGTGAATGAATGTGTTAGCATGTGAATCAAGATGTAAATGAATGATATAGGATGTGCATGAATGTGTTAGCATGTGAATCGCGATGTGAATGAATGATATAGGATGTGAATCGAGATATGAATGAATGATATAGGATGTGAATCGAGATGTGAATGAATGATAAGGGATGTGAATGGATGTGATGTGATGTGTATCAAATAAATGTGAATGAATAGATGAGATGTGATGTCATGTGAATCAGGATGTGAATGAATGATATAGGATGTGAATGAATGTGATAGCATGTGAATCAGGATGTAAATGAATGATATAGGATGTGAATAAATGTGATAGCATGTGAATCAGGATGTAAATGAATGATATAGGATGTGAATGAATGTGTTAGCATGTGAATCACGATGTAAGTGAATGATATAGGATATGAATGAATGTGTTAGCATGTGAATCGGGATGTGAATGAATGATATAAGATGTAAATCGAGATGTGAATGAATGATAAGGGATGTGAATGGATGTGAATCAGATAAATGTGAATGAGTAGATGAGATGTGATGTCATGTGAATCAGGATGTGAATGAATGATATAAGATGTGAATAAATGTGATAGCATGTGAATCGGGATGTGAATGAATGATATAGGATGTGAATGAATGTGTTAGCATGTGAATCGGGATGTGAATGAATGATATAGAATGTGAATGAATGTGATAGCATGTGAATCGCGATGTGAATGAATGATATATGATCTGAGTGAATGTGTTAGCATGTGAATCGAGATGAGAATGAATGATATAGGATGTGAATAAATGTGTTAGCATGTGAATCGAGATGTGAATAAATGATATAGGATGTGAATGAATGTGATAGCATGTGAATCAAGATGTGAATGAATGTGATGTGATAGCATGTGAATCAGGATGTGAATGAATGATAAGGGATGTGAATGGATGTGATGTGATGTGAATCGGGATGTGAATGAACGATAAGGGACGTGAATGAATGTGTTAGCATGTGAATCGGGATGTGAATGAATGAGATGTGATGTGAAATGGATGTGATAAGATGTGATGTAAACTGGATAGATGTTAATGTATGTGAAGTGATGAGATGTATGGGTAGATGCAAGTGGATGAGATCTGATGCAAGTGTATGGGTAGATGCAAGTAGATGAGATGTATGGGTAGATGCAAGCGGATGAGATCTGATGAGGATTAATGAAGAAATAAGTGATGAGATAGAAAAAGATGTGATAAGATGAGAATGGGAATACTTATGAAATGAATGTGGATTGATGTGTGGGTAATGTGGATGATGTGGATGAATGAGTGGATAATGTGGATTGATGTGGATGGATGTATGGATAATGTGGATTGATGTGGATGGATGTATGGATGATGTGGATTGACGTGTGGATTAATGTGGATGGATGTATGGAAGATGTGGATGGATGTGTGGATAATGTGGATTGATGTGGATGGATGTGGATGGATGTATGGACGATGTGGATTGATGTGTGGGTTATGTGGATTGACGTGAATGGATGTATGGATGATGTGGGTTGATGTGTGGATAATGTGGATTGATGTGGATGGATGTATGGATGATGTGGATTGATGTGTGGATGATGCGATTGGATGTGATTTGATGTGGGAATGATGTGATGTGACAGGGATCGATGAAGAAAAAAAAATTTGTGGGAAGATGAGAAAAGATAGGGACTAATGTGAAAGGATCTGGAGTGATGAGAAAAGATGGAAATATTGTTGGAACTGTATTTGTATGTGAAATCTGTTTTATGTCAAGAATGATGGGAAAGTATTTTGACTGTCTTGTGAATGAGGTCGTGGAGACCTGTCTGTTAAAGTTGCAACTGCTGAGGGAGAGTCAACGGGGGACGTCTCGCATAGCAAGGTCCAACATTAGCGTAAAAGAGGTGGGGATGGATAAGTAACACATGAATCCGGGGCAGCCGAGGTCTTGACTAGCCTCGGTTTGATTTAAATGGTGAGCTTCCAGTACAATGGCTGAGGGACCAAGGAAGCGGCCTATGTATGAAGCGCTAGGTGACCTGCGAAGGATCCTAGAGGGTGCTGACCATACGGTGCTCGGGCTTTGGGTCACCGAAGATAACCACGCGTACGTCGGGGAAGATATTGGAACAAGGAGTAAGAGTTGTTTTCTGAATTCGGGCATGGATCTGGTTGATTGACCTTGCTGGTCCTCAACGAATGAGTCCATGGCTCTTTTATATGGATTTGTTGGTTGATCTTGTTGATCTTCAACGAAGACTCTTTTTTTTTGTTAAAGTGAAAACTTGCCGGTTACTATGAGCGAGGAACTATCGAAAAGGCCCCTAAGTGGACAAGGGGTGAGCGTTCTGGTTGCCAATGATGCCATAGGTACACCGATGACGGAAAGTTTGAAAATAAGGATTCAACTGGATAATTAGAGGATTATGATCAGTGACACTATGGTTTCATTAAATGACTGTTTTAAAGACTGTTGAATCTGTGAAAAAGGCAATTTCATATTGGGTGTGTAAGTGGTGTGACTAGTTTTAAGTTTGCATGAATATCCGGTTAGGGGACCTGGGAACTCTTTTCCCTGGTACCCAAGACAACCTAACCCAATTCTTAATTGGATCCCATCACTACAGTGGTTAGGTGGTGTTATATGCACATTATGTGTGCATATACTAGGAGGCTAACCCACATTAGGCTTGTGAGCATGGGAGCATAGGAACAAGCTCTAGTGGAGCATGGGTTAGGACTAAACTTAAGGGTTAAGGTTAGGGTCAGGCATCCAAGGGTCACACATGGGGAATGGAAAATGGGGAATGGAAAGTCAAGAGTCACTTGAAGGCCCTCCTATATAATAGGGGCATGGGGCACACTCAAGGGAGGCTTGGGGGCTTGGAGGCTTATGCTATGGTCTCTTGTGTAGAGGTCCATATCTACTCATCTACCATTTCACACTATAGCTACATGCTATTGGATTGGAGTTATACCTCTTGATGGTATGGGACATCAAGGTAGAGGTATGATGTATTTCATTTATAATTCATGTGTGCATCCCTTGGGCTTGGGGGTGGTTGGGTGGTTGAGTTTATGCTTGTTTTATGCATATTTATGCATAACAATTATCTAGAGAGATCTTAGGGTTTTAACAGTGGTATCAGAGCAATCTCTATTTAATTGTTGTTGATTTTTTTTAGTAAATTTTAATATTTACTAATAAAAATGTTATTTTATTGATTTGTATTGATAAATTTCACGTGGATCGTCGATATGGCGATTGGAATGCGTGTTACTATAATTCAATGGACGAATCGACGTTGCGGGGGAATTCTGTGAGTTTAATGCTATTTTTTCCTATTTTTTATGGTTTAAAATAAGCATTAATGGAATTTTTTATGAAAATATGACATATTTTATGGTGGACCTTTTTTGGTAAAATGGATTCCCTAAATTTCTAGAATTTTAAGGAATTTTTTCCTATTTTAAAAGATTTTTTGAGCATTTTTATGATTAAAAATATATTTTTATACATTTTTACAGGGTTTTTCCACGGCTTTGCGATCAAATTTTTGTCGATTTTCTACTGAAATTCAGTAGGGGACAGCGTGTTGATGCATGAAATGCTCTGCCGTGTGCGTGGGATCCTCTCCGCCTCTCAATTCTGATTTTTCCTTTATTTTTCCATGTGAATTTCTCTTAAAAGGGATTTTTTTAATATTAATCATAATTAATGTTTAATTATGATTAAGATTAATTAAAACAGATTAATTAAGACATAATCAGTCTCCTCTCTAAACAGAGAAGGAGAGGGTGGAGAGGGAAGGTATTGGAGAAGGTGGAGAGGAGAGAAGAGTGAAGAGAGAATCTACTCTCTCTTCCTCCTCCATTTCTTCTACGTGCAGGCGGCGGGAGAGGGGGGCTGCGCAACAGCCGACGGAAAAAAAACGCCCCCCCTTAAAAAAATCAAAACCCATATAAGCTAATAAAAGCTTATTATTTTTTTAATTTTTTTAAAAAATGAGTTTTTTATTTAAAAAAAAGCTTTTGATAATATTTCAAAAAAAAGAAGCTTGAAAAAAGCCTGAAAAATAGTGAGAAATTATGGGATTTGAGGAAAAATCTCTGAAAAATTTCCTTGGAAATTTCTTCTTGAAACTTTTTGGCTTTTTATCTTCCGGAAAATTTATGGCTTTCCGTTTTCCCGAAACCTTTTGGCTTTCCGAATTCCAAAAAATCTTTTGACCTTCCGTATTCCGGAAACTTTTGACCTTTCGCGTTCTGATTTTTTTTGTCTTTTCATTTTCCCAAACTTTTGGCTTTCCGTATTCTGGGAAAACCGTTGGAATTCTGAAATTTTTTGACCGTTCGTATTCTAAATGCATTCGGGGTAATTTAAAAATTTCTAAAAATTTCTAAAAATTAGACAAAGGTTATTTTAAATTTCGAAAAAATGTGGGGTTGGTGTTTGGCATGTGGTGTGTCCATTCGGGCGCTTGTGACCATTCAAATTTCTTTAAAAATATATTTTGACCCAAAAAATTAGAAAATCCATTAAAATTATAAATTTTCATTGGATTTGAGAATTGTCGGGTGGAATTGGAAATTTCGTGAATGATAGGATTCTCAGGAAAAATTAGGAATATTCTAGATATTATTTTTAGAAATCCTAAAAATTGGTATTTTTAAAATATCAATGGTATTTTGGTAAATTTAATTGCTAATTTTTTTAAAAAAAAAATATAGGTTTGGAATGCCATAAGATAGGTTTGGTGGAATTTAAAATTATCATATTTTGAAGCCCTATAAAATTAGGAAAAATTAGAAAAAAATCATGATAATTCTTTTTATCGAGAATTTAATATTTTCGAGGGTTCTTTAATGTTGAAGTACGTTTTCTCGTGTTGACATTAGATAGATACGGGTTATTCGCATATTATTAATACGATTATATCTCCTATTAATGGATATTTATGTTTGGATTAATTCTAAACGATGTATTCATGATTTTTTACCATTGTTTAGCCATTCTTTTTGGACATGTTCCTTAATTTCTTTTGATGGCTATAATTTGCATTCAAAGTGTGTTTCACCTTTGACACTTTTCCATGATAATTTATTTTGCACTTATTTAAGTATGGATTGTGCTTAATTTCTTAAGCCTAAGTCAAATTCTATCATGGGTTAGTTGATCGGTTTGTTTTGGTGGATTTTTATTGGATGTTTTCCAAGTTTTATATGGACTCATCAGGTTCTGCCTAGATCACTTTGTCTAGGGGTTTTTTATTGAGTGCTACACACATGTGTTTCACTTGTTTACTTTGGAGTTTTGCTTGAACGACACAATGTTCATATACTCTGGATTGATGAGTTGGCTACCAATTTTAATGCTTTTTTGGCATGATTAATGTCCGTTAGATGGTATGCATTGATTTTTATGATCAACTATGGTCTCTATGGATTGGAGGAGCTTCTATGCTTTTATCCATGGTTTTATAAGGATCTTTTGATCTTTTGGATAATTTCATGTGCCTTGAAGGTAGAATTTGCCTTCGTTTTTTGCACGTAATTTTGGAGTACATTTCTTGTACTCTTGTACATATTCCAACTCGGATACCTAGTTGCTTATATATCTAGGTGAGTTATTTTTCTACCCTAACTTTATTGTGTTTTGGGTAGTTATCATTAGAAAGATGCCAATAATTCAATTTCTTTTCTAATGATGTACTCAGAAGGAGTTATTCCTTGATGTAGTCTCAAGTATATAGAGACAGGTTTAGTATGTGAAAGTCTAGATAAGGCCATCTTATTCCTTTTATACAGGATTTTATTCATATTTCCCAGATGGCATACTAAGGAGTTTCAAATTGTTAAGGTATGTATGGGTGGTATCATGGTGGTATGAGACGCTAGTGATCCCTTACATATATTATCTTATGGGATAATTTGGGCTCAATATTGTTGCTTTGCTTACATCACTTAGCATGTTGACCTCAACATTCAAAGATAATCTTATTTTCTAAATTCACTAGAATTTATAGTGTGGGCATTCTCTAGATAAACTACTTTTATCTATAGCCTGCATGTTTTGATGAGGGTAATCTCGTCGGCATTTTCACTTGTTGAAATCTCTTTCTTTAGAGTTCAAACAAGTTTATCTTGTTGTGTTCGGATAAGGAAATTTGGATTCTTCCTTTGTTGGCATTTCTTTCTCTAGTTTTGTACTTTAGGTGATTTATATAATCAACCTGATTGTTTAACGGATGGACATATGTCTCATCGAGACGTTGATGACTCTCTATGTTGATATGGGTAACTTGAGACATCGATTATTCCATATGCAGATGTGGGTATGTTGGGGTGCCGATGAATCCCTGGTTTTTGCTGTTATAATGCCATGTTTTTCTACTTTATTCCGAATGGTTTACAACGAGGAAGTTACTTTGAATGTGAATTGCTCTGATCATCTGCAGTCTGATGGGCAAACAGAGCGTATGAATCAGATTATAGTGTATATGCTTCGTGCATATGTCTCTAGAAAATCATCATATTGGAAAAAGTATCTTCCAATGATGGAATTTGCCTATAACAGTTTTAAATTTATGGCTATTGGTTTTTAGTCCGTGCATACTTATGTATGGGTATCAACCTAGGGCACCGATTGATGTCGGTCTTAAGGACATCGAGCTTGATGCATCGAGGGATTTCTTGCATGATATGTAGGAAATGCTGACCAAAGCTCGGGATTCTATCAGTAGTGCTCAAGATAGGGTACGATTTTATGTTGATAGGGGATGCTCATCTCGGTCTTTTGAACCAAGAGCATTGGTTTATTTTAATGTTCCTAAAGATTCTCAGACTTTGTCAATAGAAAAATGCTCGAATTTATCTCCTAGATATTGTGGTCCATTTTCGAATTATACATCGGATTGGCACGGTTGCGTTTGAACTTAAAACTACCTCCACATGTTAGAGTTCATCCAGTCTTTTATATCAATAGATTAAAAGGGAAACTAGGAGGTGAGGATAACACAGTTACTCCCCTCAAGAACTCGTTGAAGTAAGACAAGTTGTAAAAGTGTTTAAAAGAGGATCTTGCTAGAGTGAGTGGCACACACTTTACCCAACTCCCTCTCTCTATCTTCTTTTCGTGTGCCTGCTCCTCTCTCTTTCTACTATAGTCATTTTACTGTGTAAACATCTTCTATGTATCTCAAAAGTCTATTTTTGACAAGAAAGTGCCATACCCAAAAACCTACACTTACATAATAAAAGCTATCGTTAGATTTTGGAGTGTCTTATACATACTTACATAATAAAAGCTATCGTTAGATTTTAGAGAGGAAAATAATGTTTAGTATTGTTTTATATTTTAAGAAAATAGAGGGAGAAAAGGTAATTTATTAGGGATTATGTATATTTTAAGAGAAAAAAAAGCACTCCTCCTATCGTGAGAGAGAGAGAGAGAGAGAGAGAGAGAGAGAGAGAGAGAGAGTTGTGAAGTGTATCATGAGAGAGAGAGAGGGGGGGAGGAAGAGACCATTTTGGACACTAGGAGGATTTTTATATCCAAAAATATCTCAATTTTGAATTACCTCCCTCTAGATATTTTCTCTCTCTAGGCCAAAATAGAATCTTTCTTTTATTTCAGAGAGGGGAATAATTATAAGATCAGAAGGGGAGGTTCTTACACCTGCATACCTCAAAAGCCGGAGGGAGCAATCTTACATCCTACCCCACTTAAAAAATGCCGGATGTCCTCATCTCGCAAAATTAGAGGAGCTCTTTTCCTTAAGATCCAACTGATTCTGAGGTTCCTTATAGTCTGGTGAACCCAACAAAATCCTAGGATAAAGATCCCTTATATAAAACTCATCATCAGATAATAATTCACTCAGATCGTAACATTTAATCCTTATCACAATAATGGTCCATTAGACCAAAATTTCTATCTGAACCTTCATGGAAATTTTCAATTATACAGATTTTTAATTTGATATCCCTTAACTTGATCCACTGGGTCAAGTGTTAACAGCAGTAATCTACCAGCACAATCCACTAATCTCATAGTGATTTGCTGAAGTCATTAACATCATTCCAGCACGAACATCATCACAGGGACTCGTCCCATTCATCCTCATTGCGGTTTTGCTTAGTTTATTACCTTTTAACCAAAATTCAAGAATCTTCAGTTTTCAATCAAAATCCAAATCAACTCATCAGTTCTCTACCAGAATTTAAAATCATATCAACCACATTCGAATTCATCGTCTGGATAGTATTAATGCTTATAATTTCAAGTCTTAGATTTACTCGTATATACTGCCAGTAGAGAGCTGCAGTTATACCCTCGTATATACGGGAAGTCACGGTCCTTGGAACTATAAGGTAAATACCATCATGTCTAGGCCTCAAGCAAGTCAGGGATCCATACAATTATGGTACTTCCATCTCAAGACCCAATTACCAATTTACCAATTTCAGTTTGAATATCAAATTCTATGAATTTTATGACACAATTAAAACCTTTTACTGCTTCTTCATAAATTTTGGATATTTTTGGCTTCTCAGTTGATCCTCATTAGCCAATTCGCTCTGATACCAGCTGTGAGGTCCCTATCCCCACACCGTGCAACAAAATCAGGGGTGCTAGTAGCGGAAGTAGCACTTTTTGCGTGGGGCAGGATCCCACACTCAGGGCCTCGCCCCCATGGATATCTGGACAAGAGACTAATCCATCAGTTCTTCCAAAAACCAAACCCGAAAAAACTTCCCTTGTTCGGAAAGCACAGGCGATTCCTCCAGGATAACTTTTCTCTAACATAATCAAAAGCCTTAACTAACTGAATTGATCTGACCAAATCCGTAAGTCCCATAGTCAGATCAGGGAAAAGATTGTACTTGGATCCTAGAGACCAACGCTTTTTTCCTCATTGAGAGGCACAGCCATTGATTCTTTTCCATAGAACAATTTTGTCCGGGATTTACTTTATCTATCGAACCAGAACAAAATTGAGTCTCAATTTAGGGATCCATGAGTCCAACCTAGTCCCGTGGGTTAGCCAACTGCCTGTTAAAACCCTAAGATCTCTCTAGATAATTGTTATGCATAAACATGCATAAATCAGACATAAACTCAACCACCCAACCACCCCCGAGCCCAAGGGATGCACACATGAATTATAAATGAAATACATCATACCTCTACCTTGATGTCCCATACCATCAAGAGGTATAACTCCAATCCAATAGCATGTAGCTATAGTGTGAAATGGTAGATGAGTAGATATGGACCTCTACACAAGAGACCATAGCATAAGCCTCCAAGTCCCCAAGCCTCCCTTCTCAGTGTGCCCCATGTCTCTATTATATAGGAGGGCCCTCAAGTGACTCTTGACTTTTTCCATTCCCCATGTGTGACCCTTGGATGCCTGACCCTAACCTTAACCCTTAAGGTTAGTCCTAACCCATGCTCCGCCGCTAGAGCTTGTTCCCATGCTCCCATGCTCACAAGGCTAGCCTCCTAGTATATGCACACATAATGTGCATATAACATACTTTCCCTCTCTCAAAACATTGCACTCTTGCAAATGAAAAGAAGGAGAACTGTGTTGAACAATCTCAACCAACTCCCAAGTCAAATTCCCTATCTTTCCACCTAATTTTAACCTCAAGGATTAGTCAACTACAAAGTTTCCTTTCCTTGAATTCAAGTACCTTATCACCTTCATGTGGAACATAGGATAATTCTTCGACTATTAGTTGCATTAACTTTGGCTTTATCATCTCTCTCTCTCTCTCTAGTCACTCAATGTTGACTCTCTCATCTACACACCTATTGATACACACGACTCCATAACTCTCTCTCTCTCTCTCTCTCTCTCTCTCTCTCGATTCTAGTAATGAAGCTCATGTATGATGCTCTCTAGTGATTATGTATAGAAGCTTATGTCTGATGCACTTGTTCGATCATTGATAAGTAATGATACACTTGTTGCGATTGTCTCACGTTCGATGAACATTGATAAGTAATGATGCACTTGTTGCGGTTGTCTCACGTTCGATAATGTATTGCATGATGTTGAATTCAGTAATATTGTTTGATATTCCGTTTTTATTTGATCATTGATATAAGTAATGATACACTTGTTGCGGTTGTCTCATGTTTGATGATGTATTGCATGATGTTGATTTCAGTAATATTATTTGATATTCCGTTTTTGTTTGATCATTGATAAGTAATGATACACTTGTTGCGGTTCTCTCACGTTCGATGATGTATTGCTTGATGTTGATTTCAGTAATGTTGTTTGATATTCCATTTTTATTGTGTTTAGTAATATTTGCTAGATTTGCGAAGACGACCACCATGCTTTCTTCTGAAGAGCGTAAAATAGTTCTACGAGCAATTCGCATCGCAGTGTCACAATGTTCAGAAGACATCGTCAAAAAGATCAATGACTCTGAGATACTCATGCGAGATCTATTAGAGCAGATATGGGAAAATGCGCAGCGCTGACTTTGAAGCGGAGGCAACGCTGAGTTACTTGATAGACAAAAGATAGCAGACTTCAACCATCAACATATAACATGAACTATTTTGGGGAGCATGCGTGTAGCATGCAATGATCTTAGAGATGCAGCCCCGCCTGAAGCTAATATGCATCGTCTACAGTTATGGGACGCTGTATGGAGCGAGCAAAGAGCCAAGAGTAAGTGCATGAAGGCGCTGGATGCAGAGTCACTCCCCAAAAGAGTGCGCATTGCCCAGGACGTCGCTGTAACGTCCAGCCAGCCAGATGCGAGTGGGACGGGTGCCATTAATCGCACAATCTACAATTCTATGTGCACACATCTCATTGGCATCCCGCATGAGGCTCTGGTCGAAGGGTGAACAATAGGCTCTGGTGTTTTTGGCACAGTAAAAGAGTATACAGTTAGAGGCATATCATTTTTGCCAGAGCACATTACTTTTTGCGGAAAGCACTACAAAGGAGAAGGCAGTGCCAAGTTTGAGAGCTTCTAGGTAGAGCAGGGCATGCAGGTTCTACACCCATCAATTGTCAGGTGTATTGCCTTCACAAAAAAATCTCCTTGGATCACTATTTTCCCATACTATAATGGCGGCTCGCTTGGTGATACTCTTGTGAAGGTCCCCTTCAGATTCAGTGAGTTCACTAGAGCAATTTTCCGTTTGGATCGAGGATGGAGAAAACCCCCGCCCGATAATATTCCTTTAAGTCATCTAGAACTTTCTAAAATAAAATAAATAGTAATAACCATGCCACATATTATGCATGCCCTGGTGGAAGGCCTAGCGGGCAGCACATTTGGCAGGAATTGTACATACCGACCTACATCCATTCAATGTAGTGTTGGATTTTATAAAAAAGTTGAAGCCACGTGTAGGTATTATCGATTGGGGGTTACTGCTGAGAGTGCCCAAAAAACGGATGTCTCTCAATTTTGTATTTGGAGCAGACAAGAATCCTGAGAAGGTGGCAGAGGCGGTCTCCTACGTAGACAGAGAGTGAAATAAATGACCGTGGATAGCCCCGGAAATTTTTGATCCGTTTTTGGCAGATGCATACACTCCTGCATCTGATGTTTTTGCTTTAGGGTATTTATTACAAATTTTATATGACTTTTGGTAGAAAGTACAAGAGTTGTGGATGGACAATAGTTCCCACGACAAAGTTACCATGGATACTATTATTTATAGAGTAAAAAATGGGATGTGTCTACCTAATCGCGACGAGCGAAAATCTGTTTTGCAAGTAGCGGAATTTTTTAGATCACTAAATACTGACCCGACGAGGGCACAACGTCCTCTTGTAGAGCTATCGGTGTCATTCACCCCAATTTTGTAATTTAACAGTATCAGGAGATTTAGTTTCAAGAATGGCTCTTTGTTTGTCTCTCTTCAAAATTTGATATGTGCGCACTGTTTGAAATATTTTCTCATTGAGTCTTTGCAATCTCTCTCTCCTCTTGTGGTGTTTAAGTTTATGTTTTCTCTTCAAAATTTGATGTGTGCACATTGTTTGAAATATTCTTTGAGTCAAGTGGATATTTCTCATTGAGTCTGCAATTCATATCTCATCTCGTGGTGTTAAACTTTAAGTTTTTGAGGGTAATGGTCAATTTATCTTACGTTGATCTTTATAGTTCATTGAAATCCTAAAGTCATTTATGTTCATGCAGATATGACAGAAGCACAAGCAAACGAGTATCAAGAGTTAGCCAAGAAGGCATATGAGCGAATGAAGGCCCTTGCACATGGACTGACAGCCCGCGAAGCTACGAGAACACCATGCAGGTTGTCGAAATGGACAAATCCTACTTATGCCCAATGGAAAGACATAAATAAACGCGTAACCACAGAGATGATCAAGGAAATATGGCCATGTCCAGAAGGCGAGATTAAGAAGGGAAGATGGAAGGTTTCACGTTGCACTCATAATGATATCAAAATTAATGCCGAGTGCATTTTCTTGGAGGTGTACGGTCGTCCTCTCCATAACGCCGACGCTCCACTCTATTTTGCTAAGATGCTATATGCACAATTTACCTAGAAACTCTACTGGACTTCGCCTCCAGAGAGGCCACTATCAACACCCACCACGACATACGTGAAGAGACAGTGACATTCACAAGGGAGGAACTTGCTCTCATGGTGGAGGGCACTGGATTGGAGTTAAACAAGGTCAAAGAAAGCTTAGGGGCACAGCTAGCAGAGAAGGAGAAAGAAGCTGTACGATTATCTCAAGCATCAACTCCTCCCCCAGCCAATAGAGGGATTCAAGAGCAGCTCACAAAGATCAGCCAAGATGTACAGACCCTCTCTTCACGTATAGCTCCTGTGCGCCAAGGGAACCACATCTCTCATTTTTTGGTACATCCTAATCTAGTGGGAGTTTCTGCTGAGGCTACTAGTTCCTCCACCCCCCAATGTCCTGTATGTTACAAAGTATTCGATGGGTGGAGCGGCCAGTATATACTGCCTTGTGGACACTACTACCACTTAATATGTTTAGTGAGGCACATGCAATGTATTTCCACATGTGCATTGTGCAGTGTCCCAATAAATCAAGGTATTTATATACAGTGTTCGGCATGGCTAGTGAATATAAACCACTAGGACCTTTAGATGCAACTCCTAGTGCAATTCGTAATTTATTTCAAGATGAAAGCTAAGAAAGACATAAATCCTACTTTTGTATTGATAATTTCTCCAAATACAATCATTTGTACAAGTATTTTTTATGAAATTAATGAAATGGCTTCTTCCTCTATGTCAGTATCTTGCTCCAAAATTCTTTCACCGTTTACCCTCTCGTCTGCTAAATTAAGCTCATCTAAGTCAATGTCCAAATTGTCTTCTATCTCAAGGCTAGTGTACGATGTACATCCAACATCAAAGTTCTCGTCTACTACATCATCACAATCGTACATCCATCTGGGCATATCTTCTTCATACTCTTCGCTTTCAATGTCTTTCAAGATCTTTTCATTGCAATACATGTAAACAAGTTTATCTGCACGATCTGCAAGACGTCGATTTGCAATAGTACTGTGAATATATTTGTACATGCTCCAGTTTCTTTCTGAGCCTAAGTTTGAAGAGCACTAACTTAGAACCTTCATCGCAAGGTTGTGCAATAAAGCATAGTGCTCACCACCATTCATCATCCACCACTTCCATGCAGGCTGCTCTTTAGCCATTTGTTGAACAAGGGAGTTGGAAAATAAACCCTCTTTCAATCGAAATGAGGTCATCTCCTTTATGCACTTTCACGATCATCAACATTATTATAAAAAGTGTTTACCACTTTATAAAAATCTTGAACCACCTCAACGGTGGACATCAAATCCATATTCCAGTATTCAGGATCTAGCATGTAAGCAGCACTGTGTAGTGGTGAATGCGCTCCAATCCATCTAGCATGGAAGTACTTCAATAGGACTTTTCTTTGTCTACTGGAGAATGGTACACGCCATTGCTTTTCCACCACTGAATGCTCTAATTTCTCAGGACACTCTAAACTCCGCTGGACAGTCCACCATTGCATCCATGCTTTCTCGAGATTAGGGGTTCTTTGATCAAGATTTTGTATGGCAACCATAACAGGCATCATTACATGGTATGCATCCATCACACTGTTCCACCAACTTCTTCTCGTAAGTGCTGCCTTCAAGACTTTGATTTTCTCTTTCACTTTTTCAGGTTGAGTGCTCTCCCAGTCATGAAATGTCATGCATGTAAATGTTTCGCAAACTGCATCTTTATTTCGAAGAAGAGACTCAAAAGTGTAAAAGTGAGTGCAAAACCTAGTCTCCGCTGGAAGCTTTAACATAACTGACATGCGAGGTCGAAAAATATCTAACACTCTCTGTCTCTTGAGCATGAATCGAGCAGTGTCGACGATTGAGGCAAACCATTTGGTATCATCACTTTTATACCAATCTTTTAATACAAGATTCAAACTATGAGTATTACAGCCTACCGGAAAAACATGTGGATAGTGCCGCTTTAGGATTTTGGATGCATTCTTGCACTTCTTTGCATTGTCCATGACGATTTGGACTACATTTTTGGCACCCACTTCCTCTATCACACAGAGCCAATGACTTGAGCAATGTAAGCCCCAGTTTTGATTGAACCAGTAGAATCCACGGCACGGATGAAAGTCTCACCTCTAGGTGAAATAACCATTATATTAATTAATGGTTTTCTTTGTACATTGGACCATCCATCACTTACTATACTACATCCATAAAGCTCTATATTGCTAAAAATTATTCTTTGTACATGTTCTTTTACTTGCGCATAACATTTCTCTAATAGATCATTTCGCATAGCATGGTACATAGATTGTGAAAACCCTGGTCCAAACTCACCAATTTTCTTCCATGCTCTCTTCCAATGCTCACTGTCCACAGCATCATCATAGCACTCCCAGAAAAGTAAATCGCTTCAACAAGGGAGAGTTGTGCATCATCAAGCCGACCTTGACGTAGGCTTTCTCGCAATGAAGTTTAACGCATGGGTATATTTCCTACGTCAAAGTTCCGCTTGCAGGAAGATGCACTGGGTAGATTGCACATTGACGTTCGGAGTACAAGCAGGCGATGTAGCCAGAGTTTGATGATTAGAACAATAGTGTTCTTGCTGCCTTGATACATTAACGATAGGAGTGTAATATTTTCTTGCATCTTTCTTTTGAATTTCTTCTCTTATGCATTTGGCCACTGCAGGTGCAGAGGGGTGGGTACATGACTTTTTCTTCGCTCCGCCTAAAAAGTGTTCTCTTAGTCGAGATGCCCCACCTGATTTTACTACGTTGCATAGCTTACACTCCCAATCTATGAATCGATCACCGACGTTAATTGCATATTGCCACTCTATCCCAGGTGCCTTTTTTTTCTTACTATTTGGAATTTGGACTCTATTGGAGGTATCACTGGATCCAACATTGTCCTCCATCTCAAATAACCTATTCAAGCAAGCATATAACAATGAATACACAAATGAAAAAACAACAAAGTCACTCACGTATTACAAAACATACATCAGTAGACAAACTGCTTCGAAACTATCTTGACAAACACAAAAGATCATCACATAACACAAAACTACTTCGAAACTATCTTGCAAGGTCTGACGACAAAAACAATGAGGCTTGCAATCATAACTATGGACGAAACTCTCCATATATGAATGCTAACATTGGAAATAACAACTATGGTAATGCCCGCAATTAGAGTTTGTATGAAGGTCACGGCCGAAGTTGGGCAATGGGCAGAATCAGCATGTCAATTCTAAATCCTAGTGAGCCAAATATTACGGTCAAAGCAGATGTAGTAGATATGCACGTCGTTCACTTTGATGCTTATGAGAAAATACCAGTGGAGGTGAAAGGAGAAAATGTGCCAACACCATTAAGCTCCGTAGGACCAAGATTTGACATGCTCATTCTGTCTACCTTCTCAGAGATTACACCCACAGTTGTACTGTCTAGACCAATTTGATGTCTCTACAGCTTCATCGGGCATGATCCTTCATACACTCTGATTTCGGACATTACCATAGCTATTGTTATTTCCAATGTCAGCATTCGTATATATGGAGAATTTCATCCACAGTTCTAATATGTAGGGTAATTTGTACAATCAGTTTTTACAATGAGAAAGGATTTCATTAACGTGTTCACAAAAGATCATCATATACGTAGTTTATTGTTTTCACTTTAGAAAATAAAGATATCCATGACGATTCATGCTAAATGCAAAGGATGACTGAAAGTCTTTAAACCATGAATTATTTTATTTGGATACTTACATAACCATAAATATTAATCCTTGCTAAACCTTTAGCATCATGACAAGACGAATGTATGAATGTGTGTTCTAAGATTAAGATACATATAATTGATAGCATGCATACAATGCACATTGCACCCCCAATGAAGGATGATCATCATATACGTAGTTTATTGTTTTAACTTTAGAAAATAAAGATATCCATGACGATTCATGTGCTAAATGCAAAGGATGACTGAAAGTTTTTAAACCATGAATTATTTTATTTGGATACTTACATAACCATAAATATTAATCCTTGCTAAACCTTTAGCATCACGACAAGACGAATGCATGAATGTGTGTTCTAAGATTAAGATACATATAATTGATAGCATGCATACAATGCACATTGCACCCCCAATGAAGGATGATCATCATATACGTAGTTTATTGTTTTAACTTTAGAAAATAAAGATATCCATGGCGATTCATGCTAAATACAAAGGATGACTGAAAGTTTTTAGACCATGAATTATTTTATTTGGATACTTACATAACCATAAATATTAATCCTTGCTAAACCTTTAGCATCACGACAAGACGAATGCATGAATGTGTGTTCTAAGATTAAGATACATATAATTGATGCATACAATGCACATTGCACCCCCAATGAAGGATGATCATCATATACGTAGTTTATTGTTTTAACTTTAGAAAATAAAGATATCCATGACGATTCATGCTAAATGCAAAGGATGACTGAAAGTTTTTAGACCATGAATTATTTTATTTGAATACTTACATAACCATAAATATTAATCGTTGCTAAACCTTTAGCATCACGACAAGACCAATGCATAAATGTGTGTTCTAAGATTAAGATACATATAATTGATAGCATGCATACAATGCACATTGCACCCCCAATGAAGAATGCCTTTTGTACCCAATTAAGGATACTTTACACAATCAAAGATCTATGCTTGCCCAATACTCTAGTATAGGACAATAGACCTTCTCTAACATTCACAAAGAAAATCAAAGATCTATGCTTGCCTAATACTCTAGTATAGGACAATAGACCCTTGTCTACTCTAAACTATATCAAGTATCAAGAACCAATACAAGCCCCTAAGCAAGACTCTTGGCTCCATCAAACCATTCATAAAGCAGAATGAGGTAGATTACCTACGTAGCTCAAATGCAAAGCTCAATGACTCCAACTTTGTCCCTAAATCTCCGCAAGTATTAGCTACGAACCACACCCTTCCCCCAATTCAAAGAACTAAGGACGAGTGGCTCAATAGCCTTAGGAGTGCCTACAAGGAAAGACGACAGCCCCTAAGATAAGGACGTTCTTCCCAAGAGGACACTTCTAGTAACTTGAGAGCTCTACAAGTACTTTGAGGAGAGATATCACGCCCCCAAAACAAGGACTATCTCCCCAAAAGTTGCGTGATGGGTATCGGGCAATGTTTATAAACATGACAGAACCCACCGGGTTTCTTTTGTTTCCCGTCGGGCCCGTCGAGAAACAAAATAAACCCGGTGGGGTTACGGGACTAGTAGGTTTTGGCAGGTCATTGCTCAGGTCATGTGAATATACAATGTGATCATAAGTTTTAATATGTTAATAACAGGTTTTGTTAATGTGATCATGAAATTGTGAAGACGTTAATGAAATCCCTACTAGGCGTGGCTGTGCCATTTTCCCACGCAGCCTCACGGCCTAAAATCTCAAGAAATAGCTCCATTACATGCTATTCCATTCCATGTGGTTGTTAGCTAAGATATTTGGCATCTTTTTTGTGGATTTTGGGGAGTTCTTCATTGCTATTGGAGAGGGAGAAGAGGAGGTTTGAGCAGCCCTCAGAAATTGCAAAAATCTTCAAGATTTAGTTCCATTGGAGGCTCTATCAAGCAACAATCCAACCATTGAAGCTTTCGGAATACCATTGGTGAGTTGCTATGGCCATTTTCTCAAGCATTGGTGATTAATCCTTATGCTATGGATAAATTGGGGTTATTCATGAAAGGAAACCCTAATTTATAGAATTTTAACATTCCTACATAACTCATGATCCATTGGAAAGTGATTACATGCTCTTATTGCTCACATCTTTCTTTAATCACACCTATTTGGATGTCATGTGGCCATTTGTGAGGAGACAAATGCAAGATTCTTTGATGAATCCATGCATAAATGGATGAAGGAATGTATATGCTTAGATGCATTGATTGATCCACATGCATGGAGTGGATGTTGGGTAATAATGAGAAGGTTTTTGCTATGGACATGATGCTTTTATGCATTGGTATGATGCTATTGAGCATTGGAAGAGCTTGATGTGTGATTGGAATCAATTGGTAATGCTACATTCAAATGCAAGTTGATGCCCTTGAATGCCATTTGATGCCAATTACTCATAAGCAATGCTTATGGGAATGATACCAATTGGATATTGATGTCATTGGTATATGGTATTACCTCACTTGTGCTTATTTTGATTGATGTTGGATCTTTGGATGAACATTTGGAGCTATGTGGATAAGCATGAGTTCATGCATAATGGTTTATGAGTATATTATAATGGGCATGAGTCATGCCACATCCTTGTAAGTGATCCGCCCCATTTTCATATTCAAGCTATATGCACCTCACAAGTGTTTGCACTCACTTCAATTTCTAGAAACTAGATATGTTAGTGGGGGTACCTTGGGTGTTGGCGGAGAGGCCCCCGGAAACGGGGGGGAGCATGGCTTGAATCCACCGTGTCGTGAAAGCCGTGGTAAAGCAGTACGGTGGAGGATTAGGTGTGGAGGTGAAGACTTGGCCTCAACCCCCATGCCTTGGTTCGGACTAGGTAGTACAGGGATGAGAAGAGCTTGGTCGGGAGATCGGCAAGCTTCAACGCACTACACCGACGATCTTCTTCGCACAATCATCCTCTTGGTTTATGTACATGGCAATGGCACCTTAATATGGACATCTCATGGGAATTGATCTTGCATTATGCCATGGGAAACGTATGGTGAATGCTTGGAATTGCAAGGAATTTGTATGCCTTTTGGTGATGCAAGTTGAGGCAGATGCTATGTAATGGAGGGGAATTGATAAGAGGATTATGGATTTTTGCATTGCTACTCGAGAAAAATTGAGATTTAGCTCCTAAAACAAAGGAGACTATGTCAAAATTTTCTCAAATTTCTGGTCATACATGGACAATTGAAGCTTGTGGAGCATAATTTGCAGACCTTGGGATGCCAATGAAGTGCGAAAGGTGTTGACATTGGTTTGGGAGCAAACAAAGATCAATTGGACACAAAAAGGGTCACTTTGGCAAGAATCTGCAGATTCACAAAAACCCTAATTCAATCCCAACCCTTTTGGATTGAATTAAAAGGGACCATATGAGCTCTTAGTGCTTCCTTAGAGCTACCCAACGAGCCCTTAATCTCCGTATTTCGATATTTTTTTAGGGTAGAATTTAGGGTTTTTGCAGAAACAATAAACCCTAATTCAGTCACACAGGGGTTTGAAGGTCTTCTAGATCCAATTACATAGGCTTGTAGTACTCATCGCGAAGGCTTCCATTTGAGCTAAAAAGTTTTACATTTGGATATCTCTAGCTCAAGTTGTATCCAAAATACCGTTTCAGCCTCCTATAACCCTGTAAACCCTAAAACAGAGAATAGTAGCACACCTCATCTCTTACGGGTCTTTGCATAGTGGTCTAGTACACTTCATTAGCTCTCCAACAAGCTTTAGATCACTTCAATCGGACATCCCTACCTCAATTTAGAGCCAAATTTCTGAAACCGAAGGTTTCCATGGGGCCGAAGCCAAAAGGGCGACCGAGGCGCAACACTTTGGCTTCCGACAAGGTAGAGGATGAAGAGGCAATGATGGAACAGGGAATTTTGGATGCTCCGGAGGATACTCTTGGGCACACTTCAAGAGAAGGGGATACTTTTGGGCATACTTCAAGAGAAGGGAATGAGGAGTTGAATGTCGGAAGTGCCACACCCCACAATCTTCGCATGCCATCCCCATCGATTCGATCATGCAAATGCTGATGGAAATGAATGCTAAGATGGACACGATGGCTACAAGGGTGGAAGTCAATGGTAGGCTTGACACTATGGCTACAAGGATGGAAGTGAATGCTAAGATGGACACTATGGCTACAAGGATGGAAGTTTTGGAAGAGAGGTTCGCTCGGCCAATCAGCCAACCTTCCTATGATAGTGGTCATGGTGCTTTACATGAAGGCAAGCAATTTGGGACAGCTTTTGAAGGCCGTAGGGAAGGTAAGCTACACATGGTACAAGAGGTTTCTCCCAAGGTAACACGAGCATTCCACCAAGAATGTCACTTTCGGATTCATGGCGGATGCTAGGAGGCCTTCTATGCGGGAGATGAAGCCTACTACATTCCAAGCGGGTTCTTCTCAATTGGATGGAAAGCAACATGCACCTACATTCAGACATGAGGAGTCAAATTTTGGGGATCCGAGGAGAGTACCTTTTCATCCCAAAGCAAATCAGTTCTCCATGCTTGAAGAGGAGGTGTATGATATGGATGATGTGGTTGAGCTCGATTGGGAACATATGTCATTCATTGAGAGACAAAGAGAAGCTCATGATAGGTGGATGGAAATGCCAAATTTCCTCAAGAGGGAGTACAAGGATTTTGCACAATTCCTTGGATCTTTTGTGCAAATGCAAAAGCACAAGCCCTCGCACCATCATGAGAATGCATCGTCAACCGTGTCGAAGGATGTAAAGGACAAGATTTCACTCTCTAAGTTCAAGGGTGATGGTTCAGCCCCACATGAGTTGGAGGAATGGATGAATACGTTGGATACATACT
Organism: Cibotium barometz; assembly: GCF_041138505.1. NCBI lineage: Eukaryota > Viridiplantae > Streptophyta > Polypodiopsida > Cyatheales > Cibotiaceae > Cibotium > Cibotium barometz. The sequence goes on along the minus strand of NC_141103.1, from coordinate 4,955,340 downwards.
TTCAGCTCTATCCGAAGAATGAAAGGGACAAAGTGCATTTTGCATCCTTGCATTTGGAAGACTATGCACATCAATGGTGGAGACATATGCTCAAGGAAGGAGTTATGCCACATACTTGGGAAGAACTCAAGTATGAAATGAATATGACATTTGTGTCGCCTTTGGTTCTTGACCGATACCATGAAGAATGGTATGAACTCACACAAAAGGGCATGTCGGTTAGGGAGTACATGAAGAGGTTCATGAAGCTCTCTATGTTTGTGGATGGACTCAATGAAGGCATGCGATTGAAGAAGTTTGTGCACGGTCTAGATTCATACATCAAAGCGGATGTCTTGGCACAAAGACCAAGCACTATCAAAGAGGCTATGAGGTTGGTGGAACTATATGAGCCAAAGTATAAGAGGGTTCAGCCCAATGTACCTTTTCGTAAGCCATTTCACACTTCTTCAAAATGATGCTAAGAAGAGCAATGGGTTTGTCAAGAAGCCTCCTCAACCATTCAAGAAGACTCAACGGATGGAGGAATTGAGGAGCAAAGGCCTATGTTTTAATGCAAAGAGAAGTGGTCACCTGAGCACATTTGCAAATCAAAGAAAGTGGTGGCTACTATGATCATTATGGATGAGGATGACGATTCCAAGTCATCTCATGACGTGGAGGAGTTTGAAGATTGCAGCGAGGAGACACATAAAGAAGACTTGGAGGGTCATTCTTTTGTCAAAGAAGAGGATGAGTTTCCTTTCGACCCCGGTGGAAGGGATCATGCATGTATTTTGAGGGACAATATGCTAAAAGATGCAAGAAATGCAAAAAATGCAGCCCATCTATGTTCCATTTGAGAAGCCAACCAATCACATCCCATAAACACATCAATGGGCCCCATGTCCAATACTACCAAGTCACCTTCCCAAGCATATGAAGAGGATAAACTCACTCTTGTTGAAGGGCAAAACAATTTGGCTTTTTCATTCTCTCCATTTGCTACTTGTAGAAGGTTATGGGTAGCTCTGTCGGAGATAGTTTGAGAGAGTTGAGGGATTTGGAGTTAACAAAACTATGAGTACTCCTTGAATCCACCAAGATTTGTGCAACTCTCCCATTAATGGTTCCCACCAACGTCAAGGTGTTCGGACTCTTGCAACCCGCGAAAAGCCCTTGTTGGTGATTTTCACATGAACCTTCAACAAGGTGTTATAAGCTTTTCACATGATGGACAGCTTGTGGTATTGGCTGGAAATACACCAAAAGAGCTTTCTTTGATCACTCCAAAGAGACTCAAGAAGGAACTCAAAACTCTTGGTACAGTCTATGTGTTGCATGTCACTCAAGAAGGGATGAATAGCAATGGACAGCACATAGACAAGGATATGGCAGCTCTTCTCAAGGATTATGAGGACATTTTCCAAGTGCCAAAGAGTTTGCCACCAAAGAAGGAAATCGACCATGCCATTGTACTTGAGCCGAATGCAAAGGTTGTGAACAAACCTCCTTATCGGTTGTCAAAGGTGGAAAGGGAAGAAGTGGCAAAGCAAGTGCAAGAATTGCTTTCCATGGGTCTCATTCAACCCTCACAATCTCCGTTTGCATCTCCGGTTCTATTGGTGAAGAAGAAGGATGGTTCCTTTTGTATGTGCATAAATTACCATGATTTGAATAAGGTAACCACATCAAGAATAGATACCCCATACCTCGCATCGATGATCTTCTTGATGAGCTAAAAGGGGCAAAGTTCTTCACCAAGATTGACTTGAGATCGGGATACCATCAAATAAGGATGAAGGAGGGTGATGAAGAGAAGACGGCATTTAGGACCGAAAGAGGATTGTTTCATTTCATGGTTATGCCTTTTGGTCTCACGAATGCCCCGGCCACCTTCCAAGCACTCATGAATAGGGTGTTGGCTCCTTTCTTGTTCAAATTTGTACTTGTGTTCTTTGATGACATATTGGTCTATAGCAAGAGCAAAGAAGAGCATTTGGTACATGTGAAGCAAGTTTTTGAGGTCATGAGGGAGCATAGATTGTTTGCAAAGGAGACCAAGTGCACTTTCATGGTGAATGAGGTTGAATACCTTGGACACTTGGTGGGAGAAAATGGCATTAGGGCTGATCCAAAGAAGGTGGCATATGTCAAAGAATGGCCAACCCCTACTAATGCAACTCAATTGAGAGGATTTTTGGGTCTATCTTCTTTCTATAGAAGATTTATGGAGCACTATGCATCAATTGCGACACCTCTTACCGATCTACTTAAGAGGGAAGCTTTCTTTTGGGATGCCATTGTCAACGAGTTTCAATGAGCTCAAGGCTTTACTTACATCAGCTCCTATTCTTGTTTGTCTGGATTTCTCAAAGATATTCTATGTGGTGAGAGCGGATGCAAGTGGAAGAGGTCTTGGGGCAGTTTTGTATCAAGAGCATGGTGTCATTGCATTTGAGGGTAGGAAGCTTTTCAAGAAGGAGATGGAATTGCATGTGTATGAACAAGAGATGTTGGCTATACTTCATGCAATCAAGAAATGGCATCACTATCTTTATGGTGCTCATTTCAAGGTGAGAAGTGATCATAGGGTGCTGAAATTTTTCCTCTCTCAACCCAATCTTTCTCCCAAGCAAAAGAGATGGTTGGCTACACTTCAAGGATATGACTTTGAGATATCCTATACTCCATGAAAGGACAATGTAGTAGCGGACACATTGTTTAGAATGTGGGCTTGCACCTTGACATCAATTATGGAAGTGTATAGTGAATGGATAAAAGGGATACAAGAGGAGTATCTTGTCAATGAGAGTGCTGCCCATATTTACAGAAAATTAGAGCAAGGAGATGGTGAAGAATTTCCTCATTATAAGCTTCGGAATGGTCTACTATGGCACAAGGATAAGGTGTATTTGGTTCCAACCTCATCCTACATTTCCAAGGTGCTTCATGAGATGCATTCTTCACCGCTTTCGGGTCATCTTGGTATTCTCAAGACATTTGACAAAGTGAGCAAAAGCTTCTATTGGAAAGGCATGTGGAGGGATGTCAAGAAGTTTGTTTTGGAATGTGTGTCATGCCAAAGGAATAAGGATAGTCACTAATTGCCAAGTGGTTTACATCATCCTTTGCCTATTCCAGATGGAAAATGGACTCACATTTCCATGGACTTCATCATCATGGGCTTGCCAAGGGACGAAGCATGGATGGGATCAAGGTGGTGGATAGACTCACCAAATCAGCTCATTTTTTATTGCTTCCAAGACTACTTATGGGGCCTCTCACATTGCCAAGCAATTTATGGAGCATGTATTCAAGATACATGGTTTGCCACTCAATATAGTTTGTGATAGAGATACCAAGTTCATGGGCACTTTTTGGAGGACATTGTATGAGAACTTGGGGACTCAAATCACTCCTTCTACAGTCTATCACCCTCAAACGGATGGGCAAACGGAGTGCACAAACAAATGGCTCGAAGTGTACTTGAGGCACTATTGTCATGACATGCAAGCATCATGGGATGAATGGCTTTACCTTGCTGAATTTTGTCATAATTCAAGCAAGCATTTGAGTATTGGGATGTCACCTTTCGAGGCTCTTTATGGGTATCAAGTGCATGTGCCATCTATTGCCTTCCATGAGGATAAAATGGTTAATCCTTTAGCCAAGGAAGAGTTGGAAAGGATGAGACAGCTTCTTCAATTATGCAAGGATAATATGAAGAAGGTACAAGAAGTCATGAAGGCAAATGCGGATGAGCATAGACGCAAAATGGAGTTCAAGGAAGGTGATTATGTGTTGCTCAAGCTTCCTAAGAGCCGTCACAATATTCTCAAAGGGTCTTCCAATTCCAAGTTGGCACATAGATACTATGGACCATATTTGGTAGTCAAGAAAGTGGGTGATTTGGCTTATAAGCTTGACCTACCTCCTTCTACAAGGATTCATAATGTGTTTCATGTATCCAATCTTAAGAGGTTTGTGGACTCTCTTCCTCAAGAGATTGGAGAGTTACCACCAATGGATGAAGAAGGAGAGATTATCTATGAGCCGGAAATGATTGTGGACAAGAGGACAAGGGTTTTGAGGAACCGGAACATTGATGAATTCCTTGTGAAAGAAATGGAAGCATTTGCCCATAGATGAGGCTACTTGTTGGCAATCAATGGAGTATGTTCAACAACATGGTTTACTTGATGGAAGTATTCCTTGATCAAGTGGCATGATTATTATGTGAAGAATGGGCATATCATGAGGTTTTATATGTGCTGTAATTTCTGGACAACTTTGGTTGGATCTATTGTTGGGGTTACCAATCTACTCCAACACACTTGGAAGATCATTTGGTTTGATGACAAATATGTGGGACCCTTTTGGGTGCGGCTACGCATCATTTGCAGCTCATTTTTATGGAAGTTTCATGAAGAATTTCAAGGGAAGCTTCATCGACAACATGGCTACCATAACAGTCCTACATGCTATTTTTGGAGAAGGGTTTGCCGGCTTCACTACATTTGGTTTCCCTATTCCAAATGTATTCGAGGCGCATTTTTGAAGACCTCTCTACTTCCCATGGGTTTACATTGAGATTGCGATTTAATTGTAAATATCTTGTATGATTTTGAGGACAAAATCTTTGGGAAGGGATGGTTTGTCATGAACCATAGAGCTTGATTTCCACATGTACATAGGGGTCCATGGCAAAAGGAGAAAGTGACTATAAATAGGGCTTGGGGTACATTGGTAGGATCTTTTGACACTTTTACTAATTTTGGTCATCTTGTATCTTTGGGCTCCATCAATGGAGATTTCGCCTTCCATGGTCAAGTTCATGGCTAACTTGAAAGCCATCCTCTTGGGGTGAGAGGCTAAACACACTTATGCTATTTGTGCATCTTCTCTTGCTACATGCACTTATAGATTTTCTCTCTCTCATATATTCATGTGATGAGCCATTTGATCTAATCTCATGATTAATGGATACTAGATTCTTGCTTTGATGTGTTTGATTCAATATTTTACTCTAGAACCATTTCAGAGGTTATGGGAAAATTTTCTTAAATTTGGTGAAATAAGTTTTATCTTTTTAATATTCAAAAAGAGTAATCCCCACCGCTTGTGTATTCTAGAAGTTTAATCCCCACCGCTTTTATTATTCAAAAAGAGTAATCCCCACCGCTTGTGTATTCTAAAAGTGTAATTTTTATTCTATGCATATAAAAAATGCATATTAGAAATATTTTTATTATAAAAGTGTTATTTTCATTAGAATTAATTTCTATGCATAGAAAGATGCATATTGGGAATATTTTGATTATAAAAGTGTTACTTTCATCAAAATTGATTTTTATGCATAAATAGATGCATAAAAGAATTTGTTTATTATAAAAGTGTTACTTTTATTAAAATTGAAGTTATGCATGAATAGATGCATAAAAAGATTTTTTCTTATTATAAAAGCGTTACTTTCATCAAATTTTGATTTTATGCATAGAAATATGCATAAAGAAATTTATTTTTATTTCAAAAGAGTTATTCTCATCAATTTTGATTTTATGCATAGAAAGATGCATAAAGAAATTTATTTTTATTTCAAAAGACTTACTCTCATTAATTTTTATTTTATGCATAGAAAGATGCATAAAGAAATTTATTTTTATTCCAAAAGAGTTATTCTCATCAATTTTGATTTTATGCATAGAAAGATGCATAAAGATTTTTTTTAAATTCCAAAAGAGTTATTCTCATCAATTTTGATTTTATGCATAGAAAGATGCATAAAGAATTTGTTTTTATTCCAAAAGTGTTATTCTCATCAATTTTGATTTTATGCATAGAAAGATGCATAAAGAAATTTATTTTTATTCCAAAAGTGTTATTCTCATCAATTTTGATTTTATGCATAGAAAGATGCATAAAGAAATTTATTTTTACTCCAAAAGAGTTATTCTCATCAATTTTGATTTTATGCATAGAAAGATGCATAAAGAAATTTATTTCTATTTCAAAAGAGTTATTCTCATTAAAATTAAATTTATGCATAGAAAGATGCATAAAAGATTTATTTTTATTTCGAAAGTGTTATTCTCCTTAAAATTAAATTCATGCATAAATAGATGCATAAACGGATTTTTATAAAAGTGTTATTTCCCACTGAAGTTGTTCTTATGCATAAATAGATGCATAAAGAATCTTTATATCAAAAATAAGAATTCTCTTACATTCTATAAATAGATGTGATATGAATCGGGATGTGAATGAATGACATAGGATGTGAATCGGGATGTGAATGAATGATAAGGAATGTGAATGGATGTGATGTGATGTGAATCAGATAAATGTGAATGAATAGATGAGATGCGATGTGATGTGAATCAGGATGTGAATGATATAGATGAGATGCGATGTCATGTGAATCAGGATGTGAATGAATGATATAGGATGTGAATGAATGTGATAGCATGTGAATCGGGATGTGAATGAATGATATAGGATGTGAATCGGGATGTGAATGGATGTGAATGAATGTGAATGAATGATATAGGATGTGAATCGGGATGTGAATGGATGTGATGTGATGTGAATTAGATAAATGTGAATGAATAGATAAGATATGATGTCATGTGAATCAGGATGTGAATGAATGATATAGGATGTGAATGAATGTGACAGCATGTGAATCGGGATGTGAATGAATGATATAGGAGGAGAAAAGATGGAGACTAATGTGAAAGGATGTGGAGTGATGAGAAAAGATGAAAATATTGTTGGAACTGTATTTGTATGTGAAATATGTTTTTAAATGACTGTTTTATGTCAAGAATGCTGGGAAAGTATTTTGATTGTCTTCTTGTGAATGAGTTCATGGAGACCTATCTGTTAAAGTTGCAACTCCTGACGGTCAACGGAGGACGTCTCACATAGCAAGGTCGACAAAGGACTTTACCAGCCTCGGTTTGATTTAAATGGTGAGCTTTCGGTACAGTGGATGAGGGACCAAGGAAGCAGCCTATGAGTGAAGCGCTAGGTGACCTGCGAAGGATCCTAGAGGGTGCTAACCATATGGTGCTTGGGCTCTGGGTCACCGAAGATACCCACACGTACATCGGGGAAGATATTGGAACAAGGAGTAAGAGTTGTTTTCTGAATTCGGGCATGGATCTGGTTGATTGACCTTGCTGGTTCTCAACGGATGAGTCCATGGCTCTTTTATATGGATCTGTTGGTTGATCTTGCTGATCTTCAACGGAGATTCCATTTTTGTTAAAGTGAATACTTGTCGGTTACTATGAGCTACGAACTATCGAAAAGGCCCCTGAGTGGACAGGGGGGTGAGCGTTCTGGTTGCCAATGATGCCATAGGTACACCGATGAAGGAAAGTTTGGAAATAAGGATTCAACTGGATAATTAGAGGATTATGATCAGTGACACTATGGTTTCATTAAATGATTGTTTTAAAGACTGTTGAATCTGTGAAAAAGACAATTTCATATTGGGTGTGTAAGTGGTGTGACTAGTTTTAAGTTTGCATGAATATCCGGTTAGGGGGCTTGGGAACTCTTTTCCGTGGTACCCGGGACAACCTAACCCAATTCTTAATTGGATCCCATCACTACAATGGTTGGGTGGTTGGCTAACCCATGGGACTAGGCTGGACTGATGGATCCTTGAATTGAGACTCAATTATGGTTCTAGTTCGATAGATGAAGTAAATCACGGACAAAAATTGTTCTATGGAAAAGAATGAACGGCTATGCCTCTCAATGAGGAAACCTTCCGCTACTAGCACCCCTGAATTTGTTGCGTGGTGGGGATAGGGACCTCACAGCAGCTAGTATCAGAGCAAATTGGCTAATGAGGATCAAGCGAGAAGCCGAAAATCTCCAAAATTTATGAAGAAGCAGTAAAAGGTTGTAATTGTGTGATAATATTCATACAATTTGATATTCAAACTGAAATTCGTAAATTGGTAATTGGGTCTTCAGATGGAAGTACCGAATATACGAGTAGATCTAAGACTTGAAATTATAAGCATTAATACTATCTAGATGATGAATTCGAATGTGGTTCATATGATTTTAAATTTTGGTTGAGAACTGATGAGTTGATTTGGATTCTGATTGAAAAATGAAGATTCTTGAATTTTGGTTGAAATGTAATAAACTAAGCAAAACCACAATGAGGATGAATGGGACGAGTCCCTATGATGATGTTTGTAGCTAGAATGACGTTAATGACTTCAGCAAATCACTATGAGATTAGTGGATTGTGCTGGCAGATTGCTGCTGTTAACACTTGACCCAGTGGATCAAGTTAAGGGATGTCAAATTAAAAATCTGTATAATTGAAAATTTCCGTGAAAGGACTGTTCAGATAGAAATTTTGGTCTAATGGACCATTATTGTGATAAAGGATTGAATGTTATGATATGAGTGAATTATTATCTGATGATGAGTTTTATATAAGGGATCTTTATCCTAGGATTCTGTTGGGTTCACTAGACTATAAGGAACCCCAGAATCAGTTGGATCTTAAGGAAAAGAGTTCTCCTCTAATTTTGCGAGATGAGCACATCTCGCATTTTTTAAGTGGGGTAGGATGTAAGATTACTCCCTCTGGCTTTTGAGGTGTGCATGTGTAAGAACCTCCCCTTCTGATCTTATAATTATTCCCCTCTCTGAAATAAAAGAAAGATCCTGTTTTGGCCTAAAGAGAGAAAATGTCTAGAGGGAGGTAATTCAAAATTGAGATATTTTTGGATATAAAAATCCTCCTAGTGTCTAAAGAGGTTTCCCCTAAAATAGATATTCAAAAAGAAATCTCCAATGTACAATTGGAATAAATTGAAATCAGGTAAAAAGGACCTTAGCCTAAGGATCCAGATTTTCTGAAATTTTTGAATTAAGGTTTCTATGGACCAATTAGATTAATCCAAATGTAGGGAGGAGATAAATGTAAGAATAAAAGAAATTCCCCCAAAAATGAGTAAATGCTCACATAAGATGAAGAGTTGACTAAGGACAAGGTTATTAGTTAAAAAAGAAAAGATATTTAGAAGAAATGATGCATTTTTGACACCTAAGTATGGGGAATTTTCCTCATGAAAGAGGCTCCTATTTCACATGTGTGGTTGAGTTTTAAACTCACAAATAATGAGATATTTTCATCTCTCCTCTCTCCTGCTTCAACTAGATCCAAAAAGTAAGCTAAACTGACCATGGTCAAAAATTGACCAAATTGATATGAAAAATTCTAGAATCAGTTTTCTTGGTTAGAGGCTCACTTTTTCCTATAAATGAAGCCTCCCTCTTTGTAAATGGTTAATAGTGTTTTATGCACTGTTACTCTACTCCTTCCCAGAGCCAAAAATAGTGAATTCATTTGTTTTTGATCATTTCCTCTTCAAAAGAATTGGTGGCCACTCTTGTTGCAAACAAGAGTAGATCCCTCAAACCATCAAGCCAAAGGAAAGCTCACAAAACTCCTAGTAAGTTAAAAATTCTACTTTTTCTTATTCTATTTTATTATTTTTTAATTTTTGCTTTCTTTAAAATAAAAATCAATGTTATGCCTTGCTAGAAAGGCTTTCCCCCTTCTCTTCATTATTGAATTCAGCCTTTCTTTATCCTAGATGTGTAATCAAATTGATGGAATTAAACTTTTCATATTGTTTACTCTTAATAAAGTGAAAATTGATTAGATTAGAATGATTTAAATCATCTTGGATGAATTCTAGTAAATTTTAGAGTGAAAAAATTAAAAAATGGTCAGCCATACAAAGGAGGTTATGGCAAAATTTTCTTAAATTTGGTGAAATAAGTTTTATCTTTTTATTATTCAAAAAGAGTAATCCCCACCGCTTGTGTATTCTAAAAGTGTAATTTTTATTCTATGCATAGAAAAATGCATATTAGAAATATTTTTATTATAAAAGTGTTATTTTTATTAGAATTAATTTCTATGCATAGAAAGATGCATATTGGGAATATTTTGATTATAAAAGTGTTACTTTCATCAAAATTGATTTTTATGCATAAATACATGCATAAAAGAATTTTTTTATTATACAAGTGTTACTTTCATTAAAATTGAATTTATGCATAAATAGATGCATAAAAGAATTTTTCTTATTATAAAAGCGTTACTTTCATAAAATGTTGATTTTATGCATAGAAACATGCATAAAGAAATTTATTTTTATTTCAAAAGAGTTATTCTCATCAATTTTGATTTTATGCATAGAAAGATGCATAAAGAAATTTATTTTTTATTTCAAAAGACTTACTCTCATCAATTTTGATTTTATGCGTAGAAAGATGCATAAAGAAATTTATTTTCATTTCAAAAGAGTTATTCTCATCAGTTTTGATTTTATGCATAGAAAGATGCATAAAGAAATTTATTTTTATTCGAAAAGAGTTATTCTCATCAATTTTTATTCAGGAGACCTATGAAGGATCCTAGAGGGTGCTGACCATTCGGTGAAGAGATAAAGTGATTGACGTTGGACTGCTAGCCATGCTAGACACCTCAATATGAGAAACAAGGCAAATATCTCGCTACATTGTCCATTTCAGACAAATAACTACACGAGTTTTCTTCAAAAAAGTTCATTTCTTTTGGGGTCTCCATGTTTTTTACAACAACAAGAATACATTGAAACTCGATGATAGCTACTACAATGTGTTCAACAATCAAGATGATAATCAAGATAATAATTGAGAGAATAATCTAAGTGTGTGATCTTGTGAGTACACAAAATGAACATGCTTAAAAAGAAGCTCAATACCTCATTCAACCAATACACCCCCATGACACTAGCACATTTTGTTACTCCCTTTTGTAATTGAATGTAAATGGTCTCTATTATAATAAAATATAAAGGGTCTTTGTAATCTGGCCATCTTCGGGAGCGTGCTGTTCAATTGTGTGCCTTTTGCAAAGCATTGAACATATTTTAACACAAAAAAATAAATTCATTTTCATTTACATTTTTTTATTATAATGGAGTTGTAGATGGAGTGCATCCTACTCTAAGGAGACTCCTTTTATCTATTGAAAAAGTGCATCATACTTTAAGGGGACTCTTTAGTAGAATAAGCTTCATCAAAATGAAATCTTTTAACTGTAATTTTGACAAAGTGCATCCTACTCCACGAGACTCTTTCTATCTTTAATAATGTTGATCTGTAGCGATTGTATATATACGTATACCTTCACCACCTCAATTTATAAAATCTTGTTCATTTTGTCTTGTTCATTATAATGAAGCTTTAAACTTGGAGAGTGCATCCTACTCTAAGGGGACTTCTACCTTGGTTTCTTATGGACTGTAGAATGGCCAAGTGGTGGATCTAAAAATCTTTAAATTCTCCTCAATGTGTTGTAGCTCCACATGGTAGAGCTAGCTCAAAATTCTAGCTCTACCATGTGGTGGAGCTAGAACCCCTTAAAATCAAAATTACACCCCCATGATACTAGCACATTTTGTTACTCCCTTTTATAAATGAATGTAAATGGTCTTTGTAAATGGTCTCTATTATAACAAAATATAGAGGGTCTTTGTAATTTGGCCAACTTTGGGAGCAGACTGTTCAATTGTGTATCTTTGCAATGCATTGAACAATTTTTAACACAATAAATAAATTCATAGATGGAGTGCATCCTAGTCTAAGGAGAATCCTCTTATGCATCCACAAAGTGCATCCTACTTTAAGGGGACTCCTTTTATCCTTTTATCTTTTGGTTGTTAATGCAAAAGTTTTATTATTTCTTTAGTAGAATAAGCTTCATCAAAATGAAATCTTATAATCGTAATTTTGACAAAGTGCATCCTACTCCAAGGAGACTCTTTCTATCCTTAATAATGTTAATTTGTAGTGGTTGTGTATATAAGGATACCTTCACCATGTCAATTTTTAAAATTCTTGTTCATTTAGTCTTGTTCATTACAATGAAGTCTTAAATTGAAGAGTGCGTCCTACTCTAAGGGGACTCTCAATATACAATCTCTTGTACCATTGTTTTTAATTGGGGGTCTAGATTGACCAAGTGATAGAATCTGATATTGAGAGTCCCCTTAGAGTGCATCCTACTCTAAGGGGACTCTCAATATACAATCTCTTGTACCATTGTTTTTAATTGGGGGTCTAGATTGACCAAGTGGTAGAATCTGATCTTGGGTTCTTATGGACTGTAGAATGGCCAAGTGGTGGATCTAAAAATCCTCTTCAATTGTAAAATATACAAGTGGTGGATCTAAAAAATCTTGAAACCTTTCTATTTCTAAGATCAAGCTAGGTTCGATCTAGCATCACTTGATAAAGCAAACCATTTTTAAATTTTTTATAGGTTGAAAAAGGTAGATTCTAGATTAAATGCATTAAATTTTTCAACGTGGGAATGGGATTTTTCCCACTTTACCTAATACGGTCTTCATAGGGTAATTGATCATAAATTGGGCAACTACTATACTAGACTTGATTTCTAGAGACAACGCTTTTTTCCTCATCCATGCAACGCACAGCCGCCGCGCTGGCCTAGTCTTCTAGAATAGAATTACCCAAGAACCTATTTATCTAGCGTAGGGCTTTCACTTAATCTAGCGTAGGGCTTTCACTTAATCTGTTGGAAAGCTACCCGACTAATCGGGTTCACCCGTCCGTAGGATGGTGCCGTCAGGGCATTCCATCCTCCCACTTTCCACCCTACTCACGCGTCAATTTGTTTTCTAATTAATCCTACCACACTGTTTGACATAAATAAACATGTTCCTTAATTAAGGCCCTTTTCACAAGGTTAGTTAAAATAGCCTTTTTCCACAGTACAATAATGCCAAAGACAAGATTTATAAAAAAAGTTTATACATGAATCAATTCCATACATGCCAGACCGGCTCTCTTATTCTTTTCCTTTATACTGTCGATGATCTAGAATTCGGCCTTCTAGCCTCTACATGCTAGGCAAAACCCTACCTGACCATACACCTCATCGTAGGCCGCCGGCTGGCGAGGACTCAAGCCGGCGTGTTGCCCTCTCAGGCTCCGTTGCTCGATCCTCCCACCCCTCAGAGGGATGTCTACGCACTAGGGTGGGCTTATTCACTGCACTAGCTTGGGCCCTCAGAAATAGACAGCATCATAATCTCTCGCCTCAATCGGCAAACCTTATTCTCCCAATGGTATGAGGGATACTTTGGGTCATTCCCGGGCTTTACTAATGACGCCACCCGGCTACAAAAGCACGGAACGGGGAGTTAGCGTCGAAGCCAGGAAAAACTTGCACTCTTAAAAAAAAAACAATTTCAATACAATTCATTGAATACAGCATCACTTCAAATCGTAGCTTTATACAATTTTATTTCATTATTTTAAAAGGAAAAGATACACATTTATTAACACTAACATTTTAAAAAAAAACTATTCTTTAAAAGATAGCCAAGCTAACCTGGCTACCATTTCCTTGAGGAGCTTGTATAACGAGAGGGTTGGGGCCACATTAGGAGCATCTTCTCTAATCTCATTGTTGCACGCTCCTCCCGAGAGGCAATATTCTGACGTTTCTAGGATGGGGCCATATTGGATGTCGCCTTGTAGAGGGCTTGCTGTCGCGGTCGAAATGCTCCAGTCATATCTCAATTCTAGATCGTTTGCTCACCGTATGAGCAAAAGACCACAGCGCATGAACCCTCTCTAAGGCCAAAATCTCTTGCCAAAGTCCACGCAAATGGGGGGGGATTGTGAGATGTCCTTAACAAAAAAACGTTTTTGCTGAAGGGGAGAAGGGTGTTGATGTAAGTCTCTTCAGACCGGGGGGGGGGGGGGAGAAGAGTTAAGGACATTGTCTTCTAACAAGGGGAGAGTAGAGGAAAGTTGCCTTATCTGAAAAGTGGCAAATGAGTGGGTGTGGAGAGGGGCGACAACAAGGGCGGCTACACTGCAACAAGTACACTGCGCAGGGGCAGACAACGGTACGGACGGCGGCACAATAGAGCATACGCTATGCAAAAATGCGTGTTGCCCATAGAGCACCCCGAGGGTTTATATAACTATGGGGTACAGGTACGGGCGCTGCGCAAAGCAAGGACGAAAGGACAGTGTACCAGCAAAGGCTGTAGATCAGTGGCCTGCACGGCTCTGGGGGAAAGTTACGGTGGTGGTTAACAGGGAACCAAAAAGAGAGGCAACATCTAGAGGAGAGGGAGAAGAGAAAAGTTGATGTTGATGAGCAAAGAATTCCAAGAGAATCTTAATTTGGTGTATTTCATGAACACACACCTTGTGTAACCCACACTCTTAGCTTTCTTGATGTAACATACCCATCTTCACTAATAAAGAAATGTCTATGTAATAGATGAATTTATGAGTTTTTATGGTATAAAAATCAATGATTTTATTAAATGAGCCATTTCTACTTAGAATCTTCAAATTTCGAGCCCAAATTTGGAATTTTCACGTGATTTTACCCTATTATAAGATTTTACAGCATCCAAAACGGACATCGGATCAAGCTTATACGTAAATTTTGGTTATTTTTAGTTAAAAAGCGACGACCTTTAAACCTTTTCTCCCTTCAAGTGATGCATACACAACAAGTGGGAGTATGAAACTCAGTCACGCACTTCTTTACACGCCGCTTCTATTCTTTGATTAAGACCCAAGGTGACCTAGGGAGAATCACCTTCCCATTAGGTATGCATCGTGCCCCCATAAGTTCTGCATGCGATCCACCTCTAGTGGATCATCCCTTTGTTCCTTGATCTCTTTATCACCTGTGATGGTTTTCCAAAGCATACTGGCTATGTTCTTAAAAACATACATAGGATCAAGAAGATGATTGACTAGAAGATCACTCCAGTATGGGAGTAGATGAAAGATGGATAGCTGCTTCATTCTTCCGGGGGTGAACAACTTGGATCCACTTCCCATGCCCTCCTCCAATTACTCCTCCAATCACTTGGATTCAGCACACGAGGAGGTCTCCCTAGAAATCTCTCTCGCAACTCATTGTTGTTTGGGGAGTTACTTTTTGTGGCCCTTGTAGACAACCTTCTCAAAGCTGTTGAGTACCGAGCCTCTAATCCAGGCCCACATATAGGGCATGCATTATAACCAGATATTGAAATCCCTTCCAAACATGCTAATCATTGTGATGAGATATGCAAATAATACAAAAATATCAAAATTGTGAAATTAAATCAGATCAATAAATCTTAGAATAATTAACTTACTAGAGCACTCTCCATAGCCCAGCCAATCATGCATGGTCCACATAAGTATTCCTTGCACTGTTGCAACCCTATCTCCAAATCATTTAGATGCATCATGAACTTGGATACCATCCCATAATGTGCATAGCTCGTTAACTAATGGAGCCAAGTAGACGTCCATGTTATGAACCTTGTACTTCCTTGGAACTATCAAGGAAAGTAAAATGTTTCCCTTCTTTATTATTAACCATGGCGGCAGGTTATAATTCACTAGGCAAATAGTCCATGTACTCCATGATGAACTTCGTAAGCCAAATGGATTGACTCCATCCATTACTAGTCTAAGACTGTAATATTCCTCCCTCCAGCTTTTGAGGTGTACAGGTGTAAGAACCTCCCCTTTTGATCTTGTAATTATTCCCCTCTTTGAAATAAAAGAAAGATTCTGTTTTACCCTGTTTTGACCTAAAGAGAGAAAATGTCTAGAGAGAGGTAATCCAAAATTGAGATATTTTTTGATATAAAAATCCTCCTAGTGTCTAAAATGGTTTCCCCTCAAATAGAAATTCAAAAAGAACTTTCCAATGTGCATCTGGAATTAATTGAAAATAAGTATAAAGGACCTTAGCCTAAGGGTCCAAATTTTCAGAATTTTTTGAATTATGCTCTCCAATTGAGGTTCCTATGGGCCGATAGGATCAATCCAAGTGTGGGGAGAAGATAAATCCAATTTATAAAAGAAAAACCCCCAAAAATGAGTAAATGCTCACATAAGATGAAGAGTTGACTAAGAACAAGGTTTATTAGTAAAAAACTATGAGTATTACGAAAAAAATGAGATATTTTGGGTATAATGATTCAATTTTGACACCTTGGTAAAGAGAAGGGGGCTCTTCAAGGAGACATGTGTAGTGGAGTTTTAAACTCAAAAATATTGTGATGTTTCTATCTCTCCTCTCTCCTAGATCAAACCAAATCAAAGGGGAGCCAAACTAGGTCCAAATCTTGTCCAAATTCAGCCAAACTGAACCTGGAAAATTCTAGAAACTAGTTGGACTTGGTTAGAGGCCTCCCTCACCTATAAATAGATCCTTAGCCCTTTGTAAAAAAATATGAGAACTATACCATGCCAGTATTATATTGAAATAATGATATTTTCTATTATCCTCTAAAAATCCTCTACGAATTGAAGAGATTGGAGATTCTCTCTCTCTTCAATCTTCCTTGGAGACTTCATCAACATACCAAACTAATTGATTGGTTGGGGGTCTCTACTTTGATCAAAGAATCAAGCAATCTAGGAGGTAAATATATGGTTTATAGTCTTTTTTCTTTAATCTCCAAATGTTTTTCTCTTCTCAACCCCTCTCAGGCTTGAGAAGCATTCAATTGAATGGCTTTTTAATACAGTTGAAGTTCTTTAATGAATTATGGTGATAAAACACATAAATTTCCATTTATGCTTAAATTAAATATTTTTTTAAGGCATATCTCTCTCTCCCCAAAGAATGGTCATTCCTATGACCTATTCTATATTCAAATGAAGCTTCTCATGAAGCAATTCTCTAATCTAAAAGTAATTTCTATGCTTGTCAAATTAGAGGCCAAATAAGTGGCTTTTTAATGCTTTTATGCTATTTAATTTATGAAAAAATTAAGAATCAAGTCCATAATTGGATATTGATCCAGTTAATGGTTATTCTAATCATAGGGATATTACTAAACTTTATGCTTTCAAAATTTTGAGAATTATCAGTAATAGCACAGCGGAGCTATGGTAAAATTTTTAAAAAATTAACACATAAATCATTTTCATTCATAATATGAAAAGAGAACTTCCTACCATATTCCAGGATTAATCATCCTAAATTAATTGAATGATTCTCATTATAATCATGGAAATTTTGATTTTTATGTTTATGCATAAAAGAAAAAAGAGAAATTTCTAGCAATCCATTTTTATGCTAAAAGAGTAATCCCACCATGACAATGGAAATCCATGTATTCCAATGAAGTAAGAGAAAACTTGGGATGCTAAAATAATGTATATTTTATTTAAAAAATAAAGAAGGATTTTAGTTAAATTTATCTTTTTGCATCGATATATTTAAATGTTAAAAGAGGAATTCCTATGACATTTGGAATTCCATCATTTAGATGGGAAAAGAGAAATTCCTAGCATATTGGAATTAATGAGTATTGTATTTAAATTCAAAGATGAATTTTAGATAAATTTATTTTATCTATGAGAAATATTTAAATATTAAAAGAGAAATTCCTATGACATTTGGAATTCCATCATTTAGATGGGAAAAGAGAAATTCCTAGCATATTGAATTAATGGATATTTTATTTTAGATGAAATTACTTTTTATGTGAAATATTTGATGATAAAAGAGGAATACCATGACATTGGAATGCAATTAATTAAATGAAAAAAGAGAAATTCTCATGGTATTTGAGATCTAAGAAATTAAATGAGAAGAAGAGGAATTTTTAGTATAATTTAATTTATGATTATTTATCAAAAGTGGAAATATGGGTAGAATTGATTTCTATAAATCCCACGAATTCTTTTATTCAAAAGAGGAATATTGAATATAATTTAATTGAGAAATTGAAAATGAATATGGAAATAGTCATCGAGAAAAAGAACCTTTAATTAGGCCAAGGAATTGGGAGAAATTTAGAAAAAGTCCCATTATCGGGATCAACCTAGAAAAAGCTATTAAATGGGAATAGCATGTGAATTGATGAGATAAGGTGAAAAAAGGATGTGATAAGATGTGTATGGGATGTGTGTAACATACACATCTTCACTGATAAGATGTGTATGGGATGTGTGTAACATACCCATCTTCACTAATAAAGAAATGTCCATGTAATAGATAAATTTATGAGTTTTTATGGTATAAAAATCAATGACTTTATTAAATGAGTCATTTCTACTTAGAATCTTCAAATTTTGAGCCCAAATTTAGAATCTGCGTGCGATTTTATCCTAATATAGGATTTTACAGCATCCAAAACGGACACTGGAACAAGCTTATATGTAAATTTTAATCATTTTTAGTTAAAAAGCGACGACCTTTAAACCTTAATAAATGCACGATCGGGCGTCTGATTGACAAACGGTCTGCACCTGCAAATAACGACTAGGAGAACCTCCCGAACAAAAAAAAATTTTTGCCCCTCGAGGCGGTCTGACACGCAAATCGAGATCGGTGCCCCAAATTCGGGGACTCCGCCCCAAAATTTAGACTGTGCACACTTACCAGGGTGCCCGTACGATGGTCGCACAAGAACCAAAGGACGATCGCCCACTGTGTGGTCCACACGTACTGCTACGTGGACACCCATGCTGCCCCAGGACTAGATAAGGTACATGCATACCACTCCTTTCCCTGTTAACTGACATCACCTTTCCCACAGAGCCATGCAGGCCACTGATCTATAGCTTTTACTGGTACACCGTCCTTTCGTCCTTACTTTGCGTAGCGCGCCCGTTACCTGTACCCCACAGTTATATAAACCCCCAGGGTGCTCCATGGGCAACACGCATTTTTGCATAGCGTATGCTCTGTTGTGCCGCTGTCCGTACCGTCGTCTATCCCTGTGCAGTGTACTTGCTATGGTACAGCCACCCCTCTCCACACCCCCTCATTTGCCACTTTTCAGATAAGGCAATTTTCCTCCATCCCCCTCTTGCTAGGAGGCAGTGTCCTTAACTCTTCCCCCCCCCCCCCCCCCCCCCCCCCCCCCGCGGTGTGTAGAGACTTACAATAGCCCTTAGCCCTCCTCCCCTTTAGCAAAATGTTTTTGTGTTAAAGACATCTCACAATCCCCCCCATTTGCGTGGACTTTAGTAAGAGGTTTTAGCCTTAAGAGAGGGTTCATGCGCTATGATCTTTTGCTCATACAGTGAGCAAACAATCTCAGAACTATTGAGATTTGATTGGAGGGTTTCGACCGTGAGCCCTACAAGACAATGTCCAAGATGGCCCCTTCCCGAAAACGTCAGAATATTGCCTCAGGAGGAGCGCGCAACAACGATATTAGAGAAGATGCTCCGGATGCGGCCCTAACCCTCCCTTTACAAGCTCCTCAAGGAAATGGTAGCCAGGTTAGCTTGGTTATCTTTTAAAGAAGAGTTTTTTTAAAATATTAGTATTAATAAATGTGTATCTTTTTCTTTTAAAATAATGACATAAAATTATATGAAGCTACGAATTGAGTGATGTTGTAGTCAATGAATTGTTTTGAAATTGTTATCTTTAAAGAGTGTAAGTTTTTCCTGGCTTTGACACTAACTCCGTTCCGTGCTTGTGTAGTCGGGCGGCGTCGTTTAGCAAAGCCCGGGAATGGCCCAAGGTATCCCTCATACCATTGGGAGAATAAGGTTCACTGATTGAGGCGAGAGATTATGATGCTGTCTAGTTCTGAGGGCCCAGGCTAGTGCGGTGAATAAGCCCACCCTAGTGTGCAGACATCCCTCGGAGGGGCAGGAGGATCGAGCGATGGAGCCTAAGAGGGCGACAGGCCGGCTTGAGTCCTTGCCACCAGCGCGGCCGATGATGAGGTGTATGGTCCCGTAGCGTTTTGATCAGCATGTAGAGGCTAAAGGCTGAATTCTAGATCATCGGCAGTGTAAAGGAAAAGAATAAGAGAGCCGGTTTGGCTTGTATGAAATTGATTCATGCATAAACTTTTTTATAAATCTTGTCTTTGGCATTATTCTACTGTGTTGAAAAAGACTATTTTAACAAACCTTGTGAAAAGGGCCTTGGTTAAGGAACATGTTTATTTATGTCAAACAGTGTGGTAGGATTAATTAGAAAACAAATTGACGCGTGAGTAGGGTGGAAAGTGGGAGGATGGAATGCCCCAACGGCACCATCTTTCGGACGGGTGGACCCGATTAGTCGGGTAGCTTTCCAACAGATTAATGACAGCCCTACGCTAGATAAATAGGTTCTTGGGCAACTCTATTCTAGAAGACTAGGCTAGCGACTGTGCCTTCTTGCATGGATGAGGAAAAAAGCATTGCCTCTAGAAATCAAGTCTAGTAGTTGCCCAATTTATGATCAATTACTCTATGGGTGATTTGATTTTTAGAAGATCACGGTCCCCCCTACTGGATAGGACTAGGTCTTACTTATGAATCGTAACCTTGAATCTCTACATGGTCAAGGTGTCGATAAATAGGAAATTTTCTCCAAGTTAAGACTTAGTGGACTATCTTAAGTGTTTTCCCTATTTTAGAGGGAGAAACCTTACAATGTGTATGGGATGTGATAAGATGTGTATGGGATGCGATAGAATGAAAATAGATGTGATAAGATGTGTATGGGATGTGATAGAATGTGAATGGATGTGATAAGAGGTGTATGGGATGTGATAAGATGTAAATGAGATGCGATAGAATGAAAATGGATGTGATAAGATGTGTATGGGATGTGATAGACTGTGAATGGATGTGATAAGAGGTGTATGGGATGTGATAGAATGTGAATGGATGTGATAAGATGTGTAGGGGATGTGATAAGATGTGATGTAATGAGAATGAATGTGGATGTGTATGTGGAAGAATGGATGTGGATGTGTATGTGGAAGAATAGACGTGGATGTGTATGTGGAAGAAGAATGCGGATGTGTATGTGGAAGAATGGATGTGGTTGTATATGTGGAAGAATGGATGTTGATAAGTATGTGAAAGGATGTGATATTGATGTGAGTGAATGAATGAGATGTGATGTGATGTGAATCGGGATGTGAATGAATGAGATGTGATGTCATGCGAATCGGATGTAAATATATGATATGGGATGTGAATGGATGAGATGTGATGTGATGTGAATGGATGAGATGAGATGTGATGTGAATCGAGATAAGAATAAATGAGATGAGATGTGAAATGAATGAGATGAGATGTGATGTAAATTGAGATAGATGTGAAATGAATGAGGTGTGATGGGATGTGAATATGGGTTGATGCAAGTGGATGTGATGTGATGAGAATAAATGAGGAAAGATGTGATGTGATGAGAATAAATGAGGAAAGATGTGATGAGATGGAAAATGATGTGATTGGATGAGATGGAAAATGATGTGATTGGATGAGAATGGTTATACATATGAATTGGATATGGATTAAGTAATGTGGATGGATGTGGAATAATGTGGATGGATGTGGAGCAATGTGAAAGACGAGAGTTCATTATAGGAACTATACTTATTATATGACCTGTATTTAAATGACTATTTTATGTCAAAAATGCTGGGAAAGCATTTTTGACCTTCTTGTGAATGAGGTCGTGGTGGTGACCTAACTGATAAAGTTGCAAGCTGACGGAGAGTCAATGGAGGACGTCTCACATAGCAAGGTCGTCGATCGAGGTCTTGACAAGCCTTAGTGTTGGATATAATAATTCAACTATGAATATTGATAAAAACATACTCAAGGTGGATCAAAGCTTGTACAAAACATCATGAACATGAGGGACAAAAACTAGTATATGCAGAAATTTGTTTTGAGATTAACACAAAAAGACACTAATTATGATTAGGCATGAACCAAACTTACATAATCACTTCACGACTTGTACCTTATTTAGAGACCCCTCTACCCTATTTTTAGTTGCATGAGTTGCATGAACCATATGCACCAACCATTTGTAGGCTTTACACCAACCACTGACCACTAGCCTAACCACCACACATTAAATTGGACTAAGGAGTTGGGATTACATTTATCCACCAACAATCCCCCCTTAAGACCAACTTCTTACAAGAACATGAACAAGTCTAACATACCTCCTTGACACAATGAGTGAGAGTCCCCCCTTAACAACAACACAGGGGGGTGTACTCTCCTCTACAACTCGTCAAGTTGGAACAACATAAGTCTTGACTCAACCACATACATGACATAATTTAAAAAGCATAATCATCATCTACATCTTTTATACTAAGACTAGAACAAAGATTTGTTTCTTCCTCTTGGTTGACTTCTTCAACCACATGTGCCTTTGCTAGCTTTTGATCTCGTTGGTAGCACTTTGCGGATGGATGATTTGTCTTTCCACAATACTCACAAGGATGTTTGGAGAAACAATCCTTAGTAAGATGATTTGTACGACCACAAATAGTACACTTCTTCTTTGCCAATGTCGAAGTAGTAGTATATGCATAAGGATCTATCACATCCTTTGTAATCCTCTTGTCTTCTTCTTGCAAAGAATTTATGATACTTTCCAAGGAAGGTACTGGCTCCTTCTCTTAAAGTACCGTCACAATTTGCCTAAAGCTTGAAGGTAAGCTTTTAAGCAAGATAGCAAGATAGCATCCTCTTCAACAGGAGACTTAACATAAACCAATTGTGTCATTAAGCTCTTCAACCTGTTAATCAAAGCTGTTAAATTTTCATTACTCTCCATGGTTAGATCAAAGAGTTGCATCTTCAAACTAATCTTGGAATGCTTTGCCTTTGCACCAACTGTACGCTCTAATAATTCCCAAGCTTCCATAGCTGACTCAACATTATCAATATAATGAATAAAATCATCTTCTAAAGCAGTAATGATAATACCAAGTGCTTGCTCATCTTTTGCTTGAAGTGCAGCCGTTGTAGCTCTTGTAACTCTGCAGCAGAAATACCTGCTTCATCTTCAGGAAGTGGCCTGACCGTACTCCACAGATTTTTCTTCATGAGGTAGCCCTTCACCTTGATTTGCCAAGTATGAAACCCAGCTCCGTTGAATTTGTCGGGGAATTTGGAGCTCATGATGATATAATATGATGCTTGATGTTGATAACTTGCTCATATAGATGATTTAAGCCCAAATAATAATAATATCATCAATATAGATCAAAATAATAAGCACCATGTTGTTGGAGCAAGAGAGGCAGAAAACAGGCAACTGAAAAAATGCTTAGTACAGCAGCTCCTATGAGATTTGGTATGCTGAATCCTTACATTATAGAATTGAAGCACCTAAGAGGAATTAGACTAATTCATAGAGGGCGCCGAATGAATGCGATTAGCAGAAAACTGCCCGTTTTGATGGCGATGACGAATTCGTGAGAAGAAGCGACCAAATCCGCCTTCGAGCTTTGTTTTAGGGCTTGCGTGGGAGCAAAGCAAGAGGCCTATATCAAAAGATTGAAGTATAATCTCCTCAGATGCAAGCATGGAGGCAATCTACAGCATGTTGTCCAAACAGGAAAAAATAGGCTATGGTGATTAAGAGAGAGATTAGGGTTTTTGATAATAAACTAAACCTAATTAGTTCATGCTCTGATACCAAATATTGGATATGATAATTCAACTATGAATATTGATCAAAACATACTCAAGGTGGATCAAAGCTTGTACAAAACATCATGAACATGAGGGACAAAAACTAGTATATGCAAAAAATTGCTTTGAGATTAACACAAAAAGACACTAATTATGATTAGGCATGAACCAAACTTACATAATCACTTGATCACGACTTGTACCTTATTTAGAGACCCCTCTACCCTATTTTTTAGTTGCATGAGTTGCATGAACCATATGCACCAACCATTTGTAGGCTTTACACCAACCACTGACCACTAGCCTAACCACCACACATTAAATTGGACTAAGGAGTTGGGATTACATTTATCCAACAACAATCAGTTCGATTTAAATGGTGAGCTTCCAGTATAGTGGATGAGGGACCAAGGAAGTGGCCTATGAGTGAAGTGCTAGGTCACCTGCAAAGGATCCTAGAGGGTGTGCTGCCCATACGGTGCTTAAGCTCTGGGTCACCGACACACGTGCATCGGGGAAGATATTGGAACAAGGAGTAAGAGTTATTTTTTGAAACCGGGCATGGATCTAGTTGATTGACCTTGCTGGTTGATTGACCTTGTTGGTTCTCAACGGATGAGTCCATGGCTCTTTTATATGGATTTGTTGGTTGATCTTGCTGATCTTCAACGGAGATTCCATCTTGATTTTTATTAGTGAATATATTGCCGGTTACTATGAGCTAGGAACTATTAAAAAGGCCCCTGACAGTGGATAGGTGGTGAGCATTCTGGTTGCCAATGATGCCATAGATACATCGATTTGGAAATAAGGATTCAACCGGAGATTTTGAGGATTATGATCAGTGACAGTATGGTTTCATTAAATGATTGTTTTAAAGATAAAACACCATATTAGATAATTTGGAAAAAATCTCATTCCCATTTGAAAAATGGGAATCATGGTGAACTTATCCAAGATTTTATCAAAACCATCTCATGTGACATATCGTTGGAAAGATCTTTAAGAGTAGAATCTAAATCCAAAATCTCCGACAAATTTGGAGTTAGTATGCTCAAGATATGGTCAAAACTATATTGAGAAGTTGATTCCCAAAGTGTGAGATAATTCCCAAATTATCTAATATTGACTTATAATTGAATGTGTGAAAAAGGCAATTTCATATTGGGTGTGTAAGTGGTGGGTACTGGCGTTAAATTTGCATGAATATCTGGCTAGGGGGCTGGGAACTCTTTTCCCTGGTACCCGGGACAAAACCTAGCCAAATTCCTAATTGGATCCCATCACTACAGTGGTTGCTAACCCATGGGACTGTGGATGGGGTGATGGATCCAAAAAATGAGGCTCAATTCTATTATAGTACAATAGATGAAGTAAATCGCGGATAGTAATTGTTCTATGAAAAAAGAATCAACGGTTATGTCTCTCGATGGGAAAAAAAGCGTTGGTTTCTATGATCCAAGTGCAAGTTTCTTCCTTAATCTGACCAAGTGACTCACAGGTTTGGTCAGATCAGTTTGGTCAGTAATGACCCTGACTACGTTAGAGTACAAATATCCTGGTGGAATCGCCCGTGCTTTTCGGTAGGGGGAAGTTTTTTTGGGTTATTGAATGATTCTCATTATAATTATGAAAAATTTATTTTTTATGTTTATGCATAAATAGTTAATTAGAAAAAAGAGAAATTTCTAGTAATCCATTTTTATGTTAAAAGAGTAATCCCCAACCATGACAATGGAAATCCATGTATTCCAATGAAGTAAGAGAAAAATTGGGATCCAAAAATAATGTATATTTTACCTAAAAATTAAAGAAGGATTTTAGTTAAATTTATCTTTTTGGCGTATATAAATTTAAATGATGAAAGAGGACTTCCCACCATATTGGAATTCAACTATTTAGATAGGAAAAGAAAAATTCCTAGTATATTGGAATTAATGAGTATTTTAATTAAATTTAAAGATAAAATTTAGATAAATTTATTTTATCTATGAGAATTATTTAAATGTTAAAAGAGGAATTTCTATGACATTTGGAATTCCATCATTTAGATGCGAAAAGAGAAATTCCTAGCATATTGAATTAATGGGTATTTTATTTTAGATGAAATTACTTTATGAGAAATATTTGATGATAAAAGAGGAATACCCATGACATTGGAATACAATTAATTAAATGCAAAAAGAGGAATTCCCATGGTATTTGAGATCCAAGAAATTAAATGAGAAGAAGAGAAATTTTTAGTATAATTCAATTTATGATTAATTATCAAAAGTGAAAATATAGGTAGAATTGAATTCTGTAAATGCCATGAATTCTTCTATTCAAAAGAGGAATATTGAATATAATTCATTTGAGAAATTGAGAATGAATATGGAAATAGTCATCGAGAAAAAGAACCTTTAATTAGGCCAAGCAATTGGCAAAAATTTTAAAAAAGTCCCATTATCGAGATCAACCTAGAAAAAGTTATTAAATGGGAATAGCATATGAATGGATGAGATAAGGTGAAAATAGGATGCGATAAGATGTGTATGGGATGTGATAAGATGTAAACAAGATGCGATAGGATGAGAATGGATGTGATAAGATGTGTATGGGGGATGTGATAGAATGTGAATGAATGTGATAAGATGTGTATGGGATGTGATAAGATGAAAATAGGATGTGATAAGATGTGTATGGAAAATGTGATGTGTATGGGGGATGTGATAGAATGTGAATGAATGTGATAAGATGTGTATGGGATGTGATAAGATGAAAATAGGATGTGATAAGATGTGATGTAATGAGAGTGAATGTGGATGTGTATGTGGAAGAATGGATGTGGATATGTATGTGGAAGAATGGATGTGGATATGTGGATGTGATAAGATGTGTATGGGGGATGTGATAGAATGTGAATGAATGTGATAAGATGTGTATGGGATGTGATAAGATGAAAATAGGATGTGATAAGATGTGATGTAATGAGAATGAATGTGGATGTGTATGTGGAAGAATGGATGTGGATATGTATGCAAAAAAATATAGTGGATGTGTATATGGAAGAATGAATGTGGATGTATATGTGGAAGAATGGATGTGGATGTGTATGTGGAAGAATGGATGTGGATGTGTATGTGGAAGAATGAATGCGGATGTGTATGTGGAAGAATGGATATGGTTGTGTATGTGGAAGAATGGATGTGGATGTGTATATGAAAGGATGTGATATCAATGTGAGTGAATGAATGAGATGTGACGTGATGTGAATCGGGATAAGAATGAATGAGATGAGATGTGAAATGAATGGGATGAGATGTGATGTAAATTGAGATAGATGTGAAATGAATGAGGTGTGATGGGATGTGAATATGGGTTGATGCGAGTGGATGAGATGTGATGAGAATAAATGAGGAAAGATGTGATGAGATGGAAAATGATGTGATTGGATGAGAATGGGTATACATATGAATTGGATATGGATTAAGTAATGTGGACGGATGTGGAACATGTGAAAGACGAGAGTTCATTATAGGAACTGTACTTATGACCTGTTTTTAAATGACTGTTTTATGTCAAAAATGCTGGGAAAGCATTTTTGACCGTCTTGTGAATGAGGTCGTGGGGTGACCTAGCTGATAAAGTTGCAACAACAGCTGATGAACGGAGAGTCAATGGAGGACATCTCATGTAGCAAGGTTGGTCGAGGTCTTGATCAGCCTTAGTTCGATTTAAATGGTGAGCTTCCGGTACAGTGGATGAGGGACCAAGGAAGCGGCCTATGAGTGAAGCGCTAGGTCACCTACTACTGCGAAGGATCCTAGAGGGTGCTGACCATACAGTGCTTGGGCTCTGGGTCACCGAAGATACCCACACGTGCATCGAGGAAGATATTGGAACAAGGAGTAAGAGTTGTTTTCTGAAACC
Organism: Cibotium barometz; assembly: GCF_041138505.1. Classification (NCBI taxonomy): domain Eukaryota; kingdom Viridiplantae; phylum Streptophyta; class Polypodiopsida; order Cyatheales; family Cibotiaceae; genus Cibotium; species Cibotium barometz. The sequence goes on along the minus strand of NC_141103.1, from coordinate 4,927,935 downwards.
GGGCATGGATCTAGTTGGTTGACCTTGCTGGTCCAACGGATGAGTCCATGGCTCTTTTAATGGATTTGTTGGTTGATTTTGCTGATCTTCAATGGAGATTCCATCTTGATTTTTATAAGTGAATATATTGTCGGGTACTATGAGCTAGGAACTATCAAAAAGGCCCCTAAGGGACAGGTGGTGAGCGTTTTGGTTACCAATGATGCCATAGGTACAGCGATGAAGGAATGATTGGAAATTAGGATTCAACTGGATATTTTGGAGGATTATGATTAGTGACACTATGGTTTCATTAAATGATTATTTTAAAGATAGCTGAATCTGTGAAAAAGGCGATTTCATATTGGGTGTGTAAGTGGACTGGCGTTAAATTTGTATGAATATCTAGCTAGGGGGCCTGGGAACTCTTTTCCCTAGTACCCGGGACATAACCTAACTAAATTCCTAATTGGATCCCATCACTAAAGTGGTTGAGCGGTTGGCTAACCCATGAGACTGGATGGCTGGACTGATGGATTCGTAAAATGAGATTCAATTCTATTATAGTACGATACATGATATAAATCCCAGATAGTAATTGTTCTATGGAAAAAGAATCAATGGCTGTGTCTCTCAATGGGGAAAAAAGCATTGGTTTCTATGATCCAAGTGCAAGTTTCTTCCTTGATTTGACCAAGTGACTCGCAAGTTTGGTTGGATCAGTTTGGTCAGCAATGACCCTAACTACGTTAGAGTCCAAAGATCCTGGAGGAATCGCCTGTGCTTTCCGGTAGGGGGAAGTTTTTCCGGGTTCGGTTTTTAAAAAACCAAGGGATTAGTCTCTTGACCAGATATCCGTGGGCGAGGCCCTGAGGAGTGAAGGATCCTGGCTCGCTCAAGAAGTGCTACTTGCACTGCTAGCACACCCAAATTCGTTGCACGGAGGGGGTAGGGATGTTTCACTAGCCCAGGAATATAATCAAGATTTTTCCATAAAATCCATATTCCATCCATATTCCATTCATTCCTTCCTCAGTGTACCTTTGGCATCATTGTCAACCAGAACGCTCACCGCCTTGCTCACTCAGGGGCCTTTTTGATAGTTTCTAGCCCATAGTACCTAGGAGTATAATCACATAAAATCCATATGGACTCTCCGTTGAAGATCAGCTAGATCAACCAACAAGATCCATGTAAAAGAGCCATGAATTCATCCGTGAAGACCAGCAAGACCAATCAACCAGATCCATCCCCGTGTTCATAAAACAACTCCAACTCATTTTTTTCCTCGACGCACGCATTGGTATCCTGGGCGTGTATGGTCAGCACCCTTTAGGTTCCTTCGCAGGTGACCTAGTGCTTCACTCATAGGCCGCTTCCTTGGCCCCTCATCCACCGCAGAAGCTCACCATTTTAACTGAACCGAGGTTGGTCAAGACCTCGGCCGATCATGCCATGCGAGACGTCCTTCTTTGACTCTCCTTCAGCTTGCAACATTTTTTGCTTAGGTCCCCACAACCTCATTCCATAAGATAGTCAAAATGCTTCCCCAGCATTCTTGACATAAAACAATCTTTAAACGATAGGTTTCATATGCAAATACAGTTTGGAAACAAAATTCCCATCTTTCTTCATCATTCCACATCCTTTCACATCATTCCTCATCATTTCTCATCATTCCACATTTTTTTACATGAATTCATTTCACATCCATTCACATCATCCCACATCATTCCTACATTCATTCACATCATCCCACATCATTCCTACATTCATTCATATCATCCCACATTGTTCCTACATTCATTCACATCATTCCAACATTCCCACATTTATTCACATCATCCCACATCATTTCCACATCATCCACATTGTCCCACATCATCCACATTGTCCCACATCATCCACACATCATTCCCACATTCATTCACATCATCCCACATCATTCCCACATCATCCACACATCAACCACACATCATCCAGACATCACTTCTCATCACTCCACATCATTCCACACATCACTTCTCATCACTCCACATCATTCCACACATCCCACACATCACTTCTCATCACTTCTCATCATTCCCCACATTCCACATCCTTCCACACATCACTTCTCATCACTCCACATCATTCCCCACATTCCACATCCTTCCACACGTCACTCTACATCAATTCACACATCACCACATCATTCGGCACCTCAATCCAATTCCCACAAACAAGATGGTCTCTTTTCGCTTTGAGCAAATCAGGTTTGATTATCAACTTTCCTTGATCTAGTTATCAGATTCTTTGTTCCACGATCAACCAGATTAAAGTATAGTTACTCTACTTTTCACATTGTCAGAACTTCTAAGTCTCGGCAGCCATTACTTGGCTCAGTTAAAGGTAACTTTTTCCTCGACTCAATTTAATTAAGTCTAAATTTCCGTTCACTTTTGGACCCCTGATCCTTTCAAGTATTCTGAATTCCTTTCCTAGGGAGTCTAGGAATAAGCCAGTCACAATTATTTATGTCCATCCAACTATGCATGTTTCTGGTCTTTTTCTAGGAAATCCTTTTCCCGTTTAGAATGTACCTAAGATTCTACTTTTCGAATCTAGGCATATTCCCAAAAGTCAATTATGTCGCGTGATTCCTCTTTCTAATTAAAAATTTATCCATGTTTTCTCGATGCATTCCTATGAATATTTCCACATTCTTTTCTCAAATTTTCCAAAATGAAATATGCTCAATATTCCTCTTTTTGAAAAAAAGATTTATGCATACGATTTCATGGGATTTACAAAATCAATTATACCCATATTTCCTCTTTCAACATAAAACATTTATGCACCCAACTAATTCATTTTTATCTAAATGAAATATATTCATAATCATTTCCATAATTCTCATAAATTGACTGAATCTAGGAAATTTGTGCATAACCTTCTTTATTTTTTTGGTAAATGAATAATGCTCAAAACTCCACTTTTAGCTTAAAATTAATTATGCATAAATTCATTCTCTAATGATATAAATTTTTCCATAGCTTCCCCACATTTTCTATGAAATGATAATACTCAAAATTTCACTTTTAATATAAAAATTATTATGCATAAATTTTATTTTCTAATTATAAAGATTTTACCATAACTTTCCCATATTTTCTATGAAATGAGAAAATTCCACTTTTAGCATAAAAATTAATTTATGAATAAACCTTCATTCTCTAATGATAAAATTTTGCCATAGTTTCCCCGCATTTTCTATGAAATGAGAATTCTTAAAATTACACTTTTAGAATAAAATTTATTATGCATAAACCTTCATTTTATAATAACAAAATTTTGCCATAACTTCCTCGCATTTTCTATGAAAAAATTCACTTTCAACATAGAAATTAGTTTATGCATAAACCTAAGCTTTAACATAAACATTAATTCATCATAAATCAAGAAAAGCATGGTTTTAGGAGAAAAACCACAAAATAAAATGCTTCCCAAGCATGAGGGAGGTTGGGAAGAAGATTAACAATAAAAAGAGAGCATAAACTTCATTGTTTAGGCTTACCCTTGGTTTGTTTGATTCTTTACCTTGCTAGAATTGTGTAGCCCTCAAAGAAGAAGCTTGGACACCAAGGGAAAAGGGTAATCTTCAAGAGAAGAAGAGGTTTAGTAAATCCCCAAAGCTTCACAATTGGAGAGGCAAGGCAGAGGGATAATAGAAATACACTAAACTAAAAATTACACTTGCATAGAATTACTCTAAGATGAAAATACAAAGGATTGGGTGTCCATTTATAGGTGAGGGAGACCACCAACCAAGTCCAACTAGAATCTAGAGGTTTCCAGCTTCAGTTTGATCCAATTTGGACAAGTTAGGCCCACTTTTTTGATCTAGTTTAAAAGAGGTGAGAGGAGAGATTAAAAAATCTCCTATTTTTATTAAAAAATTAGAGTAATCATGAGGATTCTAGGCACCTCCTTCATGAGCTCCTGAAGTGTCAAAATTCTAATTTTTTACTAATAAATCCTCATTTTTTGGTATTAAGTGTTGTACTAGTCAACTCTTCATCTTATGTGAGAATTAAATACTCCTTTTTGGGGATTTTCTTTTATTCTTACATTTTTCTCATTCCAACACTTGGATTAACCCCATTTTCCCTTTAGAAAACTCTTTAGACCTTAATCCATAATTTTCTGAAAATGTGGACCCTTAGGCTAAGGTGTCTAATGCACATATTCAATTAATTTCTAATGCATATTAGAAAACTATTTTTGAACTTCTGTTTCAGGGAAATTCATCTTAAATAAAAGAGATAACTTTATATCCAAAAATATCTCAAAATTGTATTATCTCTCTCTAGAATATTTTCTCTCTCTAGGCCAAAACAAAGAAAAACAATGTTTTCTTGTATTTTGAAATAGGGGATGATTACAGAGACTGAAGGGGAGGTTCTTACATCTTTATATCTCAAAAGCTGAAGGGAGGAATCTTACAAGGATGCCAACCAAGCTTTACTCAAAGAAAATGAACACTTGAGAGACCGACTGGAACAGTTCCTCAACTCCATGGGCTAGCATAGACAACCCATTCTTTGAGGCATGTCATGTGATGTTTTTTGAATTACTGAAGGCAAACAAAGAGTTTCCACAATACTTTAAGAATGCAAAAAGAATTAAGTCTATACTTTAAGAATGCAGAAAGAATTAAGTCTATACTTACTTGGAAACCTCTTCCCCTGGAGCACCCGTACACCCAATTTTTATTCTCACGGACACCAAAGGGAAAGAGAATGCTTCCACCCAGAATGCAACCACTGGCAAGTGTCAACACATGGGAATAGAGCACCAAAGAAGCAATAGCCAAAAGAGAAAAAATCCCTTCTTCAGATGAGTATGAGCAGGCTACACAGGTTGAGTGGAGACCAATACCAATGGTAGAAAAGAAGATTCTGGGGCAAACTCCACTTAGACTAGTGGTGAGACTTTTTGATAAAAACATAACATAAAACACAATAGGCCAGTCTCTACTCATCCTCCTCCTCATCCTCATCCTCTTCTTTCTCCATTGTCTATTACCTCCTCCTCCTCATCCTCTTCTTTCTGCTCATTTATTGCCTCTTCTTCATCTTCTTGTATCACACAAGATTAAGTAGTATTAAAAAATAAATTAGAAAATTTTCTAAAAGCCTATAAAACCAAAGGAATTTAAACTTTTAAAACTTGTTCAAACAAGTAGCTTACAACGGGAATAGTTTCAGAGTTTAAAGAGACACCATTCAAACATGGCCAAGATCCCATTTCGATAAGAAAAGTCATACTCCTCTCACAAGAAGGAGAATTGCCCATGACATTTTCCTACACTAAACACACATTAAAAAAGAACAATTTATATAAGTTTTAATTATTTGGAAACCAAAGTTTTGAATACAAAATGTTAAGGGTTCAAATACTTACAAACTAAGCAAGGAAAGATGTCCTTCCACCTGATCCAAGATGGGACAGCCCTCTTTTATGTTGTCGTACTTAGGCTGCTTCTCTTTTTTCCTTAAATAGATCGAGATTTTCTCAATATGTATTTTTGGAATTCTTCTAATCTTTATGTGATTCTCCTAGCAGCTTGATGTCACCATGCTTGATGGGATTAGCAGTTAATGATTTTCTATGACTCACATGTTCCTGCATACGATCCAGCATCTAATGGTCATTAAACTGTAAGTCGGGGTGTGGCAAATGAAAATTTGTCTTCAATACACTTAGAATGTATTTCTTCTTTGCATTATCTTGATTTATCCACAATCAATTCCCCAAATATTTCTGAACTCAAGATTTACATGGTGATGCATGCGTGCTATGACATGCTTTCCCTTTCTATCCTCCAACGATGCTCCCAACTGTCCTCCTCATAGAGTAAGGAAGTGTCATAGGGTCATAGGCATTTGGATCCACCACCTGCTTTGCCTGCAAATCCTCTGATGGGAAATTAGAAGCAGATCTATTATCTTTCCCAAAACAACCATGCAACCAACCCCACTAGAATGACGAGAAGAGGAAGAACTCCTATCTAATGATGATGTGGTATGAAAGCATGGACTAGGTGCAATAGAAGAAAGGAGAGTGGGCTAGTTGCAACCTCCACATGAAAGCCTAGCACCCTGAAATGGACTAGATCCTCGACTAGGAGTGGATGAGGTTACTCTGTGTCCTATGCTCTTCCTTTCCACTGCTAATTTGTAATGTTTGATTAGCATTTTAATTAGTTGTGTGATTAGGATTCCTAAGCGTATTTAGTAGATCTAGCATGATAGAGTTGTCCGCTTTCAACCACCAAACTTGGTAGGATTATTCTAGAGGCTTAGCTCTACGAGTAGAATCCCCTCTTGTGTGATTTTGGTTAGCGGAACTCTACTTTCCAAGTTCATAGCTCGTAGGTGAGTTTAGTGCTCGTCGGCAGATGCGATTAGAGATGTTCTGCTTGTTTGAGTAAGTAGCATCTTCTAGGCTTATTCTAGCTTAGATTGGTTTGTCGGATAGCTTAGGTTCACTCCAATTGCATTAGATTAGCTTGTCCGTGTAGGATTTGCACACATGAGACCTTAACAGTATGGGTAGATTAGTTGCGCTCTAGTTATTGCCCCTCGGGTGGTCTCTTAACACTTACACCACTGCTTCCATGCACTAGTCAGATTAGCTTGTCCTCAGTAGACATTTTTTTTTTCCAAAAAAGAGATCCTTCTATTAGTTAAAATTTGCCCATTGGGCTACAACATCCCCGAAGGGAGGATACATGAGGGGAGAATCTTCCAACTGGAAAAATATGTACAAATGTAGCTAGATCACGAGATAGGAGGTGGGAATAACCACACTAGTTGGGCGGTAGTGCCATCGAGGGGTCCCCTGCTCAATTGTCAAGAAAGGGCCCGAACTCCATAGGAAGGCCTGCCGGACTCCCTCATGAGATCTGATCCACCCTGAAGCTGGTCAAACAAGCCTCCTAGGTATGTATAAGCTCTAGCCAGATGTCTCGCACTGTCTCGACAGGTGGAACTGCTCTGGACTCAAAAATGAGAAAGCAGTAGGCCCGCCATATGAACCACAGTGTTAGGCAGCCAACGGTTGTCAGCCTCCTGTCTCCAGTCCTGGGGGATCACCTCCAAGGCTAGATGTAGTCGTGGTCGGCCAACCTGTATCTCTATCACCCTAGGTAGCCAAGCTCGAGCCAAGATCCCTTCTATTATACTTGAGCCTCCATGGTCTCAAACAGCCAAACCTAATACGAAGACTGGTACACCATATAGTTCAACATGTGGTATACTTTTGTGTCTTGCAAAGAATTGCATATTTATTTGGTACCTTTATATACGATAATGCTTGGTGATCGGCATCTCCTTCTTCATATATATATACTAGTTGCGCTTCAATATATATATCCTTGGTTGCTTGGATGACCATTGTGCTTCAACTTGCTTGGATGATTGAATGATCCATATTCATACACGTGGCATAGCTCACAATGCACCGAGTAAAAAAAGCATGATGGGCTAACCTATAAGTTAACGGGCAACTTCACTTTGCATTAAACATCAAAAAACGAATATTGTTGTTATTTATGAGTTCTACTCTGCATTGGTTTGTGGCAAAGCCAAGCCTACCGCCTTGTGCATGAAAGATAAACCGGATGCCCTACTGTTGAGTGTTGCCAATGATAGTGAATGGCTCACCATGCTGCAAAAGCAAGGCACAACCACTTCTAATGTTGTTCTAGGGTACTATGGTGGTGAGGACCTTCTAAGTGCATGATGACATAAGGGATGCCATCTAGTGATAATAAGGAGCTGCAAAAGAAGTGTTGGCATTTTGGAGGCTAATCTTAGGGGCATAGGAAGTGTCAAGGATTCCAAAAGGGTGATCAGGTTGGAGATGTGCGGCATGGGTAGCCATGGCTTTCTAGAAGGTAGACTTGAGTGGCAAGTAAGCGGAGGTGGGGAGCCTCATGGCTTTCTAGAAGGCAAACTTGAGCGGCAAGTAAGCGGAGGTGGGGAGCCTAGTGACAAAGGTTTTGAAGTCTAGGATCACACTGCCTTGTCCATTTAGTTTGTGAAGGAGTTGGGTCAAGCTGAATGTCGTCGTCGAGCCGATTGAAGGCACGCTGCCATTGAAAGGTTGAGTGGAGGCGATGGAAGAGTAGGTGGATGGTAGACAGTACAAAAAGTGTTGTTGATATTCTTGCTCATGCCACCATTAAGCAAGCACCACTGCAAAACTGAGCCAGTAATGACATATTTTCAATGCCCATGCCAGGTAATCCAGCCTTGATTGTTATGATAGTAGCCAAACACCACATCAGGAAAACTCTTGGCCTTGAAGGTAAGAGTGTGTAAAGACCATATGGCTAGATGTGAAGGATCTATTATCGTACTCCACCCCATACACGCAATCCTTCTGGGTCCTAGCATTGCTTTCAATGCTCATGCACCACCCAAACTTATTGTGCCAACTCTTGTCTTTGTTGCCATATTATGGTAGTGATGTGTGTGAACACACCTAGGACCGCCGGGGCACTTTTTCCCTCTTTAGGAGGTTCTTTTCCCCCGGCTTGCATATACACCTGTCACTAATTCTAGGGCTTTATCTTTTGTACTTGGCACACTCAGTAACTACCATCTTCTTCGTTGTGTGCTTCTGAACTTCTTTTTCCTTGTGTCGTGTGTTCCTTCTTGCAACCCTATCATCTTCTTCGTTGTGTGCTTTTGAACTTCTTTTTCCTTGTGTCGTGTGTTCCTTGCAACCCTACTCCAACAATTGGTATCAAAGCAGGCTTGAGCATCTCGAGCAGTGCCGCCTTCCCCGTGGCAACAGGCTTCATCTTCATCATCAGGATGTGTTCTTCTGAGAGGAGACAGATCTTGGCATAGTGTGTAGTCTACATAGCAAACTGGAATCTACATAGAGTAGACTACGCTTTTGCAGCCCATTTCACGTTTCGGGCACGTTTAAGGGGCTGTTCGCATTCTGTAAGGTTGTCACAGCTCACCTGAGTGTTATCGATTGTGCCTGCTTTATGCAAAAAATGGTATTTTTGGCAGGTTCTTCTTACTACGGGTTGTGCAGTGTTGCATGGTTATATCCAAGTTGTTCTACCTCCTTACAGTAGTGTTCATTTGTGAGTTACTGTATTTTTGCAATGGCCGATAAACGTTTTTTGCATGCTTGCTACCGAGGATAAGTTGGATGGGACCAACTACCCATTGTGGCCTACATAATGCGATATGTACATGGAATATTTTTGCAATGGCCGATAAAACAATGACGTTTTTTGCATGCTTGCTACCGAGGATAAGTTGGATGGGACCAACTACCCATTGTGGCCTACATAATGCGATATGTACATGGAATATTATGCAAGGAAGGTTTTTCTTTTGGTTTGGTCAATGCTGGTAATGCTTTAACAGCTGGGATATCGTTATACAAATATTTCATGGCCTCGGTCTTAGGTATAGCCTCAAAATTTTGTTTGTGCCTGTCTTGAAACGTCACATTTGAAATGGGCAAATCATTAGCATACACGTACAAAATTTTGGTATCAGCCAGGGTGCTGATGATAGGATATACGACCCGATAGAAGACTCTGACGACTTGAGCCTCTTGATCGTCCATATAGTAGAGCCCTATTGAGGTATCGTCAGTCATAGCACGTTTGACATTAATCATGTTGATAAACTTTGCATGTTGACTAATTGGGGTGGGAGGTTCCATAGCCTGGTACATATCTAGTGTTTCCTCATTCACAGGCTGCTTAGATGCCATCCTGCCCAAGTTATCTACCTTGTTAGGTTTTATGGGATAGCACAATCTCTACCAATATATCGATCGCCTTGATAATTGACATGAGGTTGTGGCAGAAACTCGATCAGATTATTATTATCTTGACACAATTTCTATCTAAAGGATCCCCATAAACACTCCGTGCGCATTGCTAAATACAAAAACGTAAGCGTCATCTTAAAGGCCCTAGATCCCTGGAGAGAAGATTCAGCACTAGGTCCGACTTCTACAGCATTCTCGATAAATGGATTAGTGTTGTTTGATGCCATTTCGGATGAGGTATCTGAGGATTCGTCTATGGATTCGAACACGGTGTCTAATCCACCAAATTGGTGAATGCTCTCCTCAATGGATACCCTACTCTCTGTGTCTCTATCACTTCTATTGCCTGATCTAAGTATTAAACCAGACCTTAAGTACATTAACTCAATGCAAAGTTCAGTCTCTTACTTATACAATGGATGATGCGTGCTTCCAATCCAATTTTGCTTTGCTCTCCAAGCGTACAATGTGCTCACTCAAGTGCAATCTCGCGCTCCAATTACCTGCAAACTCAATGCAAATGGTGAAACAGATTTACAATGCAGCACAACTGACTTCTAATCTCTCTAGTTTGCCTCGGTTTAGCCCTTGCTTCAATGCCTATCCCCTTTTTGTGTTGGCTCCAACCCAAATTCGTCACTCAGCTTTTTTGCCCACAATTTTTGTTTCCACCCCGAGATTCCAACTTATAATCTATAGCGCATCCCAAGTCAATGCAACGTGCTATGCATATGTACATTCAATGAGGTGCAATGATTGTGAGGTACCCAAATTTATGTGAATACTTGATCTGATAAGTGTTACACAGTGGTATCAACCCCACGTCAATTTCCTTGCTCAGTTCGTCAGATGTGTTTTCAACTTCGCACAAATTGACAATGCCTGTTCTAATGCCCACTAGTTGCTCTTATAGGTCTCTCAAGCTTGCTTTAGCTTTTGAGTTTCCTCTTTTTGCTTTTAAGCTTTTTCTAGCTTTTGAGTTTTTGCTTCGGTAGCACGTGAATGCGGTCTAATGTGTCCAGAACACGTACTATGGCTTGTGATAGCTCAAAACGAGCATATCGCTCAGTAGGTTTAGGTGCACTTTATAGCACAACATTTTGCCAACTGAGATGCCAGTAGTCCTAAAAATAGTAATTTTTTGAGTGGGCGAGTGGGGAATTTGACACTTTAAGAGAGGAAAAGGCTTTTTGCCTTTTACCCCATACAGTTTCGTACAAACAATCTCATGGTCGTAGGGCCTTTTGCGACCGTAGCCGTTAAAAAACAAACTCGCGCCTTTGGCTATTGTGTGTCCCTTTGGTGGCCAGGATACTTGTCTTAGCCGGAACCTACTTTGACTTGTGCCATGGCCGGTAACTTCTGGCGGTCGAGAGGTCTCTCTCTGCTGGGCTCCGACTAGGAGTAGGTTCTACCTGGTCGGTGGTCCTTGCTTGCCTTTGCGATCGAGACTTTGATGCTCCGATCGGCGGGTGTCCTTCAGCACGGCAAGGAGTGTCAACAAGCAGGTCGAGATCTTGCGGCTAGCATTTTTTGTTCGGAGTCTTCTTATTTTTGCGATCAAGCTGTGGGACAAGAGCGAAGCAGGGAGAGTTGATGTGGTGTGACGTGTGTGTGCATATGTGTGTTAATGAGAGTGTGAGTATGTGTGTGGTATGTATCTATATGCAACTTATGTATGTATGTATGTAGGTGGGCGGATTTGTGTATGGGAACGTGTGAGTGTTTGTGTGTTGGATGTGTGAGTGTGTGCAAGTGAGACGGATTTGTGTAAGTGGATACGGGATGCAAGATGCAATGGGATGTATGTTGTGTGTATGTGGGTGTGTGTGCGAGATGCAAAAACTAAATCCTATCTAACTAAAAAACGTAAAAACAATAAAAATAAAAACGTTATAACTACGAAAAACTTAAAACACAAGCATCATCTTTCTCAAGCATCCAAAACAATGCATAGACATGATAACATGCATACATCAAATTTCGGAATCTCTACATGCATAAACAGCACGCAAGTAAGCTAGAAAGAACAAAAGACACCAATCTCTGCCTCTCCAACCTACCTACATGTGGACAAATGCTCTAGGAGTGATCCTAGGTGATCAAGTCTAAAAGACTAAGTGTGTGTGGCTATCGGCCTCTTGCTAGTCTAGGTACTAGTCCCTCGGCAATGACACCAATGTTCGCGGGTCTCACTGCTACGATGGACGTGTATCCTAGCGAGAACTTCGACAACATAATATGTACGTAGCTAGCCCGACTAGTGCATGGAAGTGACTATGCATGTGTCAAATGGTAGTCGGGGGTCACACTAGTAAATCCATAGCACTAAAGCAAGGACGTCTAGCTCTCTACAAACTAATGGATTCCTATCGGATTAATGTGCACAACTAATCTAGAATGTAGAGCTCACACAATGCCTACCGGACAACACATAACCTCAAAAACAATGCGGAACAAGGTAATCACTAATCTAACCTATCTTGGACGATTGCTTGGATATCGATAACTTAGAATTAGGACTACCTAATCACACAAATCTTTAATTGGTGCATGCCTAGTGTGCTAAGGGTCATACCTATCACAAGAAACTAATTAATTAACACTTAATCAAGAAAAACCCACTAATTACTCTCTAATCACAATCAACGACACAATCATGGAAACATAATTTAGTTGGAAACAAAGAGCTCAGAGAGTAGAACAATATACTTCAAACGGAAATGAATTTCGGCAAGTACACAAAGCGTAGCAAATGACGAACGTTTGACACGCTTGTGGCTCGCTTATCTCTCACAAAACTCTGACCCAAAAATGACCTAAAAATTGACTTTTAAACTAATGACTTGAGTGGCCGGACTTTTAAACTAATGACTTGGGTGGCCGGACACAAATTGGCCGACTTAACCCCAGTACTAATTAATTACAACTTGGAAGCTCACCGGCCCACAAGACCTACGAGTGGATCGCATCAGAGTAGAAATATACAAGCTTTGTCGAGTGTCGTGCAACCTATGCCAAGCATGGGATATCCGGCTCAAGGGAGCACTTTCATGCAACCAATGAGGCCAGACTTTATTGGTAATTATCCGGTCATGCAAGGACCAAATAAACCACAACCTATCGAGCTTAATATGAACCCACAAGCAGTAGGGTTTCTACCACCCTATGGGCACTATCCAATGCCACATTATCCTAGGGTGATTAGACCTTCGCAAGTGCAAAAATGGATCGGAAAGAAGTACAATGGCAATGGAGATCCATATAAATATGTGGCTCTATTTATGCAAGTAATTAGAGCTGAATAGGTTATGGATTTTCGAGTCCAATACAAGGGATTTGGTTTGACCTTAGAAGGCAAAGCCTTAACCTGGTTTAATACGTCGGGATAAAAAAAAACCCAGAAAATGAAAAATAACGAGAGAGATTGCACACTCAACACTCAATTCTATTGCTCTATTGCTCCGCCAGTGGAACCTAACCCGTCTGCAACTGTCGTAGCCAACTTCATGCTTCACACGAAATCAGGAAAATGTTCTCTGCTCTCAATGAGCACATGAAAGATCAGGTAGCCCACGAAATCAGGAAAATGTTCTCTGCTCTCAATGAGCACATGAAAGATCAGGTAGCCCATGAAGGCTCAATAGGTTAAAATACTGACCACTTATATCAAGTAGAAGCAGCTCAATGTCAACGGCAATGCATGACAACTCCAATGCGAAAGATCCTCATACCTAAGAATTTTCTTAGAGAATAGTCCAACTATCTAGGTCATGTGTTTGATTGCATCCATGTAAGCTTATGTACTCTTAATTCCTACTGTAAGATGTAGATCAAAACAGTCTTCTGATAGACAAGACCTCAAGATTATCAACGCTAACGTCACACCACCACTTTAAGCATCAAAGACAACCACCCACGGCGACAGATCCTCAACAATGTTTCAACGCGCCCAAGGACGTGCACAATCTGGGTGGGGAGGAATGTTCCGGGAACACATGTGCTGGCCTAAAATCAATGCTAAAGTGCTGGATGGAGTGCTCGTGAAGTGGAAAGAATTTTTAAATTTTTAATTTTTACGGGTCCCGCAACCCGGTTGAGCCGAGATGGTCCTGATAGGCTAATCTAATTAGATTTGAGTCAAGCCGGGACTATAATTCTTCCAAGATGTATAGGATATTCCCAATTTAAGTGTCGGTTAATTTCGGGTTGAGCGTCCCGACCGACCTATATATGTGAAAATCCGCTCATTTGAGAACTAAAGAGGAACTAAGAGCGCGCTTGACGTCCGACACTCGCTACTGTCGCCTCGGTGCTCCGAATACAAATGCATTTTGACGAGGTTACTCTGTGTCCTGTGCTCTTCCTTTCCATTGCTAATTTGTTAATTTTTAATTAGCATTTTAATTAGTTGTGTGATTAGGACTCCTAAGCGTGTTTAGCAGATCTAGCACGATAGAGTTTTCTGAATGCAACCAAACTTGGTAGGATTAGTCTAGAGGCTTAGCTCTACGAGTAGAATCCCCTCTTGCACGATTCCGATTAGCGAAACTCTACTTTTCGAGTTCACAGCAGCTCGTAGGTGAGTTTACCGCGCCCGGATGCAGATTTGAGGTGTTCTGCTTGTTTGGGTAGCTTCCTTAGACTTGTTCTAGCTTAGATAGGTTGATCGGATAGCTTAGGTTCACTTCAGTCACTCTAGATTATCTTGTCCGTGTAGGATTAGCGCATATGAGACCTTAGCAACACGGATAGATTAGCTGCGAAGATCAGGCCATTGGCCCTTGGGTTGTCTCTTGACACTTGCACCACTGTTTCCATGCACTAGTCAGGTTAGCTTGTCCTCGGTAGACATTCTTGTTTGCTGGAGTTCTCGCTACACTGCACATGTGAGTCGCCGCGGAGTAGACCCGCGAACATGGAATCCATACTGTCGCAATACTTGCTTTTGCTCCACAGGCCAGGCATTCTTCTGCTGTTACAAAGCTATAAATTCCATTGCTTGCTTCTCGTGAAACTCATGCAGTTGCTTTGACTCTTGAGCCTCAATGACACTAGATCTTCTATGCCTATAATGCTTATGTTTGCTTATGGATGAGAGGATTTTTTTGCCACCCTCCTGTGAAATTTTATTGTTTGTATTGGAATTAGGCACTTGCTGCAACTTGACGGCCATTGTCCAATTCTAGTAGCTGAAGCTAATGACATACTTCCATAGAAGATGATGATGTATTCTAAAAAAGGCACTTTTGGCATTGTCGCCTCTAATATCTTGCCAAGAAAGAGTAGAGTGGTAGAAACAAAAAGAAATCTCTCTCTCTCTCTCTCTCTCTCTCTCTCTCTCTCTCTCTCCCCTCTCTCTCTCTCTCTCTCTCTCTCTCTCTCTCTCGCCCTGCTCGCCGCCTCCCGCTGCCTGCATGCGCCCCTCCCGCTGCCTGCCAACTCTCTCTCTCTCTCTCTCTCTCTCCCTCGCTCTCTCTCTCTCGCCCTGCTCGCCAACTCTCTCTCTCTCTCTCTCGCTCTCGCTCTCTCTCTCTCCCTGCTCGCCGCCTCCCGCTGCCTACCTGCGCCCCTCCCGCTGCCTGCCTGCGCCCCCCATCTCTCTCTCTCTCTCTCTCTCTCTCTCTCTCTCTCTCTCTCTCTCTCTCTCTCTCTCTCTCGCCCTGCTCGCCGCCGCCGCCCTGCTCCTGTCAACGCCGCCTGCTGCTGTTCGCCCTGCTCGCTTCCGCCGCCTTCCCTCCGGCATGCTGTCCCCCCGCTCGCCGCCGCCACCTGCTATTCGCCCGGCTCGTTTCCGCCGCCCTGTCAACGCCGCCTGCTTCGCTTCCCCCTCCCGCCTGCTGTTCTGTACGCCGCACAGTTCTGCTGGCAATGGCCAGCCTATCTATCCGTTAGGCTGTGTGTGGCCCTTTCCCCACCCACCCTTGCTCAGGCCCCCAAGGCAGCATCATAACTCTCTCTCTCTCTCGGTTCTTCCATGGCTTCCCCCTTACGCAACCCGATGAAGGCGACCTTTATGGTCACAAACAAGAAGATAACAAATGTGGAAAAGGAAATGAAGGAATGGAAGGCAGAGATGGAGGGATGGTGGAAGGAGAAAGCCAACTTTCTCCAAATGGTATTCAATGAGGGTAAGTGGTGGAAAGAGAAGAAGGAGGACCTCATAGCGGAAGTCAAAGACCTTCACAGGGAAGTCAACAGGCTCAAAGGCGTAATTTCATCTCTTCAGAGGGAGCTTGCAGAGGCCAAGGCAAATGGTGGACTTGAAGAAGGTGAAATTCAGCCATCCATGATAGAAGAGCTCAAGGTTATCAAGGAACAAGTACGGGCAATTAAGGAAGAAGAGAAGCAAAACGAGGCAAAGACTTCCTCATGGGTGGAAGTCATCACCAAGACGCAAAAGAAGATGGATGAAGCGGAGAAGTGGATAGAGGTCGCCAAGAAGGGTAAAGGTAAGGAGATAACAACCCCTACACCTACAATCATCAACATGACTTTGGAAGAGGAACAACGAAGACGTACACGTGCTTTGCATGTGAGGATTACCGGCCTTAAAGATGGGGATAAAGTTGAAGAGGAGGTAAAAGAGCTTATGGTGTTGATGGGGATTGACAGTCCGGCCCACGCAAAGGCATGGAGAGTGGGCAAAAAAAGCAGAGGCAACGGGGAAACATCAAAGAGCTCTCATACTTCGCTTCCCCTCTATTGAGGCAAAGAAGGAGTTCTTGAAGAGACGACCCACTTTAAAGAATACAGGCATTTTTCTTGGTGATGATCTTACTCTTTCACAGCTTGCACATATGAAGGAAGTTATGCCAGAGATTAGAGCGGCAAGAGAAAAGGGAAAGATAGCATTTTATAGAGAAGGGAGGGTGGTCATCGTGGAGCGACGCTCTACATGACGGTGCGAGACCTATGGGACCAAATTAAAGCTGGCAGCCTGGAACTGCAATGGATCCCTCAGACTTGATGTAGGTGCCTTTGAGGACAGCTTTAGAGATAGAGATATAGTCTTCTACTCGGAGACTCACCAGGCCCCTGGTCAGATGATGCCACAGGTGACAGGATACAGATGGGAGACAGCTTGCAGAGTAGGGACGAGATCGGTACACAGTAGTAGAGGATCAGGAGGGGTGGCAGTTCTTTTCAGGGAGGAGCTGCAACCGCTTCTACACATCGTTTGGAGAGATGATCAGGCCAGATATATGTGGGTGAGACTGAGGGCCGACACAGGCAGATTCCTGTATATTGCCATATGCTATTTTGCTCCTAGTACATCGACATATGCAGCACCTAGAGGGCAGTCTCCTTTCTCTGTGCTAGATGATGACATATGGGAGTTCTCTAGGGATGGAGACATCATCCTGTTAGGGGACTTTAATGCCCGGACGGGCAACCGCTAGACAGCCTTTTATGATACCTCGGAGGAGATGCTGAGAGACACTCTGGATATGGGATTAGACAGACGCTCACAGGATGTGGAGTGCACAGAGTATGGGAGATATTTGGTAGATATGGGGACTGCACATGGGTTGGCCATACTTAATGGCTTGCAGAGGTTTCCGTCAGCAGCTGGATTTACTTGCTTTCCACATAGACATGGTGCTAGCACAGTGGATTATGTTATGGCTATGCCCAGCTTTGTTTCATGCATTGAGGACTTCACAGTTGGATCTCGGCCCATTGGGGTAGTAGTGGATCATGCATTGTTGAAATTGACTATCTCTTTTCACTTTAACACAGCTCAGAGGACACAAGGGGCAGATCACACTCGATATACTTTTACCTCAGAGACTGATGCTGTCTACACAGATGGGATTTATAGACGTCTGTACACAGAGGAGCCAGGGAGACCTTTGGAGGAGTTGACACATATACTGACAGAGACTTTACACGATGCAGCGAGAGAGGCATATCCACATACTCAGCCTCGACAGAGACAGCGTTCTAGATGTATGCCCCAGAACAGTTGGTATGATGAGGAGTGCAGAGAGACCAGAGCCCGACTGCAGCGGGAGGTTGCTTTGGGAGTCACTACTCACCGACAGCCATGTATTGCCTTCCGACGCCTTGTGCGAAGGAAGAAGCGGGCCTTCCTTGCTCAGCTAGAGCAGGAATTATACCAGCTGTTCTTGAGCCAGGATTCGAGGGAGGCTTGGCGTCTGTTTCATGAGTCCTCCCCTGCTTTGGCCATCACTTCTACAGAGGTCTGGGGTAGTTATGCAGCATCTCTATATACAGTTCCTGGACAGACACCTTTTCCTGACCCGCCAGCACCATGCCCATAGACATGTACTTTCTTTACCGCAGAGATGGTAAGGAAGGCCATTGATAGGATGAAGACTGGGAGAGCATATGATCATGATGGATTGGTCGCTGAGCACTTTATTCATGCGAGAGACATGCTGGCAGAGCTTCTAGCAGTGATGTTCAATCGTGCTATGTGCGAAGGCTTACCCGAGACTTGGAGTAGGTCCACCATCGTGCCTATCTTCAAGTCAGGGGACCCTATGGAGCCAGGTAATTATCGCACTATTATGATTGGTCACACACTAGCACGATTTTATGCATCCATTCTTGAGCAGCAGTTGAGTAGATGGGCAGAGAGAGTTGGCATTCGAGCAGAGGGACAGGCAGGGTTCAGGAGAGGTTTCTCTACTCTTGACCACATCTTGACTCTACGGGCCATTATTGAGGAGGGCAGGTCGCATGGGCGACGGATTTATTGTAGCTTTGTGGACTTCCGCAAAGCATTTGATACAGTGCCCAGAGCCAGATTGATGAGGCGATTACAGGAGATGGGGGTACCCACAGAGCTCATATGGGGGATTATGGCTTTATATAGATCAGTTGCAGGACAGGTACGCACCCCAGAGGGGGTCTCAACTTTGGTTCACTCCACTATAGGAGTGAAGCAAGGTTGCCCGTTATCTCCTTCACTGTTTGGTATGTATGTGGATGAGGCTTCTGACTACATTGAGAGATTGGGGGACAGAGGAGCCCAGCTAGCAGGTACATGGATCCCACTATTGTTATATGCTGATGATATTGTGTTGATCTCTGACTCCCCTGAGGGTATGCAACGTCATCTGGATGCTTTACATGAGTTTGCACATGATAGTGGATTGTCTGTCAACCTTGGCAAAACCAAGGTTATGGTGTTTAACACCACCCCACAGTGGGTTAGGCGATCAGCTTCCACATTTACATATGGGCAAGAGATTGTGGAGTATACAGATGCATATACATATCTTGGGGTAGTATTCAGTGGGCCAGTGTTTTCGATGAGGAGAGCAGCAGAGACTAGATTGACTAGAGCACATGCAGCCCTGGGTGGTTTGGAGAGGATGTGTTCGCAGGTTCAGTTTCAGGAACCTCGAACGAAACTTTGGCTTTTTGACACTCTAGTGACATCAGCTATGCTTTATGGAGTGCAGATATGGGGACCTTCAGTGGGCCATCACAGCGCAGGCGGGTGGAGAGGTATGGAGAGGCCTTTGGTATCTATGATTGCTAGGATTATTAGAGCCAAGGCCATGGTACCTCATGAGATTATTCGAGCAGAGCTGGCGGCTGCCCCTCTGGTGATTGAGGCTCTTACGAGATCAGTCTCCTACATACATGGCTTGTGGGATCTCCCCCGAGACAGATATGCACGCCTCGCCCTGGAGTCTTGTGCGCTTTTGCCGCACAGGTCGTAGCTGGGGACTTGTCGAGCACCGTATGCGAGCCACGAATGGCTGCAAGCATACAACCAGGGAAGGAAGCTCAAACAGAATGCTAAAGGGAGTGTCACTCACCGCTCAACCGCCGCCTTGAAGGATTCCCACGTCGCAGCCGTGAAGGAGGAGCCGCCGTCGCGCCGCTCTACCGCCTCGCCACCGCCGCCGTGCCGCTACACAGTGCGCTCGATCGCTCTCTCGCTCTCTCTCTCTCTCTCTCACACACACACACGCAGGAGAAGGAAACCAAAGAGATAAGGCAAGAGCACTCTTGTATTCACAACACATGAGAATGAGGATTTTAGGGTTACATTTGACTCTTATAGGTGACTTGGCCGTTCACACTTGGGCGCCCATACATGGCCGGCCGACCCTAACCCTTATCCTACTGATATCCAAGGTGCGCCTCTCATCGGCGATCACCCAATCCCTTTATCCTTAACATATGGTGTCGACAAGCCCGGCCCATGACTCAAAATATTTAAATTAATGACGTAAAACATAGTGCGTCCGCCATGGGTTAACATGCCCCCTTTTCTGATGTAGATTCCGTCCTCGGAAGCTATGGTATGGTAAGCTCGAGAGGGTTGTTGTGGTAGACCGTCTGCAAAATAGGGAAGTAGAGTGAAAGTATGCTAGAATTCAAAAGATATAAAGTGTAGAAATTCAAGCATGCTAGACCACAATGGATGTTGCTATGAGAACTTAGTTTAAGGGTCACATGAATGAGCTAGTGTAGCAAATTAACAGGAGTTTAGAATTATTGAAAGTAAATCAAGAGTAAGCAAGGTGTCAAAGGTTAATCAAGGTTTATAAGTGGCCTAAGTCAAGGAAAATAACCAAGCTTAATAAATAAACACATGACCACACTGTGTCTACTCTAAGAACAAGTTAATACCACAAGCCTAGGAAAACAAGAAACATCAGAGTTACAGGAGCTTGTTGCCTCTCTTTTTTTCTTTTTTTCTTTTTTTTGCACGTGATAATTTTTACACACAATGGCGACCTTCTCAAGGCAAAACTAACATCGATCCTGGTACCATGTTTAACACAAGGCATTATCCAAGAATCTATTAGCTCACTTTAGGCAAGGCTACCCCCTACCAACCAAGGCATCGGTCTAGAGTAGAATACTCCTCGCCTACCAAGTATCGATAAGGCGATAGTCCAACATTAAAGCACATCATAGACTTGTATTGCCATTTATTGTAGGCTTTTTTTTTTTGGTTTCTTTTGATCTTCGCTCTTGAACTAAAATGTGTTCTTACATCCTTACGACAAGGGGTAAAAGCTATGTCCTAGAGGTCAACACACTCACAGCCAGGTGTTCAAACATTAAGATGGTTTGACCCTAGACCTAAGACAATCGTATTCCAAGGTTAACTAAAGACGTCATGCTGCCTAGGAATATTTCCAATAAAGTTAAGCTCATTAATGATTTACACTAGTATGCAAGCAACTTCAAAAACTAAGTAGTACATTGACAATTTCCATGTGGTCATGCCTTATAGTTTATGAAATTAATTGAACAGTAAAAACGAAAGAGAGTGGGTATGGAAGAATTACACCTGTAATCGGAGATCTCCTTGATTCGATGAGACAGCTTGCAATTTGATGTAGATATATTTTGATGAACGTTGCGGCAGTCTCAGGACTTAAAAGCGAACCCACCTCAAACTTTTTTAACCTGTACAATCAACTAACAAGCACTATACCTCGAGAGGCACATCAGTGTGAAAATTTCAAGATTTGTTTAAGGAATCTAAACTAGAAAAAACTTGGAAACGCTAACCGACCTACCAGTCACCACACTACTACTGAGGATACGGTAAGAGGATGTTGTAGAGTCCTGGCTCTAGCCCTAAGGCTAAGCCTCTATCCGCATCATCCAAACAAATAAAGTCAACCTCAGTAGTACCATGAGTTTCATCCGTCCATTCATCATTGTCAGATATTTCCTTTTCATTTTCCCATCCACATAAACTCATCAAAAATGTAACCATGCGAGGATAGTCATCTTGTGGAAAAGGAAAGCATTGGGCTATCGGGGATATGTCCTCTACGGAGTAGGGGTCAGTCATGGTCAATAGGCGAATTAGCCATTCTAATTCCTCGATATTTTCCTCTCTGGCTAGTACATCTATATGATCCCATTCAGTTTCAATTACAGGATAGCACATGTGGAATATCTGAGAAAGGTACAGATGATACCTCTCACCAAAGGTAGGAGTGGATGAAGTGTATGATGATGGGGCATCTGCCATATCTGCAAACACAGATATAGCATCAGTAGGTTTATGACAGGACAATCTAGTTCTTGATTGTTTACGGATATTTCTCTTGTTTTTGTGCTCTTGCTCTTTTTACTATTTTTTGTTTTTCTTTTCTTTGTTTTTGTTTTTTTTTTAAATGTATGAAGCTATATATATACATCCCCTTGAATTTGGCAATTACATGGTCAGGGGAGAAGGTTATAAGGAGGAAGCATTAGAATGTCGAGCGTGAGTACATGCTCCCCCTTTCCTTGGGTAGATCATATTATTTGCAATGATGTTGCAGTCTCTTGGAACCAATTTGTCCAGCGGGTCATAGGTTGTGATGTGGGCAGATAGCTTTTTATGACCCTTGTGGCCACATTCAATTGTAGAGATGGTAGTGTACGCTCCCATTGATGAATGGAGGAAATGGTTTCCGACGATACTATTACAAGGGGAGACGTAGACTCATCGGTTTTTTGTTGGGTGTTGGCAAGAGTAGGTGTAGAGCATGTAGAAACTTCTATATCAGCGTGTGCCTGGCATGAGGAGCTAGAAGCTTCATGTGGCTCCCCCCTTCCTGAGCTAGGTGGTAATGATCGATATCGTTTGGGAATCCAAACTAACTCTGGAAGAAGTGGTGTGGAGCACTCTGTTACCTTTCCCTTACCACGATCTTGAATTATCGTTGGGGTGGCAACAATTGGTTTGCAAGATTTTACAGGTGATGTAGAGGGATTCAGCTTATGTTTAGGGACCCAAATCTGGTCATTTCCCTCGTAGTACCCTTGGGCTACTAATAATTTTTTAGGGATCCATCGCGATGTTACATTGCCCTTTCTCGGGTGGGTAGCTGCTTTCCTTTTACGAGGCTTCTTGGTGGCTAAACGAGATTGAGCAGGGGAAGTAGCTGTTAACGAAGCTTTGGGGACCCATTTGTATGTACTCTTTGGCATAGTAAGCGAAGCTTTAGGGACCACCTTGCCTGTTTCCACTCTTGGCGTTGAATCGTTAGAGGGGTGGAAAACAATCAAAGATGGTTTTGACACTGGACTTTGTGATTTTTCATTATCTAGCATTTGAGTTAATGACTTAGGTGCGGGATTTTGAGCGGTCAGACTGAGTGTTGGTTCTTGCGTTGTGACTCGTCTGGTTGCCCAATCGATATTGCACTTGGTGGCCATCATCCATTTGCACCCTAAGTTTACAGTCCCTTCCATGGTACCAGCAGGCATAACCAAAAAGCTTTGAATTATGGTTCCCTTGTCATAAGCAATCGGAGTGTGCAGAATTCCTGAGACAGGGGTTTTCTTCTTGTTGATTCCTTGAACTTGGATAGAACTCTTGGTTAAAGGTGGTTTTCCCAGTTGACACCACACGCCATATGATAGCAAATTGTGTTGAGCTCCTGTATCCAATAATGCATTATACAGCACCTCCCCGTAAGGACTCTGTAACTCAATTGGGTACCTTAGAGGTGGGTCAGATTCGAGTGCATCCTCTTCTGCTTCCTTGAAAAATACTTGCGTAATTCCCAAGTTGGCTTCTCGTTGTCTCCTAGCACGCTGTTGACGTTCTTTGGCTTCGACTCTTGCTTGTATCTTTTTAAGCTCAGCCTGTTCTTTAGCTGCCTTCTTTTGATGGATTGCATGTAACTCCTCTTGGCTTAGGGGGTCATAGTATCTTTTGAATTTACTCCCATTAAGGAATCCAATGGTTTCAACTCCGTCGAGAGTCTCCACTCTGATGGTACCTTGTGGTGTAATTTCACATACTATATACGGTCCCTTACCAGCATATTTGAGCTTCTTCTTTTCGTTTCGCACTCCATACATCAAGACTTTATCCCCAACCTTGATGTCCTTGTCCTTTAGATGGCGATCAAACCATTTTTCCTTCTATCCTTCTCCACAAGGGCATTGTATACAGCCAATTGTCTTTCTTCGTTTAGCCGCTCAAGGATATATAGACGCTCTACTAAGGGATTACCATCCCAACCCTCTTGAGTAGCAACACGAAGACTAGGAATGACAAATTCACATGGCATGACTGCTTCTTGGCCATATACCATTTTGAATGGTGTGCAATTAATAGCCACTTTGTACGCAGTACGATAGGCCCATAAAGCTGTCGTGAGCTTTAGATCCCAATCCGTGCGATGAGCTTCAACTGTCTTTGTCAAAACAGAGATTAAGGTCTTGTTGGTACTCTCAGCTTGGCCATTCGCTTGCGGATAATAAGGAGTAGATTTATGATGGGATATCATGAAATTTGTTGTGAGCTCCTTAATCACTTCATTTATAAAATGCGTACCATTGTCGCTCACAAGTTCAAAAGGACAACCGAAGCGTGTGATTATATTTTCAAAGAGGAACTTGGCTGTTGTCCTCGCATCTGCCTTACGTGTCGCTTTCGCTTCAGCCCATTTGGTCATATAGTCAGTGGCCACAATAATATAGCGAGATTGTGTGTTTCGGGCCGCTGGGCTAATTGGACCTACAAAGTCTAAACCCCACTTTTCAAATGGTTGGTTTACTTTGATTGGATGTAGGGGCATCTGATCTTTCCTCTGGGGTTTCTTATATCGTTGGCATTCATCGCAACCCTTCACAAAGAGTGATGCATCTTGGAACATAGTGGGCCACCAATACCCTGATTGTAAGATCTTTCGCGCAGTTAAGTCTCCTGAGAAGTGACCACCGGCTACGCCCATATGTGCCTCTTGCAAAATGTATAGATACTCATCCTCTCGGGCACAACGCCTAAGAACGTCATCCTTTCCTCTTTTATAAAGAGTCCCAGCTATCAGGCAATAGGGTTCGCATTCTTTGATTAGCTTTCGAGCTAGATCTTTACGAAGCTCCTTGGGTGGAAAGCCATTAACCAAAAAGTTAACAATCTTCTCACTCCATTCAGGCATTGTCTCCACCATGAACAGGGAAGTGTCCGGTAAGTCATCATCAACCCTCGTAGGAGCCTCACCATTAGGTATGCGAGACAAATGATCAGCCATAACATGTTTCTTGCCAGGTCTCACAACAACCGTGAAGTCAAACTCAAGGAGAATCAATAGCCATCGTGTGATTCTTCCTGTGGAGCATGGTTTGTTTACCAGATACAATAATGCTTGATGATCCACATAGAAAACAAACTTGGTGGCAAGGAGGTAATAACGA
This sequence comes from Cibotium barometz, assembly GCF_041138505.1. Lineage (NCBI taxonomy): Eukaryota > Viridiplantae > Streptophyta > Polypodiopsida > Cyatheales > Cibotiaceae > Cibotium > Cibotium barometz. The sequence continues at coordinate 4,902,948 of NC_141103.1, read as the reverse complement.
AATTTCCTTACTGCATATATCATTGCCAACCCTTCTCGCTCCGTAGTGGTGTAGTTCATCTCAGCATCGTTCAACTGGCGACTGGCAAAGCTAATGGGGTAGTCTAGCTTATGTTCTCCAGGTTGAGTTAACACACACCCAATAGCAAAGTTTGATGCATCAATATGCACATGGAAGAGTAAATCCCAGTTAGGCATTCTCAAGATTGGAGCACTCGCCAAGGCCTTCTTTAATAGCTCATAGGCACGGTCACATTCTTCGGTCCAAATAAACTCGATGAGAAGCTTATACAATGGTCGAGCTATCTCGGCGAAGAATAGAATAAACCTTCGATAATAACCAACGTGGCCCATAAAGCGTTGGACTCCCTTGTAGTTGGTGGGTGGGGGTAATTCCAGAATGACCTTGATTTTACTCTCGTCAGTAGAAATCCCATTTTTGGACACTATATGCCCTAAGATAACTCTGTGTTTAACCCAGAATTGGCATTTGAAAGGATTCAAGGAGATACGATATAATCTACACCTTTCAAATACTTTTCGTAAACACATCAAGTGCTCATCCCAAGAGGAATGAACATAAAGATCGTCTAAGAAAGCTTCACAGAAGTCCCTTAGATATTCCTTAAAGGCTATGTTTATCAATCATTGGAATGTTGCAGGTGCATTGGTCAAGCCAAAAGCCATGACGCGAAAGGCAAACACTCCAAACTCCGTGATAAATGCTGTTTTAGCTTGGTCCTCGACTGCAATTGTGATCTGATTGTAACCCGAGTACCCATCTAAAAAGCTATATGCCTCCTTGCCTGCCACTCTTTCAAGCACATGTTCAGAATATGGCAAGGGGTAATGATCCCTTCTGGTGGCTGCATTAACCTTTTTGAGATCAACGCACACTCTGAGTTTCCCATTCTTCTTTGGTACGATGACTATCGGAGAAACCCATTCTGAGTGCTCAATAGGGTATATGAATCCACATTTTACAAGCTTTTCAATTTCCTCTTGTACAATCTTTGCGTACTTAGGATTCATTGGGTAGGGACGTTGCTGGACTGGTTTAGCAGTGCTAATCATTGGAATCGTGTGTTGCACCACCGAAGGTGGAACACCCTTCATATCATGATATGTCCAAGCAAATATGTCCTTGAATTCTTTAAGAAGCTTCATAAGTGCAGCTTCTTCCGCCTTGGTGAGGTCTTGAGCAATAAAAACTGGTTTAGACTCCTCACCCGGATCTGCTAAGTCTATCTCCTTAACTACCGCAGGGCCATCGTAGACACCGCTACTCCCATTGGTAGGCGTTCGTTGGGCTTTTGTGTAGACTACTTTACATTCCCCTGTGGTGAATGATTTGAAATGCTCGGGTGCGGGGTGTAAGTCTACTAGTTCTTGTTGTGCCCGTTTTTTTTCTTTTAATTCCGCCTCCTTTTGTTGTTGAGCCAACTCTTGGTTTTGCCGCCTTCTTGCAGTACGACTTAGTTTCGGCTTCTCTTTGATTTCTAATTGGGCGACGTCATGAGGTTGCGGAATACACCACATGACACTTTGGAGATATTGTCCCCAATTATTAGCTATCTTTCGATGGCTCCTACATAACTGAGCCATTCTGCAGTGGATCTTTCCTTGTTTATTGCAGTGCGTACATTAGCTCGATAGCGTTGGCGCTTATGTCTCGTTTTCTTCTTACCAAGTTTTTGATTTTTGTTTCTATCAGATTCGGACTCACTTGGTCGATCTTCACTTTCGGATGAACTGCAGGAGGCCACTGTCCTAGGCCTTGAGCACCTTGATTCCACATTTGGGTGAATATTTGATTCATTTTCCCCATCAGGCTCAGGGTCAGTTTCTTCTTGAGATTCATACTCAAAGTTGCATTAGTCAGAGTCTTCGCTACTTTTAGTGTCGGTGGAGTTTGCCACGTTCTCGCCATCAAGAGTCAAGTGCATAACACCTATCATGTTTATTGGCACTAACGGTGGCATATCTTGCCCCTCAGGTGTTACCCAACTTGTGCCTCTATTTCCCCATGTGTCTATGGTTGCCGCTAGGTGTACCCAATCCACGTTATCCGACTCAGTCATACCCGGTAGGACATCCATGTAAGGAGAATCTTTCCCATCATCAGTCTCTTTTTTGCATGTATAGCAATACCTTAATGGGGCGGAGTGAATAGTGGTATCTGATCGATTATCAATGATAACCTTGCTTCCTAAAGGATGCGCACGACCATTCTCAAGATCAACTCGAATGACAGAGTCCTGGAATTGTAGATAGACATGGTTTTTCGACCAGTCATGCACCATTTGTGCTTCCCTCATGAAAGGACGTCCTAAGATCATTTGATATGACATAGGATGCTTGGAGAAATCCATTACAATGAAGGTATGTCGTACCTTGTATCCCAGAACCTTGATCTTAAGGTCCCTTAACATTCCAATAGGTTTAGCAATAGTTCCATTTGCCATCTTAACCACTATGTTTGTGACTTCGAGGTGAGGCCTTCCCATAGATTCCCAACAGTTTTTAGTCACAATGCTCACTCCAGCACCACCATCAAGGATTCCCTTTAGAGTTAATCCCTTGGTAGTAATGGGGAGGGTTGCATTAGATTCGTCACCTTCAAAGTACTGTCCCAACTTGTTCACAGGTATTTCAACGACCGAGTCTTCATCTAGGTTGGGTTGTAGATCCCAATGTTCCCCTTCATCTTGAAGCGTGTCGGGTCTATCCATATTTGCAAATTGTGGTAACCCCGCCTTTAGTTCTCCATTGAGAAATGCCCGAAGAGCTAAGAATAGCTCAGGATCTCCGTATAATTTGGATATGATCGTGGTTCTGATCTCGGAGGACATGAAATCCATTACCTTGGACACATTCAGCGGTACTTTTCGAGACATCGCCCCTTGACTAGGGACTGGTGAAGATGGAATCACTTCCTCCTCGATGGGGTCAGGCATTCCCTCACTAAACATTCGTTCAAGCAAAAAGGATGTTTGCCCACTTCCTGATGTCCTATCCTCACTTTCTTCCCGAATGATACTAGGTATCGCTAACGGTTTATGGTTCCTGTGAGGTTGAACTTGCGTAGGAAACACTGTGTCTGAAATTTTGATTTTTCTCAGGTTTGGCTCTAGTTCTCTTTGTGTTTCTTCCACCAAACCCCTTAAGTGTTGCACTTGTTCAATCTCCTCAACTGGATTTGGGTAAGTACCAATCTTTTTCTTGAGGGTTTTTGGCCCACGTGGCTTGTCTTGGGGAGTCTCAGTCAGTTTAGGTGGACGAGAGGGCATTAACTGACTTGGTTGTGGGGCCGAGGAAGTTTCCTTCTGTTTCCCCTTATTTATGTACTCGCTTGATTCTCCGTCGTGGAGCTCCCGAGTGGATTCCTCCCTTAAGGTAGTGGCTTTGGTCCCCATGGTTTCTATTGAATCGAAATCATCTTCAGGATCATTCATATACACGGGGTCGTCTCCCGTCCCTATGTTAGTCTTTGAACTGGGCTTGGAGCTCGTGGCATTAAGCGATCTCTTTCGCCGTGTTTTCTTTTTCTTTGCCTGAGCGATTGATGCAGTATCCCTCTCTTCAAGAATGTAGTTTTGATTTTGAAGCATTGACCGTGTAACTACATTCACGGGTACAATGGGTGTGGTTCCTCGTGCTTGGTTGGTGACCTCAACCAAATTCAATGGCGTAATCTTGGGTGCATTAGTATTATGTGGACATTGAGCGATCAAATGATCTATGCCACAATGATTACATGTAAGTACCGGCATTCCCGATGTGCTCCCTTGATTTGGTTGCATTTGAGTAGCGATCTTCTGTAGCCTATTAGGGCACTCCGCTACACAATGCGGTCCACCACACTCATAGCATTGAAGAGGTGGTCTCCTCGCCAAGGTATTAAGGTTTTGCCCTCTTGTGGTGAGAGCAGCCGCTTGATATACAGGCTTAACTTGCCCGAAATGATCCTCCATGTAGTACTGGGGAATCATTTCAAACGTATCAATCCCGTATGGAGCAGTAGGGTCTATCTCCTCTTCATAATCCCCACATGTACTATGTGACTCACAACCCATCTGGTTTATTGGGGTAATCCTTGGATGTGGAGGTTGTGGTCCTAGCACTGGCGGTGGTAACGGCACAGACTGGACTACATTCGGATTCCTTGGAACTATGTGCTGTGACGGTTGCTCGATAGGTTGTGCAGGCATTAGCGCGGGTACTTGAGGTGTGTTTGACCAAGCTAGTGGTGCCTAGTTTGCCAACATTCGCTTAAGTGTTAGGCAATCTTTAGATTGATGGCCATACTTACCACATGCATTGCAATTCCCATTGAATTTGACTCTAAATGTGGGACATTCACTCGTGCTATGTGGTCCTAAGCACACCGAACACCATTGTTGCTCTCTTCTTGGGTACATATGGCTATTCTGAGGAGCTCGATTACCCCTAAAGTATTCTTGGAGAGCCTTAGTAAGGTCGGTCACAGACATTTCAGATATCTTGGGCTCCTTGGCAATTGGTTTTACCGTCATTGGCTCGTGCCCAGATACTTGCGAACTAACGGATTTTGTTTCTGAAGACACCTTTTTACCTGCAATCATCAAGTTGTCTTCTAACTGGATTGCATTGGCAGTGACTGCTTCCCATGTTGTAAGACCTCTAATGACTAGGCCATTGTAAATGTCCTCGTGGTGCAATCCTCGGATGAATCTATCGAGGAGTTGGTTGTTATTGAAGCGTTCATTGGGAGTGCAGCGAGAATTTAGATGCTTCAATCGACTTATAAAGTCTCTCACTGACTCCCCTTCCTCGCGTTCAGCTTTTTGGAGTTGAGATGCTACCCCCCAAAGCACACCCTCGCGTATGTATTCTTTCAAGAACAATCTCTTGAGAGTGGGGTAGTGAGTGCGCTCTTCAACCCTTAAGGTTCGATACCAATCTCCGGCCTTCCCACTCAAGGTTAAGCCTAAGGCTTTACACTTGTGCAGCTCATTGTGCTCTTCCAAGGAATCACACACGTGTTCAAAGACTTCAATGTGCTTCCTAACATCCTCGTTACCACTGAAGTTTTGAGTGAGCTTAGCCACTTGTACTGCCTTGCTTCTAGGTTCTCTCTCAGGCATACCCTGCATGTTTTCTGCAATGGATCGTCCGATCGTCTGAGCAAATGCTGCGAGATCACCTAAGTGAGCAGGCATAGTTGGTGGAGGCACTTCTGGGATAGCCTGGCTGATAAGAGTTGGCATTGGTCTGAGTAAGTTGGCAAATGACGTAGGATATGATGTGTGACTAGGCCTAGCTCCCCTTGGATAATGGTTATGATAAGGTGGTCGTGGAGCATATGCCATTGGCATACTAAGAGGCGTAGGAGCTACCTGAGCATGAGTAGCGATAGGTACATAGGGTCGATAGGCACTGGCACGCACTGTTGTAGGTACTGTTCCACTAGGTAGCGGTGTCGTACTAACTACAGCGGTAACAGGTGCACCTTCAGCTATGCTCATCATTGGGGTAGGCATTGCGGATTCCCTAATGGAAAGTTGAGCCAAGGTTGGAAAGCTAAAGTTACTACTCGTGGGCTCAACCTGCATTGAGACTCCAGGCGAAACAACATATGAAGGGTCTATGGGACTCACCGAGGGAGTCTCCAATTGTGATAGGGTTGGTTGTTTGGCCTTGCCCGTATCCAAAAACCTCATAGGGCCAGTGGAAACTAGGTCCACTCCCCTATTTTGCCTCTCAATTTGGATAATTCTATGAATAACCTCACATATCATGTGTTGTTGCTCCTCTAGATTAGTGGCGCTAGATGTAGATCGTAGGACTTCTAACCAACCTACATGGTATGTGTAACCCGTGTATAGGTCTGTTAGAGTCTCTGTGTGTAGATCATATTCCCAATTTTCATTGAGAAATATCCCATCTAGACTTGGTGTGCCAAATGGTTCTCTTGAAGTGGACGCAATGTCACTTCCTATGGATTGGCTTCTAGGACCTCTACTTTAGGAAGAGCATCGGAATGTGGTAGCTCAGTAGGGCCCTCATTAAACGAAGTGGGTAGAATATCCACATGGACACTCTTTGGGAGGGTAGGTTCTACATAAGATGTGAATGGCGAATCTACTACCCCTCCTTCCTCATTTACTTCGCTTGTCGCATGTTCAGAGCGTGTAGCTCTACTAAAGGTCTCTATTAGACGACTAAACATGCTAGATCCGGGTTGTGGGGCCCACACTGGCATGTTTTGGCTTGTCTCCTCAGGGTTCTTGGTAGGGTGTCCTTCCATGGCTTCTGAGTTAGAGGACGAGTCACTATCCACTATTCGTGGATCTTGGGTTGCACTCCCTTGGGTTCCAACCGAAGGCCAAGATGCCAACGTGGAGGGATGGTGTGAGCCTGCGTAGACTGAAACGCTTTCTAGTGGTTCAGGCTCTAGCACCCGACCAGAACGTAGATGCATGTGACGTGGGTACCCTACGTGCGTTGGTAACTACCCTTGAAGCCCACACAAGTGGTTTCTTGGGTATTTTGCACCTCGTTTTTACTTGTTTTTAGATTGTTTTTAACTCGTTTTTGACCCCCTTACTTACGGTCGAACTTGGACTAGGGCGTGTGATAGCTCGAAACGAGCGTATCGTTTAAAGGGTCCTAGTGTGCTTTACAACACCGTGTTCGCCTATCTAGAGCTCCTGTAGTCCTCAAAATAGTTCGTTTCCTTTGGGGGGAAGGGGCAAAAGCCTATTTGCTTGTGGAGGAAAGGGTGAGGGCTTTATCCCACATGCTCACTTTACTCCTTGGGGAGTGGGCTACATATAGGGCACGACTTCCCATAAGCTCTCACTTGAGAGAAAGCTATGGAGGCTCACTCTCCTATATATATATATCAAAAGACCGAGGCCGAGGCCGAGGCCGAGGCCGGGGTCGTGGGTCAATTGGGGTTCTTTCTTTTCAAATTTTTTCTCTCTGATTAGAAAATCTTTCCTCTCCATACGTTTGGTTCTTTCTTTCAAAATAAAATTTAATTTTTTATTTTTTGTTTTTTATTTTTTAGAATTTTTATTTTCTGTTTTTTTTTGGATAAGTTTTCTAGGGTTTCTAGCCTTGGCCGCAGCGCAGTTCGTGCACACAGCACAGATCTGGGGATTCAGAAACCCCCTCACACGCAGAAAACCAGATAACCGATCGTGCGCCCACACGCGGAGCGGAAAAATAACAAAAGAAACAGAAATGCAGAAGACAAATTGCACAAATAGAGATTGCAAAACACAGAAACACCTTAACAACAAACACACAGTCGCTTTCCTACAGTGCAGATTAAACTTCACGCAGCAGCCGAGCTGCAAACTGGAGCTTAGTGCAGGGCAACTCCCCGGCAGCGGCGCCAAAAATGTGCGCTTTTGCCGCACAGGTCGTAGCTGGGGACTTGCCGAGCACCGTATGCGAGCCACGAATGGCTGCAAGCATACAACCAGGGAAGGAAGCTCAAACAGAATGCCAAAGGGTGTGTCACTCACCGCTCAACCGCCACCTTGAAGGATTCTCACGTCGCAGCCGTGAAGGAGGAGCCGCCGTCGCGCCGCTCTACCACCTCGCCACCGCCGCCGTGCCGCTACACAGTGCGCTCGATCGCTCTCTCGCTCTCTCTCTCTCTCTCACACACACACACGCAGGAGAAGGAAACCAAAGAGATAAGGCAAGAGCACTCTTGTATTCACAATACATGAGAATGAGGATTTTAGGGTTACATTTGACTCTTATAGGTGACTTGGCCGTTCACACTTGGGCGCCCATACATGGCCGGCCGACCCTAACCCTTATCCTACTGATATCCAAGGTGCGCCTCTCATCGGCGGTCACCCAATCCCTTTATCCTTAACATATGGTGCCGACAAGCCCGGCCCATGACTCAGAATATTTAAATTAATGACGTAAAACATAGTGCGTCCGCCATGGGTTAACAAGTCCTCCCGACAGTTAGCTTTACAGGGAGACACGGCTTGTTGGTATGGAAAGATGACATCTTGGTTCCAGGCACATGGTTTTAGCATGGACAGATTGCCTCCCTTCCAGTATTCTCTGGAGGCACCCTCTCTCACTCTCACACACGGACAGAGATTACCAGACTCATCCGTCAGGATTTAGTTCAGCTGGACATTAGGAGGACATGGATACAGCCGACTGAGGAGCTGGGCACGAAGATGGCTTTCTACAGAGAGCATTTTCTTTAGCTCACAGCAGATGGTTTTGTGATCAGACCCAGTTACATGGATGTACACTTGTCTCATGCAGTACGATGCGCTATTGGTCAGATTCGCACATCCTCACACCAGCTTGAGATTGAGATTGGCCGATATAGAGGTATACCAGCTGAGGCGAGGATATGCCGAGTATGCCATGGGGAGCCAGAGACAGAGCTGCATTATATATGCCATTGTACTGCATACTATGAGATACGTGGTCGTTTCCACTGTTTATTCAGAGAGGGTTTTGGACCACTTTCCAGACCAGAGGTGTTTGGGATTGTTCTTGCTGGAGCTGCGGAGACATAGAGATAGCCTGCTTAGGCGCACAGAGAGCCAGACTCAGAGGCACATTACAGATTTCTTTAGTCCAGCCATCACTGCGCCAGATGGACCACAGCAGCAGCAGGACATGGATACCGCCCAGGGGTACACTGATTGATCGTGCGACTGAGCTTGGGTGGTTCAGACGCCCACGACTACGGAGGAGGGCATCCCAGCATAGACGGAGGTTGCAGCGGCAGATTCGGATTATTCTTGCGAGGCATGCCGGACACCCAGTCAGGGTGTTGACCACAGAGGATATTGAGGAGATCCGCCAGTGTCCGATGCGGCACATATTATGAGATGGAGGCACCTCCATAGTGTACCCCTCCGTCCCACATGATATTGTATCCCCTCACTATATTCCACTCACCTCCATAGCGTACCCTCCCCTCACTATATTCCAGTTCCAGTTTCATTTTCTAGGTGCCAGTAGTATCATCTTTATTTTTCATTTTCTGGGTTTTTTTATCCAGACATTGTATCAGATCCACCATGATGTAACTTTTGGTCTCATAGGTCATTATGGCCTTTTGAAGACGTTAATATAACATTTCATTTCATTTCATTTCTCTCTCTCTCTCTCTCTCTCTCTCTCTCTCTCTCTCTCTCTCTCTCTCTCTCTCTCTCTCTCATAATAAGCAAAAAGAAACTAAAAGGAAACATAAAGATTTTTCAACAAAGCTACCAAAAGACAAGATTCTGGTATCTCAAATTGGAGCCTAGGAAGAATTCTTGGATGTTATGAGCCATGACAACTCGCTCAAGGTGGCTGCTAGAAATTATAGAGTCGAGCACATCTCGTTTAGGAAGGCAGAAGAAGAAACTAAAGCTGACTCCCAAGGAAACAAACTTACAAGGACCCTTGGCAAGGAAGAGAAAGAGCCCCACCCTGAAAAAATTCAAGCATACTACAACACACACCCAGCACACATAACCAACACTCATATGCGCACCCAACAAGCGTGTGCCTACACACACATACAGGTAACAAACAAGCCATGGGGGCAGAATGCTAGTGCAAAAGCATGGTGAAAAACGTTCTTTAGGGCCACTATTTTGTATGTGGACTAGGCTTGTGCTCTTGAGAAAGAGATAAGTTGGCACTGTTAATATGGTTAAGCACCCTTTGGATTCAATGTGCTACAATTTAGAATCCTCATACATCCAAGTGAAGAAGTTTCAAGTATGACAATTAATGCAAAATCAACTCACAGTTGTGAGTATGGCCAAAAAAAAAAAAGAATTTCCAAGATGTTTGTAAGGTATTGTCTCTCAACAACCTTCGACTTTAAAAAGAGATGGAATTATAGCCCTTTTCCCTTCTCTTATGGGAGGACTATACACATTAGCACATGTACTTCAAGTCGCACTTTGGTATAAATCGACTTCAAAATCGCATCTTTTGAATGAAATCCTATCACAAAAGGGAATCCAATTAGGAATAAGAAGCATCATGGCATAAGTGGAAGGTAATAGAGAAATACGTACTTTGATTATGTGCATATTCTACTATGAAGTGTACATGTGAAATCTTGACGAACAACTTACCACAAAAAGTTGTAATGTCAAACACAAAAGAGATGAATTGGTGCAAGAGATAGTAGATAAGAGATCTCATGTTTATGTTCATGGATTTATTTCCAATTGTGCAAAGTGCTAGGCAAAGAAACCTCTAGAACATTCTACTTTGTTTCGTATTGCTATCGCGTCAAAATGGGGTAGACATATCATTGATTATATATTCAATCAAAAGATTCAAAAGATATACCAAGGGCATGTCAAAAGGCCGTTGAAGTTGAAGCTAATTCATATGCGCTAATAGAGGGACAACTCATAAGCGAGGGTGTGACAATAATCTTTGAATATGTGCTTCTGAGAATGAATATATTCCTATATTGGAGCAAGCACATAAAGGATTAGCAGGAGGTCATTTCTTAGCAGTAGATACAACTGCTAAATGTGTTCTAGCATATGGGATTTAGTAGCCTATTGTATTGAGATGCTAAGGCTTATGTTAAAACATGTGATGAATGCCAATGAGCTAAGCCTCCAATCGTGAGAGATAACATGCCGCTCAGATGAATGATGGGAGCACGTGCTTTTGCAAAATGGGACATTGACTTCGTTGGACCAATCAATCCCCGTACGCATCGCACACATGCTCAATATATCATAGTGGCAACAAATTATCTTACAAAGTGGGCTAAAGTACAAGCCACTACAAAAGCAGATGCATGTACCACAGCTAAGTTCTTGTATGATCAAGTATTCACACAATTCAAATTACCCATAGAGATTGTAAGTGATCATGGCACACACTTTCTAAATGAAGTCATCGAACATCTTTTGAATGAGTTCATGGTCATCCATATAAAGTATGCACCCTATCACCCACAAGAAAACGTTTAGGCAGAGAGTACAAACAAAATCCTTTGCACGGTACTCACCAAGATCGTAAGCAATTCAGGATTGGGATCAAAATTTATATTCCGTATTATGGGCATACAGAGTAGCCTATAAAACAACCATTGGCACAACACCTTTCAATATGGTATATGGCTTGGATACAATTCTCCTATTAGAATTCTTGACACCAACTCTAAGGATAGCCAATCAATTAGACTGGAATGGACATGTTCTCTCTACAAGACTTACACAGTTGGAGAAACTTGGTGAAACAAGACTACAAGCAATAGCCGAAATTTACACCCATAAAAGAAGGCAAAAGAGGTTTCATGATGCTCACATTACCACAAAGAACTATAAAGTGGGTAACCTTGTTCTCGCCCTATACTTTGAAACAACACACTGGAAAAAAAAAGAGAGGTTTAGGACTGTTTGTGATTGTCAATACTTCCAATAATGGAGCATTGAAATTAGCAACCCTAGACGGTGAGGAAATGCCAAACTAGGTTAGTGGAAGTCGCGTTAAAAAATACCTGGAACCATTAATCCATGAAATGCTTAAAAGATTACACGTAGCCAAAAACAGAAGTCGCGTTAAAAAATACCTGGAACCATTAATCCATGAAATGCTTAAGAGATTACATGCAACCAAAAACAGGGTGAATAAGCACCAAAGGATGATTGAGATTCACAACGGCGGGAGTCTAAAGCAAAAAAAAGACACCCACGAGTAGTGATGGCTAAAGAAGAAGGTCAGTCCTTCATAAAACCTTGTAGGGACCTCTATAATGAGCAGGCACACAATACAAGTGAACAAGTTGAGCCTATGTTCTCAGTGTTGACACTGATAGTGAAGGGGGATTAGATCCCTACATCCTCATTCAACTAGGCACAACACACAGGTCTCAATATGCCCTAATTGACTCTAGATGTTCGAATTCTAGATGTGGCAAACAGATAGAATACAATAGATTCCCCTATCTCCACAACTAATCAGGTGCTCGCATCTAATGATGTCTTACTCAGTATCGTGCATGTCGCACAAAAAGGCAAAACAGCCTACAAAATATGGGTACCCACCAAGAGAAAACTTATTTCCAATCCCAAACAGATATGGATACCAAAGCTCAAGAACTAGTCTTTTCCCCGACACCCACAGGTACAACGAAAACCCAAAAAGCCATCTTCAGACTCCAAAAATAGCTGTTTAGTAGACAGAGAACAGAAATTGTGGCATTCCAATTCCTTGAAACCCATTACTAAAGCAAATAGGGGTCAAGAAGTTGCTACAGGTACAAGCAGGTTGCAAACAAATTTGGATTCCAAAAGTAAATCCAAATTCAGTATGTACGATTCTGCAACATTGTCAAACATTATCTCCGAAAGAAACAAAGACAAAGCAGATAACTACACCCACATAGTAGACTTGGTGATCCCAAAACAACCAAAATGGGTTCTTATGCCAATTTTGCCACAATGGGTCACCAAATCTATCAAACCTCAAACTAGTCCGACCGCCCACTTAATTAGTATGAAAGACAATTTTTAAGTCATTTAGAGAGGAAAGTTGTAAGAGATAAGACAAGCCGCAAACACACTAATCTTCAGGTAAACGCTACGTGCGCATAACTCGTTGGATTTGAGCTTTGTTTGAAGTAGGTTAATCTCCTCTCTATGTTCTACATTTCCATGTGATCAATGTCATGTTTACATTGATTAATTTATTGATTGTGATTAGAGCAAGATTAGTAGTTTCTATCTAATTTCTTACAAATTACTTAGTATTTTGTGCTCAAACTTGGTGGGATTGGTCTTGAGGTCATTAGGAATCTACTAAATGTTGTTTTGTGAGATTCAGTTAATTTGTACTTCGTCTACCTCCCGGATCGCTCTATGTCCATTTGGCAAATTGAGTTGGATTAGAGTTGATTGGCAAGACTGCAAGCATGATTAGAGTCCTATGTCCGTCCATTGAGCTCAAGACACTAGTTAGATCAATGTATGAGTATGTTAGAAGCTTGTTAGTTTGATTAGGAGATAGATTGTCCTCCTTCCTACGTGCTTAGGTTGTGTGCTTATCGTTGATATTTTTGGCTATCTTCTGACACTTGCATAGCCACTTCCATGCACTAGTCGAGTCTGCTACGTCCTCTGGAGACATTTTATATTCATTGGAGTTCTTACTAGACTATAGTTGTCCATCACGGTGACCCGCAAATAGGTGCTTAGGCCCACATTATCCGATGCTTATTCTATATCACCTGGCCCTAAAGCTTGCACTTGGTGCTTGCCTATGGATTTCCAGTGTCTATTCGGGTATCAAGGTTGGAGCCTCACAAGATTGCACTCCAATCTATCCACAACCCCAAAATTGGTAGATGGGGTTGTGGCTAGATTGGAGTTATCTGCTGGTGCTTATTCTATAACACCTGGTCCTAAAGCCTTTGACTATTGTGTGCCGTTGACTTGTTGTGTGTGGTTTACAATGCTCTATTAAGTATATTGTCGATGATAGCTTTGCCAATGCCCCTACTTTGTTAACAATTATGACAAGAATATACAAGTGGTGCCAACTCCAAAGGGAGCAAAGACTAGCTTTGTACACACAGTGCCAACTAATGTTCACAAAGCCTAGATAACAAACAATGTTGGATCAAGCCAAGGTTGATGCCAATTGATGTCAGGGCTGACCTACTCAATAGCGACTTATCTCTTAGGCGATGCCACTTTGGCCTTGTAGACATCAAATGGTGCCATATAGAATTTTCCCAAGGTGATTCTTACTTGGATGGTGGTGCTTAGAACCAGAGCTTTGCTTTTGAGATTGCCCACGAACGTGGGTTGGCAATGAATGCGCATATGGAACACGGGCTCGGTGTCCTTGCCTTGTCCAGATTGGTGCCCCAAGTCCTTTGCTACCACCATGACTATGTGGCCAATGCCTAATTAGACCATTGGTGCCCATTGTTGACCAAAGGGGCTACTTGGGAGGGCTAGAGGTGCAGTGCGATGCCCACGCCAGGTTTAGGCGATGACAACCTTATATAGCAGTATGGCGGTGCCAAAATTTTGACGTATGGTGGTGCCACTCTTTGTGCATTTATTCTCCAATTTGCCTAATCATAGAAGTCACGCAGATGCCTTTGTGGCTCATGCTCATGGTGAGAAAGTTGCATCAGATGTGGTTCATGCACATGGCCGATGCCTGGCACACCAATCGCTCCTGCTCGAAACCCATATCGGCGAGCCACGCGCATCCCAATCACCCTGTGAAAATATAAATATTTTAAAATATTAAAAAATTAAATATTTTAAATTAAATATGTATTAAATTTTTGGAAAAAAAATAAATATTTTAAAAGATGAAAAAGTAGAAAACTTGAAATTAGTATTTTTTGGAAAATAAAAATAAAAACAAAAACACACACATACATTTATTCAAGAATCAATAAAGCACTACTAAAGAAAAAATAAAAAATAGAAAGTGCTTGGTTTTTTCATAGCCGTTGATAGCCTAGGATACCTTTCTAGCCGTTGAAAATGCGTACGCAAAAATAGTCGCGGCGCGGTAATATACGCGAAAATGACTGGGGAATTTTAAAAGCAAGCAGAGAGCAGGTTATGCCGCGATTGTGCAACATAACCTGCTCTTGCCGCCATCACCATAACCTGCAAAGCTCCATATCTCCCAACCCCTCCTACTCCCTCTCTCTCTCTCTCTCTCTCTCTCTCTCTCCCTCCCTCCCTCTCTCTCTCCCTCCCTCTCTCTCTCTTACACACATACACACAAACACACACACCACACACACACATCTCCTCTTGCGGTCTCAAAGGAGAGCGTCGCAACATACACATAACATATACACATACACACATACACACCCACATACACACACACACACCCACACACATACATACACACATACATAAACGTAAACCTACAAACCCACATATATACATACATACATACACACACATACATACATACACACATAATATACACACATACACACATACACACCCACATACACACACACACCCACATACATACATACACACATACATAAATGTAAAATACGTAAAAAACGTAAACCTACAAACCCACATACATACATACATACACACACACATACACACATAACATATACACATGCACACATACACACCCACATACACACACACACACACACCCATATACATACATAAACGTAAAATACGTAAAAAACGTAAATTGCGTTAACCTACAAACCCACATACATACATACATACATACATACACACACATACATATATACGCACATAACATACATACATACACATATACACACCCACATACACACACACACACCCACATACATACATACACACATACATAAACGTAAACCTACAAACCCACATACATACATACATACATACACACACACACATACATACATACACACATAACATATACACACACCCACATACACACACACCCCCACATACATACATACACACACACATAAACGTAAAATACATAAAAAATGTAAATTACGTAAACCTATAAACCCACATACATACATATATACATACATACATACACACAACATATACACATACACACATACATACATACATACATACATACATACATACATACATACACACACACACACATACATACATACATATCACTTAATGTATACATTCATACACACATAAAAAATATATATACATATATAAATATATATATCCTGTCGGGTTGGGGGCGACGGGCTACATACATACATACATATCACTTAATGTATACATTCACACACACATAAAAATATATATATACATATATAAATATATATACACATATTTTTTTTAAAAAAATAAAAAATATTTATTTATTTATTTATTTTTGCAGTCAAATTAGGACGACCCACACTCTAAAAATATATATAAAGGCTCTATGAGCCCTCATTTTACACCATTCTTATCATCACATACAAGAGTTAATGGGATGAATGACTACACAATTTCATCGTGGAGTTTCTTCTTCAATTCCCCAAGACCAATGGAACATGTTAATGCTTCTATCCAGGTAAGAGCTCTTCCTCTTCCTTCAGTAGGCGGGTTGGATGCAAGTCATCTATGGACATTCCTACAGGGTCCACTCAATTTTTAGCATGAAAAGGTTTTCTTGTAATTATCATTACTTGTATCTAAAAACGTTGTATGAATTCTTTTCTCAATGTTAATGTCAAATGTCAAATTTCGAGTGTCAAAGGTCAAATGGTCATTATTAAATGTCTACTAAGGTTCCTTTATTCCTAAGTGTCTTGCATATGATTCCATTTTGGATGGGACTTTTAAGTCTATACATACATACATACATACACACATAACATATACACATACACACATACACACCCACATACACACACACACACATACATACATACATACATACATACATAAACGTAAAATACGTAAATTGTTGTTAAGTTTTGAAGTTTAGCTTGGGATTTTTTAGAAAATACAAAGGATATGATGTCCAAATTTTTACAAATTTGTATATGCATACATATACACATACACACCCACATACACACACATAACAGCAATTCATATCTTATACCTACCATATTTTCAAGGGAGAGTTTAGATTGCTAATCACACTCTTTGGACTACTATACAACCATACCTATTCTTAGCTATGATAGCTAGGGTTAGAAGAGAGGATAAACTTAATCAAACAAATATTAAAATAATCCAAGGTAGGATAGGATTCATTATCTCTAACCGCTTTGCTATTTTAGATAGCCTCGCCGGTGATGACTTGGAGTGAGCTGTTGTCTTAGTAGTGCCCTCTCTCTCGGGAGGTACCTTTTTAGCGGGTGTTTTGTCTCTTTTTCTTCCTTAGAATCTTGCAAGTCTCTCAAGGCCTTGATGGACCTTAGTCTTCTTTGTTTTTTGGTCAAGGAATCTAGCTTTTTTTGTGGAGGTTTTCTTGGATTTTTGGTAAGGATATTTCGCATTATTGGAGTTGTCATGCAGTGCCTTTGACATTGAGCTACTTCTGCTTGAGTTTGGATCAGTGTTTTTTTATTGGTTAAGCTTTCACGGGCTACATGTTCTTTCATATGCTCATTTAGAACATAGAACATTTTCCTGACTTCGTTTTGAAGCACAAAATGCATGCGACATTTTCAAGTGGGTTAGGTTCCAATGGTGGAAGAATTTCAAGGGAGAAATTTCCATCTAACCTATATCAATGCATCAAATGCAACACATACAAATTATATGCAACTTAATCCTAAAGCTAGATATTGAAAATATTAAGCACAATTCTTCTGTTTCTCCAAAGAATGTCAGCATTTGTGTTGCAGTTTATCAATGTTTCTTGATTTGTGTTGTTAAAGTGGATGTATTGTATATAGAGCCGTTTACTGATTTTCTCTGCCATAGCAATTCCACTTTGCATGATTACCTATGACCTGTTTGTACCTATTGTGGAAATGATGTTCTTTGTCTATGTCCTTGATCTGACCCAGACTACACTCTAGGTGACGACAGAGATCTGACACCGATACCAGGTGAGGAACACCCACCAGCTTTGGGGGCTTCCCACTCAAGTCATGAGGGATCTCCACTCTCTCCCATTATATATGTATATATATATATATATATGCATATATATATATACCTATATATCTATATATATATATATATACATATACATATATATATATATATTTATATGTATATATAAACATATATATATATTTTTATTTTATATATAGAGAGATTATATATATATATATATATATACATACCCTAAAATGGACTAGAATACATCATCATCTTCTATGGAAGTATGTCATTAGCTTCAGCTACTAGAATTGGACAATGGCCGTCAAGTTGCAGCAAGTGCCTAATTCCAATACAAACAATAAAATTTCACAGGAGGGTGGCAAAAAAATCCTCTCATCCATAAGCAAACATAAGCATTATAGGCATAGAAGATCTAGTGTCATTGAGGCTCAAGAGTCAAAGCAACTACATGAGTTTCACGAGAAGCAAGCAATGGAATTTATAGCTTTGTAACAGCAGAAGAATGCCTGGCCTGCGGAGCAAAAGCAAGTATTGCGACAGTAGAAGTAGGAAGTTGAAGAGGTAAAAATGTTAGAGCACATGAAATTGTAAGACACTATGCAACACGCCACACAATTTCATGACTTCATCCCTAGTGGACTAGCAATGGGTTGCAATTGTAATTCATAAACTCAGTCTCTCCCACTTTTTCCTACCCTTCACACCTCAAAACTCCAGCAACAAAAATATCTAATGAGGACGAAGCTAACACCCGACTAGTGCATGGAAGCAGTGGTGCAAGTGTCAACCGAGGGACAATAACTAGAACGCAGCTAATCTACCTATGTGCAAATCCTATACAGACAAGCTAATCTAATGCAACCGAAATGAACCTAAGCTACTCGACATACCAATCTAATCTAGAATAAGCCTATGGACACTACCCAAGCAAGTGAAACAACTCTAATCATATCCGGATTGCTAACTCACCCGACGAGTTGTGAACTCAAACGATGTGAATTTCGCTAATCAAAATCGCACAAGAGAGGGTTTTACTCGTAGAGTTAAGCCTCTAGACTAATCCTATGAAGTTTGGTCAGAATCGAACAACTCTATTGTGCTAGATTTGCTAAACACGCTTAGGGATCCTAATCACATAACTAATTAAAATGCTAGTCAAACATTAACAAATTAAAAGTGGAATTGAAGAGCATAGGACACAGAGTAACCTCATTAAAATGAAATTGAATTCGAAGTATCGAGGAGGTGACAGTAGCAAGCGTCGGATGATAAGCGTGCTCGTAGTTCTTCTTTAGGCTCTCACAGGAACCTCTTTACAAATGAGCGGATTTTCACTTATATATGCCGGTCGAGACGCTCGACCCAAAATTAATCCACTTAAACTGGGAATATCCTATACAACTTGGAAGCATTTTAGCCCCGACTTGACTCAAATCTAATTAGATTAGCCTATCGGGATTATCTTGACTCGGTTGGATTGTGGAACCCGCATTAATAAAAAATTAAAAATTTGTCTCAACTTCACGGGCACTCCATCTAGCACTTTAGCATTGATTTTAGGCTGGTATATTTGTTCCGAAACATTCCTCCCCACCTAAATCGTGCACATCCTCGAACGTGTTGAAACGTTGTCGAGGATCTACCGTTGGTGGTTGTTTTTGATGTTTCAAGTGGTGGTGCGTTATGTTGACGTTGACCCTTGAGGTCGTTGTTGACGTTGTTTCAAGTGGTGGTGCATTATGTTGACGTTGACCCTTGAGGTCGTTGTTGTTAGAAGATTCTTTGACCTACATCTTATAGTAGGAATTAAGAGTACATAAGCTACATGGATGCAGTCAAACACACGACACTCGTGTTGAAGCATTTTCTTCAACTCTTTGTACTTTAAGTTGCGTTCAATCACGGATAATTTTAGCGGGTGTTTTGTCTCTTTTTCTTCCTTAGAATCTTGCAAGTCTCTCAAGGCCTTGATGGACCTTAGTCTTCTTTGTTTTTTGGTCAAGGAATCTAGCTTTTTTTGTGGAGCTTTTCTTGGATTTTTGGTAAGGATATTTCGCATTATTGGAGTTGTCATGCAGTGCCTTTGACATTGAGCTACTTCTGCTTGAGTTTGGATCAGTGTTTTTTTTATTGGTTAAGCTTTCACGGGCTACATGTTCTTTCATATGCTCATTTAGAACATAGAACATTTTCCTGACTTCGTTTTGAAGCACAAAATGCATGCGACATTTTCAAGTGGGTTAGGTTCCAATGGTGGAAGAATTTCAAGGGAGAAATTTCCATCTAACCTACATCAATGCATCAAATGCAACACATACAAATTATATGCAACTTAATCCTAAAGCTAGATATTGAAAATATTAAGCACAATTCTTCTGTTTCTCCAAAGAATGTCAGCATTTGTGTTGCAGTTTATCAATGTTTCTTGATTTGTGTTGTTAAAGTGGATGTATTGTATATAGAGCCGTTTACTGATTTTCTCTGCCATAGCAATTCCACTTTGCATGATTACCTATGACCTGTTTGTACCTATTGTGGAAATGATGTTCTTTGTCTATGTCCTTGATCTGACCCAGACTACACTCCAGGTGACGACAGAGATCTGACACCGATACCAGGTGAGGAACACCCACCAGCTTTGGGGGCTTCCCACTCAAGTCATGAGGGATCTCCACTCTCTCCCATTATATATGTATATATATATATATGCATATATATATATATACCTATATATCTATATATCTATATATATATATATATATATATATATACATATACATATATATATATATATATATATTTATATGTATATATAAACATATATATATATTTTTATTTTATATATAGAGAGATTATATATATATATATATATATATATACATACCCTGAAATGGACTAGATCCTCGCTTCCATGCAAACATGTCTATGGCTGACCCAGACTACACTCCAGGTGACGACAGAGATCTGACACCGATACCAGGTGAGGAACACCCAGCTTTGGGCTTCCCACTCAAGTCATGAGGGATCCACTCTCTCCCATCATTTTTGTATACCCTTTTTTACCCACAGTTTGACACAGGATGGAGATAGTTGCACATCATACTTATATATGTATATACCCGATATACTCGACGTATATGGATGTGCATCATCCTTGGCGATAAAGCTCCATCCAACTAAACTCCAATATTGTATCCCATTACAACACCATGATTGTAGTTCACCATAGCTCTAGCTTCCAGCTTCCCTTGCTAGTAGGTTAGATTCGTTTTATCAGTTGAGCTTGTCATTTGTGGATACTCGAGAACACCTCAGCAATGTATGTTTGGGCCTTTTGTATATGTTAATAATCTCTCTCTCTCGCTCTCTCTCTCTCTCTCTCTCTCTCTCTATATATATATATATATATATATATATATATATATATATACATGCACAAAGAGTTATGTTATATAAATTATGTGCGCGTTTTTTAAAAATAAAAGTTTCTATGACCACCCCTGAAGAGCATTGCACAATTACCACCATATAACCATGGCCTTTAGTCATCCATAAAATTTTACGGAAGAGAAAGGCAGTAGATTACTTATGTTGTGAGTGTTGAAAGCATAAGCTTGGTATTGTCCTTTGCAATTCAACATAGCTGGGAAAGAGTCTTCCGAGGATTTCCAACTTCCAAGACCTTTGAAAGCAGAGGAATTTTGTTTAGCCTTGCTTTTGCTGCCATGTTTTTGGCCCTAATTCCTTTCCCTTTCACTAGTATTACTAGCTTCAAATGAAAGACAACCAATCAACAAGAAATGCACACAAATAAGACATCAAAGTCGAATACTGCAATAGAAAAGCACTTGTGATTTATATATTAGAATGAAAATTGAGACATTGTTTTTTTTGGCTTGCATATAGAGGTGTTAGCAATGGGGACAATTGAACTTTCTAAAAGAATTTAATGAAAAAAGAGAGACCATCCATGTGAGGTACTTTGCATTTTTGGCATTATATAGCCATGTGAGGTATTTTGCATTTTTGAACTTGCATATAGAGGTGTTAGCAATGGGGACAATTGAACTTTCTAAAAGAATTTAATGAAAAAAGAGAGACCATCCATGTGAGGTACTTTGCATTTTTGGCATTATATAGCCATGTGAGGTACTTTGCATTTTTGGCATTATATAGCCATGTGAGGTATTTTGTGTTTTTTTGCCTCTATAAGGCCTTAGAGAAGTTTCGCATGGGATGCATATTTTTTCTCTCGCTTGTGCAAGTGCGTAAAGAGGGATCTTCTTTACAAGGAAGGGACTTGTATAGTTAAACTATTTCGGCCTAAAAAAGGCCGAGTTAGCACTCATTGACAAAGTTCTAAGGAGGAAGAAGACAAAGGGCGCTTACAAGTTATGTTCACTCTAACGTTTCGCACACACCCCATGCAAAACACCCCATGCAAAATTGCTCTTAGGATGTAGCTCTTATGGGGGAATAGCACAAAAGGACAAGGGATTGTAAGGGTCCCAAGTGGATGTTGACGAATGTTTAAGGCTCCTCATCTTGAAAATTTTAAAGACTCCCAAGTGCATGCTTGAAAGGTTTAGGTAGTGGATAGGTCAACATGTACATCTATCCAATTTAAGCATCTTAGCTCTTGGTTTATGAGTAAGATATTTTCTTGTCACTATCTTATGTCCAAACAAGGTTATTTAATCACAATGGCCCCTATAAGGCAAATAGAAGGGGGCTGACTTCAATGACACGGTCATTTACAAGCACATGCAATATTTTATAGTATATATTGAAGAGAGTGCATATGAGAAGGGAGAGAGTGTGTGTGTATATGAGAAGGGAGAGAGGCTAAAAATACTGCAAATCAGCCTCATTTTATATTTTGTAACTCCATATAATGTAAATAAAAATTAGCACATACAATGTTATTAGTGTTGTTGTATACATATCATATGCAATATGTATTAATACACCAAGAGTGCGACCATCTAAGAATGACATTTTTTTTTATCTAGATGATCGTTGTTCATTACAGATAGGATAGCAGACGGTGTGTAAGCATGAGTTCCTAAGTGGCCTTCATGGCTAAAGGAGAATTCTTAGATGTGCCAAGCTAAATACTTCACTTTCACCAAAATTTACATTTGACAGAAGTTAAGTATCGAACCTTTAGCCTTAGTTTGTCTCTTAGTGAGATGTCCACAAAAAATTGAGCCAAATATGGAGATTCTTCTAGATGAGGTACTTTGCAGCCCAAAGAAAAGGGATTCCATGTTCGCGGGTCTCCGCGGCGACTCGTATGTGTAGTGTAGCGAGAACTCCAGCAAACAAGAATGTCTACCGAGGACAAGCTAACCTGACTAGTGCATGGAAACAGTGGTGCAAGTGTCAAGAGACAACCCAAGGGCCAATGGCCTGATCTTCGCAGCTAATCTATCCGTGTTGCTAAGGTCTCATATGCGCTAATCCTACACGGACAAGATAATCTAGAGTGACTGAAGTGAACCTTAGCTATCCGATCAACCTATCTAAGCTAGAACAAGTCTAAGGAAGCTACCCAAACAAGCAGAACACCTCAAATCTGCATCCGGGCGTGGTAAACTCACCTACGAGCTGCTGTGAACTCGAAAAGTAGAGTTCCGCTAATCGGAATCATGCAAGAGGGGATTCTACTCGTAGAGCTAAGCCTCTAGACTAATCCTACCAAGTTTGGTTGCATTCAGAAAACTCTATCGTGCTAGATCTGCTAAACACGCTTAGGAGTCCTAATCACACAACTAATTAAAATGCTAATTAAAAATTAACAAATTAGCAATGGAAAGGAAGAGCACAGGACACAGAGTAACCTCATCAAAATGCATTTGTATTCGGAGCACCGAGGCGACAGTAGCGAGTGTCGGACGTCAAGCGCGCTCTTAGTTCCTCTTTAGTTCTCAAATGAGCGGATTTTCACATATATAGGTCGGTCGGGACGCTCAACCCGAAATTAACCGACACTTAAATTGGGAATATCCTATACATCTTGGAAGAATTATAGTCCCGGCTTGACTCAAATCTAATTAGATTAGCCTATCAGGACCATCTCGGCTCGACCGGGTTGCGGGACCCGTAAAAATTAAAAATTTAAAAATTCTTTCCACTTCACGAGCACTCTATCCAGCACTTTAGCATTGATTTTAGGCCAGCACATGTGTTCCCGGAACATTCCTCCCCACCCAGATTGTGCACGTCCTTGGGCGCGTTGAAACGATCTGCCGCCGTGGGTGGTTGTCTTTGATGCTTAAAGTGGTGGTGTGACATGTTAGCATTGATCATCTTGAGGTCTTGTCTATCAGAAGACTGTTTTGATCTACATCTTACAGTAGGAATTAAGAGTACATAAGCTTACATGGATGTAATCAAACACATGACCTAGATAGTTGGACTATTCTCTAAGAAAATTCTTGGGTATGAGGATCTTTCGCATTGTTGTCGTCATGCATTGCCGTTGACATTGAGCTACTTCTACTTGATATAAGTGGTCAGTATTTTAACCTATTGAGCCTTCATGGGCTACGTGATCTTTCATGTGCTCATTGAGAGCACAGAACATTTTCCTGATTTCGTGTGAAGCATGAAGTTGGCTACGACAGTTGCAGACGGGTTAGGTTCCACTGGCGGAGCAATAGAGCAATAGAATTGAGTGTTGAGTGTGCAATCTCTCTCGTTATTTTTCATTTTCTGGGTTTTTTTATCCCGACGTATTAAACCAGGTTAAGGCTTTGCCTTCTAAGGTCAAACCAAATCCCTTATATTGGACTCGAAAATCCATAACCTATTCAGCTCTAATTACTTGCATAAATAGAGCCACATATTTATATGGATCTCCATTGCCATTGTACTTCTTTCCGATCCATTTTTGCACTTGCGAAGGTCTAATCACCCTAGGATAATGTGGCATTGGATAGTGCCCATAGGGTGGTAGAAACCCTACTGCTTGTGGGTTCATATTAAGCTCGATAGGTTGTGGTTTATTTGGTCCTTCATGACCGGATAATTACCAATAAAGTCTGGCCTCATTGGTTGCATGAAAGTGCTCCCTTGAGCCGGATATCCCATGCTTGGCATAGGTTGCACGACACTCGACAAAGCTTGTATATTTCTACTCTGATGCGATCCACTCGTAGGTCTTGTGGGCCGGTGAGCTTCCAAGTTGTAATTAATTAGTACTGGGGTTAAGTCGGCCAATTTGTGTCCGGCCACCCAAGTCATTAGTTTAAAAGTCCGGCCACTCAAGTCATTAGTTTAAAAGTCAATTTTTAGGTCATTTTTGGGTCAGAGTTTTGTGAGAGATAAGCGAGCCACAAGCGTGTCAAACGTTCGTCATTTGCTACGCTTTGTGTACTTGCCG
This sequence comes from Cibotium barometz, assembly GCF_041138505.1. NCBI lineage: Eukaryota > Viridiplantae > Streptophyta > Polypodiopsida > Cyatheales > Cibotiaceae > Cibotium > Cibotium barometz. Next base: position 4,878,004 of record NC_141103.1, on the reverse strand, counting down.
AAATTCATTTCCGTTTGAAGTATATTGTTCTACTCTCTGAGCTCTTTGTTTCCAACTAAATTATGTTTCCATGATTGTGTCGTTGATTGTGATTAGAGAGTAATTAGTGGGTTTTTCTTGATTAAGTGTTAATTAATTAGTTTCTTGTGATAGGTATGACCCTTAGCACACTAGGCATGCACCAATTAAAGATTTGTGTGATTAGGTAGTCCTAATTCTAAGTTATCGATATCCAAGCAATCGTCCAAGATAGGTTAGATTAGTGATTACCTTGTTCCGCATTGTTTTTGAGGTTATGTGTTGTCCGGTAGGCATTGTGTGAGCTCTACATTCTAGATTAGTTGTGCACATTAATCCGATAGGAATCCATTAGTTTGTAGAGAGCTAGACGTCCTTGCTTTAGTGCTATGGATTTACTAGTGTGACCCCCGACTACCATTTGACACATGCATAGTCACTTCCATGCACTAGTCGGGCTAGCTACGTACATATTATGTTGTCGAAGTTCTCGCTAGGATACACGTCCATCGTAGCAGTGAGACCCGCGAACATTGGTGTCATTGCCGAGGGACTAGTACCTAGACTAGCAAGAGGCCGATAGCCACACACACTTAGTCTTTTAGACTTGATCACCTAGGATCACTCCTAGAGCATTTGTCCACATGTAGGTAGGTTGGAGAGGCAGAGATTGGTGTCTTTTGTTCTTTCTAGCTTACTTGCGTGCTGTTTATGCATGTAGAGATTCCGAAATTTGATGTATGCATGTTATCATGTCTATGCATTGTTTTGGATGCTTGAGAAAGATGATGCTTGTGTTTTAAGTTTTTCGTAGTTATAACGTTTTTATTTTTTTTGTTTTTACGTTTTTTAGTTAGATAGGATTTAGTTTTTGCATCTCGCACACACACCCACATACACACAACATACATCCCATTGCATCTTGCATCCCGTATCCACTTACACAAATCCGTCTCACTTGCACACACTCACACATCCAACACACAAACACTCACACGTTCCCATACACAAATCCGCCCACCTACATACATACATACATAAGTTGCATATAGATACATACCACACACATACTCACACTCTCATTAACACACATATGCACACACACGTCACACCACATCAACTCTCCCTGCTTCGCTCTTGTCCCACAGCTTGATCGCAAAAATAAGAAGACTCCGAACAAAAAATGCTAGCCGCAAGATCTCGACCTGCTTGTTGACACTCCTTGCCGTGCTGAAGGACACCCGCCGATCGGAGCATCAAAGTCTCGATCGCAAAGGCAAGCAAGGACCACCGACCAGGTAGAACCTACTCCTAGTCGGAGCCCAGCAGAGAGAGACCTCTCGACCGCCAGAAGTTACCGGCCATGGCACAAGTCAAAGTAGGTTCCGGCTAAGACAAGTATCCTGGCCACCAAAGGGACACACAATAGCCAAAGGCGCGAGTTTGTTTTTTAACGGCTACGGTCGCAAAAGGCCCTACGACCATGAGATTGTTTGTACGAAACTGTATGGGGTAAAAGGCAAAAAGCCTTTTCCTCTCTTAAAGTGTCAAATTCCCCACTCGCCCACTCAAAAAATTACTATTTTTAGGACTACTGGCATCTCAGTTGGCAAAATGTTGTGCTATAAAGTGCACCTAAACCTACTGAGCGATATGCTCGTTTTGAGCTATCACAAGCCATAGTACGTGTTCTGGACACATTAGACCGCATTCACGTGCTACCGAAGCAAAAACTCAAAAGCTAGAAAAAGCTTAAAAGCAAAAAGAGGAAACTCAAAAGCTAAAGCAAGCTTGAGAGACCTATAAGAGCAACTAGTGGGCATTAGAACAGGCATTGTCAATTTGTGCGAAGTTGAAAACACATCTGACGAACTGAGCAAGGAAATTGACGTGGGGTTGATACCACTGTGTAACACTTATCAGATCAAGTATTCACATAAATTTGGGTACCTCACAATCATTGCACCTCATTGAATGTACATATGCATAGCACGTTGCATTGACTTGGGATGCGCTATAGATTATAAGTTGGAATCTCGGGGTGGAAACAAAAATTGTGGGCAAAAAAGCTGAGTGACGAATTTGGGTTGGAGCCAACACAAAAAGGGGATAGGCATTGAAGCAAGGGCTAAACCGAGGCAAACTAGAGAGATTAGAAGTCAGTTGTGCTGCATTGTAAATCTGTTTCACCATTTGCATTGAGTTTGCAGGTAATTGGAGCGCGAGATTGCACTTGAGTGAGCACATTGTACGCTTGGAGAGCAAAGCAAAATTGGATTGGAAGCACGCATCATCCATTGTATAAGTAAGAGACTGAACTTTGCATTGAGTTAATGTACTTAAGGTCTGGTTTAATACTTAGATCAGGCAATAGAAGTGATAGAGACACAGAGAGTAGGGTATCCATTGAGGAGAGCATTCACCAATTTGGTGGATTAGACACCGTGTTCGAATCCATAGACGAATCCTCAGATACCTCATCCGAAATGGCATCAAACAACACTAATCCATTTATCGAGAATGCTGTAGAAGTCGGACCTAGTGCTGAATCTTCTCTCCAGGGATCTAGGGCCTTTAAGATGACGCTTACGTTTTTGTATTTAGCAATGCGCACGGAGTGTTTATGGGGATCCTTTAGATAGAAATTGTGTCAAGATAATAATAATCTGATCGAGTTTCTGCCACAACCTCATGTCAATTATCAAGGCGATCGATATATTGGTAGAGATTGTGCTATCCCATAAAACCTAACAAGGTAGATAACTTGGGCAGGATGGCATCTAAGCAGCCTGTGAATGAGGAAACACTAGATATGTACCAGGCTATGGAACCTCCCACCCCAATTAGTCAACATGCAAAGTTTATCAACATGATTAATGTCAAACGTGCTATGACTGACGATACCTCAATAGGGCTCTACTATATGGACGATCAAGAGGCTCAAGTCGTCAGAGTCTTCTATCGGGTCGTATATCCTATCATCAGCACCCTGGCTGATACCAAAATTTTGTACGTGTATGCTAATGATTTGCCCATTTCAAATGTGACGTTTCAAGACAGGCACAAACAAAATTTTGAGGCTATACCTAAGACCGAGGCCATGAAATATTTGTATAACGATATCCCAGCTGTTAAAGCATTACCAGCATTGACCAAACCAAAAGAAAAACCTTCCTTGCATAATATTCCATGTACATATCGCATTATGTAGGCCACAATGGGTAGTTGGTCCCATCCAACTTATCCTCGGTAGCAAGCATGCAAAAAACGTCATTGTTTTATCGGCCATTGCAAAAATACAGTAACTCACAAATGAACACTACTGTAAGGAGGTAGAACAACTTGGATATAACCATGCAACACTGCACAACCCGTAGTAAGAAGAACCTGCCAAAAATACCATTTTTTGCATAAAGCAGGCACAATCGATAACACTCAGGTGAGCTGTGACAACCTTACAGAATGCGAACAGCCCCTTAAACGTGCCCGAAACGTGAAATGGGCTGCAAAAGCTTAGTCTACTCTATGTAGATTCCAGTTTGCTATGTAGACTACACACTATGCCAAGATCTGTCTCCTCTCAGAAGAACACATCCTGATGATGAAGATGAAGCCTGTTGTTGCCACGGGGAAGGCGGCACTGCTCGAGATGCTCAAGCCTGCTTTGATACCAATTGTTGGAGTAGGGTTGCAAGGAACACACGACACAAGGAAAAAGAAGTTCAAAAGCACACAACGAAAGGCCTGGCCACCAAAGGGACACACAATAGCCAAAGGCGCGAGTTTGTTTTTTAACGGCTACGGTCGCAAAAGGCCCTACGACCATGAGATTGTTTGTACGAAATTGTATGGGGTAAAGGGCAAAAAGCCTTTTCCTCTCTTAAAGTGTCAAATTCCCCACTCGCCCACTCAAAAACTTACTATTTTTAGGACTACGGGCATCTCAGTTGGCAAAATGTTGTGCTATAAAGTGCACCTAAACCTACTGAGCGATATGCTCGTTTTGAGCTATCACAAGCCATAGTACGTATCCTGGCCACCAAAGGGACACACAATAGCCAAAGGCGCGAGTTTGTTTTTTAACGGCTACGGTCGCAAAAGGCCCTACAACCATGAGATTGTTTGTACGAAATTGTATGGGGTAAAGGGCAAAAAGCCTTTTCCTCTCTTAAAGTGTCAAATTCCCCACTCGCCCACTCAAAAACTTACTATTTTTAGGACTACGGGCATCTCAGTTGGCAAAATGTTGTGCTATAAAGTGCACCTAAACCTACTGAGCGATATGCTCGTTTTGAGCTATCACAAGCCATAGTACGTGTTCTGGACACATTAGACCGCATTCACGTGCTACCGAAGCAAAAACTCAAAAGCTAGAAAAAGCTTAAAAGCAAAAAGAGGAAACTCAAAAGCTAAAGCAAGCTTGAGAGACCTATAAGAGCAACTAGTGGGCATTAGAACAGGCATTGTCAAATTGTGCGAAGTTGAAAACACATCTGACGAACTGAGCAAGGAAATTGACGTGGGGTTGATACCACTGTGTAACACTTATCAGATCAGGTATTCACATAAATTTGGGTACCTCACAATCATTGCACCTCATTGAATGTACATATGCATAGCACGTTGCATTGACTTGGGATGCGCTATAGATTATAAGTTGGAATCTCGGGGTGGAAACAAAAATTGTGGGCAAAAATGCTGAGTGACGAATTTGGGTTGGAGCCAACACAAAAAGGGGATAGGCATTGAAGCAAGGGCTAAACCGAGGCAAACTAGAGAGATTAGAAGTCAGTGTGCATCAGTTGTGCTGCATTGTAAATCTGTTTCACCATTTGCATTGAGTTTGAGGTAATTGGAGCGCGAGATTGCACTTGAGTGAGCACATTGTACGCTTGGAGAGCAAAGCAAAATTGGATTGGAAGCACGCATCATCCATTGTATAAGTAAGAGACTGAACTTTGCATTGAGTTAATGTACTTAAGGTCTAGTTTAATACTTAGATCAAGCAATATAAGTGATAGAGACACAGAGAGTAGGGTATCCATTGAGGAGAGCATTCACCAATTTGGTGGATTAGACACCGTGTTCGAATCCATAGACGAATCCTCAGATACCTCAATGTCCGAAATGGCATCACACAACACTAACCCATTTATCGAGAATGCTGTAGAAGTCGGACCTAGTGCTGAATCTTCTCTCCAGGGATCTAGGGCCTTTAAGATGACGCTTACGTTTTTGTATTTAGCAATGCGCACGGAGTGTTTATGGGGATCCTTTAGATAGAAATTGTGTCAAGATAATAATAATCCGACCGAGTTTCTGCCACAACCTCAGGTCAATTATCAAGGCGATCGATATATTGGTAGAGATTGTGCTATCCCATAAAACCTAACAAGGTAGATAACTTGGGCAGGATGGCATCTAAGCAGCCTGTGAATGAGGAAACACCAGATATGTACCAGGCTATGGAACCTCCCACCCCAATTAGTCAACATGCAAAGTTTATCAACATGATTAATGTCAAACGTGCTATGACTGACGATACCTCAATAGGGCTCTACTATATGGACGATCAAGAGGCTCAGGTCAGAGTCTTCTATCGGGTCGTATATCCTATCATCAGCACCCTGGCTGATACCAAAATTTTGTACGTGTATGCTAATGATTTGCCCATTTCAAATGTGACGTTTCAAGACAGGCACAAACAAAATTTTGAGGCTATACCTAAGACCGAGGCCATGAAATATTTGTATAACGGTATCCCAGCTGTTAAAGCATTACCAGCATTGACCAAACCAAAAGAAAAACCTTCCTTGCATAATATTCCATGTACATATCGCATTATGTAGGCCACAATGGGTAGTTGGTCCCATCCAACTTATCCTCGGCAGCAAGCATGCAAAAAACGTCATTGTTTTATCGGCCATTGCAAAAATACAGTAACTCACAAATGAACACTACTGTAAGGAGGTAGAACAACTTGGATATAACCATGCAACACTGCACAACCTGTAGTAAGAAGAACCTGCCAAAAATACCATTTTTTGCATAAAGCAGGCACAATCGATAACACTCAGGTGAGTTGTGACAACCTTATAGAATGCGAACAGCCCCTTAAACGTGCCCGAAACGTGAAATGGGCTGCAAAAGCTCAGTCTACTATGTAGACTCCAGTTTGCTATGTAGACTACACACTATGCCAAGATCTGTCTCCTCTCAGAAGAACACATCCTGATGATGAAGATGAAGCCTGTTGCCACGGGGAAGGCGCCACTGCTCGAGATGCTCAAGCCTGCTTTGATACCAATTGTTGGAGTAGGGTTGCAAGGAACACACGACACAAGGAAAAAGAAGTTCAAAAGCACACAACAAAGAAGATGATAGGGTTGCAAGAAGGAACACACGACACAAGGAAAAAGAAGTTCAGAAGCACACAACGAAGAAGATGATAGTTACTGAGTGTGCCAAGTACAAAAGATAAAGCCCTAGAATTAGTGACAGGTGTATATACAAGCCGGGGGAAAAGAACCTCCTAAAGAGGGAAAAAGTGCCCCGGCGGTCCTAGGTGTGTTCACACACATCACTACCATAATATGGCAACAAAGACAAGAGTTGGCACAATAAGTTTGGGTGGTGCATGAGCATTGAAAGCAATGCTAGGACCCAGAAGGATTGCGTGTATGGGGTGGAGTACGATAATAGATCCTTCACATCTAGCCATATGGTATTTACACACTCTTATCTTCTAGGCCAAGAGTTTTCCTGATGTGGTGTTTGGCTACTATCATAACAATCAAGACTGGATTACCTGGCATGGGCATTGAAAATATGTCATTACTGGCTCAGTTGCACTGGTGCTTGCTTAATGGTGGCATGAGCAAGAATATCAACAACACTTTTTGTACTGTCTACCATCCATCTACTCTTCCATCGCCTCCACTCAACCTTTCAATGGCAGCGTGCCTTCAATCGGCTCGACGACGACATTCAGCTTGACCCAACTCCTTCACAAACTAAATGGACAAGGCAGTGTGATCCTAGACTTCAAAACCTTTGTCACTAGGCTCCCCACCTCTGCTTACTTGCCGCTCAAGTCTGCCTTCTAGAAAGCCATGAGGCTCCCCACCTCCGCTTACTTGCCACTCAAGTCTGCCTTCTAGAAAGCCATGGCTACCCATGCCGCACATCTCCAACCTGATCACCCTTTTGGAATCCTTGACACTTCCTATGCCCCTAAGATTAGCCTCCAAAATGCCAACACTCCTTTTGCAGCTCCTTATTATCACTAGATGGCATCCCTTATGTCATCATGCACTTAGCAGGTCCTCACCACCATAGTACCCTAGAACAACATTAGAAGTGGTTGTGCCTTGCTTTTGCAGCATGGTGAGCCATTCACTATCATTGGCAACACTCAACAGCAGGGCATCCGGTTTATCTTTCATGCACAAGGCGGTAGGCTTGGCTTTGCCACAAACCAATGCAGAGTAGAACTCATAAATAACAACAATATTCGTTTTTTGATGTTTAATGCAAAGTGAAGTTGCCTGTTAACTTATAGGTTAGCCCATCATGCTTTTTTTACTCGGTGCATTGTGAGCTATGCCACGTGTATGAATATGGATCATTCAATCATCCAAGCAATGAAGGATTTATGTTGAAGCACAATGGTCATCCAAGCAACCAAGGATATATATATTGAAGCGCAACTAGTATATATATATGAAGAAGGAGATGCCGATCACCAAGCATTATCGTATATAAAGGTACCAAATAAATATGCAATTCTTTGCAAGAAAAGTATACCACATGTTGAACTATATGGTGTACCAATCTTCGTATTAGGTTTGGCTGTTTGAGACCGTGGAGGCTCAAGTATAATAGAAGGGATCTTGGCTCGAGCTTGGCTACCTAGGGTGATAGAGATACAGGTTGGCCGACCACGACTACGTCTAGCCTTGGAGGTGATCCCCCAGGACTGGAGACAGGAGGCTGACAACCGTTGGGCCCTCATTAGCTGCCTAACACTGTGGTTCATATGGCGGGCCTACTGCTTTCACATTTTTGAGTCCAGAGCAGTTCCACCTGTCGAGACAGTGCGAGACATCTGGCTAGATCTTATACATACCTAGGAGGCTTGTTTGACGAGCTTCAGGGTGGATCAGATCTCATGAGGGAGTCCGGCAGGCCTTCCTATGGAGTTCAGGCCCTTTCTTGACAATTGAGCAGGGGACCCCTCGATGGCACTACCGCCCAACTAGTGTGGTTATTCCCACCTCCTATCTCGTGATCTAGCTACATTTGTACATATTTTTCCAGTTGGAAGATTCTCCCCTCATGTATCCTCCCTTCGGGGATGTTGTAGCCCAATGGGCAATTTTTAACTAATAGAAGGATCTCTTTTTTGGAAAAAAAATGTCTACTGAGGACAAGCTAATCTGACTAGTGCATGGAAGCAGTGGTGTAAGTGTTAAGAGACCACCCGAGGGGCAATAACCAGAGCGCAACTAATCTACCCATACTGTTAAGGTCTCATGTGTGCAAATCCTACACGGACAAGCTAATCTAATGCAATTGGAGTGAACCTAAGCTATCCGACAAACCAATCTAAGCTAGAATAAGCCTAGAAGATGCTACTTACTCAAACAAGCAGAACATCTCTAATCACATCCGACGAGCACTAAACTCACCTACGAGCTATGAACTTGGAAAGTAGAGTTCCGCTAACCGAAATCGCACAAGAGGGGATTCTACTCGTAGAGCTAAGCCTCTAGACTAATCCTACCAAGTTTGGTGGTTGAAAGCGGACAACTCTATCATGCTAGATCTACTAAATATGCTTAGTAATCCTAATCACACAACTAATTAAAATGCTAATCAAACATTACAAATTAGCAGTGGAAAGGAAGAGCATAGGACACAGAGTAACCTCATCCACTCCTAGTCGAGGATCTAGTCCATTTCAGGGTGCTAGGCTTTCATGTGGAGGTTGCAACTAGCCCACTCTCCTTTCTTCTATTGCACCTAGTCCATGCTTTCATACCACATCATCGTTAGATAGGAGTTCTTCCTCTTCTCGTCATTCTAGTGGGGTTGGTTGCATGGTTGTTTTGGGAAAGATAATAGATCTGCTTCTAATTTCCCATCAGAGTATGTGCAGGCAAAGCAGGTGGTGGATCCAAATGCCTATGACCCTATGACACTTCCTTACTCTATGAGGAGGACAGTTGGGAGCATCGTTGGAGGATAGAAAGGGAAAGCATGTCATAGCATGCATGCATCACCACGTAAATCTTGAGTTCAGAAATATTTGGGGAATTGATTGTGGATAAATCGAGATAATGCAAAGAAGAAATACATTCTAAGTGTATTGAAGACAAAGTTTCATTTTCCACACCCCGACTTACAGTTTAATGACCATTAGATGCTGGATCGTATGCAGGAACATGTGAGTCATAGAAAATCATTAACTGCTAATCCCATCAAGCATGGTGACATCAAGCTGCTAGGAGAATCACATAAAGATTAGAAGAATTCCAAAAATACATATTGAGAAAATCTCGATCTATTTAAGGAAAAAAGAGAAGCAGCCCAAGTACGACAACATAAAAGAGGACTGTCCCATCTTGGATCAGGTGGAAGGACATCTTTCCTTGCTTAGTTTGTAAGTATTTGAACCCTTAACATTTTGTATTCAAAACTTTGGTTTCCAAATAATTAAAACTTATATAAATTGTTCTTTTTTAATGTGTGTTTAATGTAGGAAAATGTCATGGGCAATTCTCCTTCTTGTGAGAGGAGTATGACTTTTCTTATCGAAATGGGATCTTGGCCACGTTTGAATGGTGTCTCTTTAAACTATGAAACTATTCCCGTTGTAAGCTACTTGTTTGAACAAGTTTTAAAAGTTTAAATTCCTTTGGTTTTATAGGCTTTTAGAAATTTTTCTAATTTATTTTTTAATACTACTTAATCTTGTGTGATACAAGAAGATGAAGAAGAGGCAATAAACGAGCAGAAAGAAGAGGATGAGGAGGAGGAGGTAATAGACAATGGAGAAAGAAGAGGATGAGGAGGAGGAGGAGGACGAGTAGAGACTGGCCTATTGTGTTTTATGTTATGTTTTTATCAAGAAGTCTCACCACTAGTCTAAGTGGAGTTTGCCCCAGAATCTTCTTTTCTACCATTGGTATTGGTCTCCACTCAACCTGTGTAGCCTCCTCATACTCATCTGAAGAAGGGATTTTTTCTCTTTTGGCTACTGCTTCTTTGGTGCTCTATTCCCATGTGTTGACACTTGCCAGTGGTTGCATTCTGGGTGGAAGCATTCTCTTTCCCTTTGGTGTCCGTGAGAATAAAAATTGGGTGTACGGGTGCTCCAGGGGAAGAGGTTTCCAAGTAAGTATAGACTTAATTCTTTCTGCATTCTTAAAGTATAGACTTAATTCTTTTTGCATTCTTAAAGTATTGTGGAAACTCTTTGTTTGCTTTCAGTAATTCAAAAAACATCACATGACATGCCTCAAAGAATGGGTTGTCTATGCTAGCCCATGGAGTTGAGGAACTGTTCTAGTCGGTCTCTCAAGTGTTCATTTTCTTTGAGTAAAGCTTGGTTGGCATCCTTGTAAGATTCCTCCCTTTAGCTTTTGAGATATAAAGATGTAAGAACCTCCCCTTCAGTCTCGGTAATCATCCCCTATTTCAAAATACAAGAAAACATTGTTTTTCTTTGTTTTGGAGAGAGAAAATATTCTAGAGAGAGATAATACAATTTTGAGATATTTTTGGATATAAAGTTATCTCTTTTATTTAACATGAATTCCCCTGAAACAGAAGTTCAAAAATAGTTTTCTAATATGCATTAGAAAAAAATTGAATATGTGCATTAGACACCTTAGCCTAAGGGTCCACATTTTCAGAAAATTATGGATTAAGGTCTAAAGAGTTTTCTAAAGGGCCAATGGGGTTAATCCAAGTGTTGGAATGAGAAAAATGTAAGAATAAAAGAAAATCCCCAAAAAGGAGTATTTAATTCTCACATAAGATGAAGAGTTGACTAGTACAACACTTAATACCAAAAAAATGAGGATTTATTAGTAAAAAATTAGAATTTTGACACTTCAGGAGCTCATGAAGGAGGTGCCTAGAATCCTCATGATTACTCCAATTTTTTAATAAAAAATAGGAGATTTTTTAATCTCTCCTCTCACCTCTTTTAAACTAGATCAAAAAAGTGGGCCTAACTTGTCCAAATTGGATCAAACTGAAGCTGGAAACCTCTAGATTCTAGTTGGACTTGGTTGGTGGTCTCCCTCACCTATAAATGGACACCCAATCCTTTGTATTTTCATCTTAGAGTAATTCTATGCAAGTGTAATTTTTAGTTTAGTGTATTTCTATTATCCCTCTACCTTGCCTATCCATTGTGAAGCTTTGGGGATTTACTAAACCTCTTCTTCTCTTGAAGATTACCCTTTTCCCTTGGTGTCCAAGCTTCTTCTTTGAGGGCTACACAATTCTAGCAAGGTAAAGAATCAAACAAACCAAGGGTAAGCCTAAACAATGAAGTTTATGCTCTCTTTTTATTGTTAATCTTCTTCCCAACCTCCCTCATGCTTGGGAAGCATTTTATTTTGCGGTTTTTCTCCTAAAACCATGCTTTTCTTGATTTATGATGAATTAATGTTTATGTTTAAGCTTAGGTTTATGCATAAACTAATTTCTATGTTGAAAGTGAATTTTTTCATAGAAAATGCGGGGAAGTTATGGCAAAATTTTGTTATTAGAAAAATGAAGGTTTATGCATAATAAATTTTATTCTAAAAGTGTAATTTTAAGAATTCTCATTTCATAGAAAATGCGGGGAAACTATGGCAAAATTTTATCATTAGAGAATGAAGGTTTATTTATAAATTAATTTTTATGCTAAAAGTGGAATTTTCTCATTTCATAGAAAATATGGAAAAGTTATGGTAAAATCTTTATAATTAGAAAATAAAATTTATGCATAATAATTTTTATATTAAAAGTGAAATTTTGAGTATTATCATTTCATAGAAAATGTGGGGAAGCTATGGAAAAATTTATATCATTAGAGAATGAATTCATGCATAATTAATTTTAAGCTAAAAGTGGAGTTTTGAGCATTATTCATTTACCAAAAAAATAAAGAAGGTTATGCACAAATTTCCTAGATTCAGTCAATTTATGAGAATTATGGAAATGATTATGAATATATTTTATTTAGATAAAAATGAGTTAGTTGGGTGCATAAATGTTTTATGTTGAAAGAGGAAATATGGGTATAATTGATTTTGTAAATCCCATGAAATCGTATGCATAAATCTTTTTTTCAAAAAGAGGAATATTGAGCATATTTCATTTTGGAAAATTTGAGAAAAGAATGTGGAAATATTCATAGGAATGCATCGAGAAAACATGGATAATTTTTTAATTAGAAAGAGGAATCACGCGACATAATTGACTTTTGGGAATATGCCTAGATTCGAAAAGTAGAATCTTGGGTATATTCTAAACGGGAAAAGGATTTCCTAGAAAAAGACCAGAAACATGCATAGTTGGATGGACATAAATAATTGTGACTGGCTTATTCCTAGACTCCCTAGGAAAGGAATTCAGAATACTTGAAAGGATCAGGGGTCCAAAAGTGAACGAAAATTTAGACTTAATTAAATTGAGTCGAGGAAAAAGTTACCTTTAACTGAGCCAAGTAATGGCCGCCGAGACTTAGAAGTTCTGACAATGTGAAAAGTAGATTACCTATACTTTAATCTGGTTGATCGTGGAACAAAGAATCTGATAACTAGATCAAGGAAAGTTGATAGTCAAACCTGATTTGCTCAAAGCGAAAAGAGACCATCTTGTTTGTGGGAATTGGATTGAGGTGCCGAATGATGTGGTGATGTGTGAATTGATGTAGAGTGACGTGTGGAAGGATGTGGAATGTGGGGAATGATGTGGAGTGATGAGAAGTGATGAGAAGTGATGTGTGGGATGTGTGGAATGATGTGGAGTGATGAGAAGTGATGTGTGGAATGATGTGGAGTGATGAGAAGTGATGTTTGGATGATGTGTGGTTGATGTGTGGATGATGTGGGAATGATGTGGGATGATGTGAATGAATGTGGGAATGATGTGGGACAATGTGGATGATGTGGAAATGATGTGGGATGATGTGAATAAATGTGGGAATGATGTGGAATGATGTTAATGAATGTAGGAACAATGTGGGATGATGTGAATGAATGTAGGAATGATGTGGGATGATGTGAATGAATGTAGGAATGATGTGGGATGATGTGAATGGATGTGAAATGAATTCATGTAAAAAAATGTGGAATGATGTGGATGGATGTGAAATGAATTCATGTAAAAAAATGTGGAATGATGAGAAATGATGAGGAATGATGTGAAAGGATGTGGAATGATGAAGAAAGATGGGAATTTTGTTTCCAAACTGTATTTGCATATGAAACCTATCTTTTAAAGATTGTTTTATGTCAAGAATGCTGGGGAAGCATTTTGACTATCTTATGGAATGAGGTTGTGGGGACCTAAGCAAAAAATGTTGCAAGCTGAAGGAGAGTCAAAGAAGGACGTCTCGCATGGCATGATCGGTCGAGGTCTTGACCAACCTCGGTTCAGTTAAAATGGCGAGCTTCTGTTACGGTTGGATGAGGGGCCAAGGAAGCGGCCTATGAGTGAAGCACTAGGTCACCTGCGAAGGAACCTAAAGGGTGCTGACCATACGCGCCCAGGATACCAATGCGTGCGTCGAGGAAAAAAATGAGTTGGAGTTGTTTTATGAACACGGGGATGGATCTGGTCGATTGGTCTTGCTGGTCTTCAACGGATGAATTCATGGCTCTTTTACATGGATCTTGTTGGTTGATCTAGCTGATCTTCAACGGAGAGTCCATATGGATTTTATGTGATTATACTCCTAGGTACTATGGGCTAGAAACAATCGAAAAGGCCCCTGAGTGAGCAAGGCGGTGAGCGTTCTGGTTGACAATGATGCCAAAGGTACACTGAGGAAGGAATGAATGGAATATGGATTTTATGGAAAAATCTTGATTATATTCCGGGGCTAGTGAAACATCCCTACCCCCTCCGTGCAACGAATTTGGGTGTGCTAGTAGTGCAAGTAGCACTTCTTGAGCGGGCCAGGATCCTTCACTCCTCAGGGCCTCGCCCACGGATATCTGGTCAAGAGACTAATCCCTTGGTTTTTTAAAAACCGAACCCGGAAAAACTTCCCCCTACCGGAAAGCACAGGCGATTCCTCCAGGATCTTTGGACTCTAACGTAGTCAGGGTCATTGCTGACCAAACTGATCCAACCAAACTTGCGAGTCACTTGGTCAGATCAAGGAAGAAACTTGCACTTGGATCATAGAAACCAATGCTTTTTTTCCCATTGAGAGACACAACCATTGATTCTTTTTCCATAGAACAATTACTATCTGGGATTTACATCATCTATCATACTATAATAGAATTGAATCTCATTTTACGAATCCATCAGTCCAGCCATCCAGTCCCATGGGTTAGCCAACCGCTCAACCACTTTAGTGATGGGATCCAATTAGGAATTTAGTTAGGTTTTGTCTCGGGTACTAGGGAAAAGAGTTTCGAGGCCCCCTAGCTAGATATTCATACAAATTTAACGCCAGTCTACTTACACACCCAATATGAAATTGCCTTTTTCACAGATTCAGCTATCTTTAAAATAATCATTTAATGAAACCATAGTGTCACTAATCATAATCCTCCAAAATATCTAGTTGAATCCTAATTTCCAATCATTGCTTCATCGGTGTACCTATGGCATCATTGGTAACCAAAACGCTCACCACCTGTCCCTTAGGGGCCTTTTTGATAGTTCCTAGCTCATAGTACCCGACAATATATTCACTTATAAAAATCGAGATGGAATCTCCGTTGAAGATCAGCAAAATCAACCAACAAATCCATTAAAAGAGCCATGGACTCATCCATTGAGGACCAGCAAGGTCAACCAACTAGATCCATGCCCGGTTTCAGAAAACAACTCTTACTCCTTGTTCCAATATCTTCCTCGACACACGTGTGGGTATCTTTGGTGACCCAGAGCCCAAGCACTGTATGGTCAGCACCCTCTAGGATCCTTCGCAATAGTAGGTGACCTAGTGCTTCACTCATAGGCCGCTTCCTTGGTCCCTCATCCACTGTACCGGAAGCTCACCATTTAAATCGAACTAAGGTTGATCAAGACCTCGGCCGACCTTGCTACATGAGATGTCCTCCATTGACTCTCCGTTCATCAGCTATTGTTGCAACTTTATCAGCTAGGTCACCCCACGACCTCATTCACAAGACGGTCAAAAATGCTTTCCCAGCATTTTTGACATAAAACAGTCATTTAAAAACAGGTCATAAGTACAGTTCCTATAATGAACTCTCGTCTTTCACATGTTCCACATCCGTCCACATTACTTAATCCATATCCAATTCATATGTATACCCATTCTCATCCAATCACATCATTTTCCATCTCATCACATCTTTCCTCATTTATTCTCATCACATCTCATCCACTCGCATCAACCCATATTCACATTCCATCACACCTCATTCATTTCACATCTATCTCAATTTACATCACATCTCATCCCATTCATTTCACATCTCATCTCATTCATTCTTATCCCGATTCACATCACGTCACATCTCATTCATTCACTCACATTGATATCACATCCTTTCATATACACATCCACATCCATTCTTCCACATACACATCCGCATGCATTCTTCCACATACACATCCGCATTCATTCTTCCACATACACATCCACATCCATTCTTCCACATATACATCCACATTCATTCTTCCATATACACATCCACTACATTCTTTTGCATACATATCCACATCCATTCTTCCACATACACATCCACATTCATTCTCATTACATCACATCTTATCACATCCTATTTTCATCTTATCACATCCCATACACATCTTATCACATTCATTCACATTCTATCACATCCCCCATACACATCTTATCACATCCACATATCCACATCCATTCTTCCACATACATATCCACATCCATTCTTCCACATACACATCCACATTCATTCTCATTACATCACATCTTATCACATCCTATTTTCATCTTATCACATCCCATACACATCTTATCACATTCATTCACATTCTATCACATCCCCCATACATATCTTATCACATCTCCCATACACATCTTATCACATCCTATTTTCATCTTATCACATCCCATACACATCTTATCACATTCATTCACATTCTATCACATCCCCCATACACATCTTATCACATCCATTCTCATCCTATCGCATCTAGTTTACATCTTATCACATCCCATACACATCTTATCGCATCCTATTTTCACCTTATCTCATCCATTCATATGCTATTCCCATTTAATAACTTTTTCTAGGTTGATCTTGATAATGAGACTTTTTTTAAATTTCAACCAATTGCTTGGCCTAATTAAAGGTTCTTTTCCTCGACGACTATTTCCATATTCATTCTCAATTTCTCAAATGAATTATATTCAATATTCCTCTTTTGAATAAAAGAATTCATGGCATTTACAGAATTCAATTCTACCTATATTTTCACTTTTGATAATTAATCATAAATTGAATTATACTAAAAATTCCTCTTCTTCTCATTTAATTTCTTGGATATCAAATACCATGGGAATTCCTCTTTTTGCATTTAATTAATTGTATTCCAATGTCATGGGTATTCCTCTTTTATCATCAAATATTTCTCATAAAGTAATTTCATCTAAAATAAAATACCCATTAATTCAATATGCTAGGAATTTCTCTTTTCGCATCTAAATGATGGAATTCCAAATGTCATAGAAATTCCTCTTTTAACATTTAAATAATTCTCATAGATGAAATAAATTTATCTAAATTTTATCTTTAAATTTAATTAAAATACTCATTAATTCCAATATACTAGGAATTTTTCTTTTCCCATCTAAATAGTTGAATTCCAATATGGTGGGAAGTCCTCTTTCATCATTTAAATTTATCTACGCCAAAAAGATAAATTTAACTAAAATCCTTCTTTAATTTTTAGGTAAAATATACATTATTTTTGGATCCCAATTTTTCTCTTACTTCATTGGAATACATGGATTTCCATTGTCATGGTTGGGGATTACTCTTTTAACATAAAAATGGATTACTAGAAATTCCTCTTTTTTCTAATTAACTATTTATGCATAAACATAAAAAATAAATTTTCCATAATTTTAATGAGAATCATTCAATAACCCGAAAAAACTTCCCCCTACCGAAAAGCACGGGCGATTCCACCAGGATATTTGTACTCTAACGTAGTCAAGGTCATTACTGACCAAACTGATCTGACCAAACCTGTGAGTCACTTGGTCAGATCAAGGAAGAAACTTGCACTTGGATCATAGAAACCAACGCTTTTTTTCCCATCGAGAGACATAGCCGTTGATTCTTTTTTCATAGAACAATTACTATCCGCGATTTACTTCATCTATTGTACTATAATAGAATTGAGCCTCATTTTTTGGATCCATCACCCCATCCAGTCCCATGGGTTAGCAACCACTGTAGTGATGGGATCCAATTAGGAATTTGGTTAGGTTTTGTCCCGGGTACCAGGGAAAAGAGTTTCCAGTGATGTGATGTGAATCCGGATGTGAATGAATGAGATGTGATGTCATGCGAATCGGATGTAAATGTATGATATGGGATGTGAATGGATGAGATGTGATGTGATGTGAATGGATGAGATGAGATGTGATGTGAATCGGGATAAGAATGAATGAGATGAGATGTGAAATGAATGAGATGAGATGTGATGTAAATTGAGATAGATGTGGAATGAATGAGGTGTGATGGGATGTGAATATGGGTTGATGCAAGTGGATGTGATGTGATGAGAATAAATGAGGAAAGATGTGATGTGATGAGAATAAATAAAGAAAGATGTGATGAGATGGAAAATGATGTGATTGGATGAGATGGAAAATGATGTGATTGGATGAGATGGAAAATGGTGTGATTGGATGAGAATGGTTATACATATGAATTGGATATGGATTAAGTAATGTGGCTCTCTAGATAAATGAAGATGCAGTCATCTTGATGCCAAACCTCCAAACCAAGAAAATAATGAAGAAGGCCAAGGTTAGTCTTCTCAAATGTCTATGAAAGCTTAGACTAACCCTATGTGATCAACTTAGTATTCAATCTTGTGTAAGGATGAGGTCATCAACATATAAGACAATGATACAAATATTCTCATAAAAAAGAACCACATATAAGTTGGTGTCTACATAAGACCTCTCAAATCCAAGAGATAATAAAAAGGCATCAATCTTTTGACACCATGTCATGAACCTATAGCATACATGTAAATGGGCCCATGGGTAAAACACTATAAATAGGGCCTTGGGCTCATGGATAGGACCTTTTGTCATTTTACTAATCTTGGACATTCCATTGTACCTTTGGCTCCTACTATGAATATGGCCATCTATGGTCAAGTCTCATGGCTAGCTTTCAAGCCATCCTCTTGCTGAGAGGTTAACACACTTAGGCCATTGTGTATCTTTCTCTTTGCTCTACATACACATATGGATTCTCTCTCTTCTTTATCTTTGGTTATGATGCTTGTAAATGCTAATTTCATGTGTAATGGATGCTAGAATTCATCTTTCATGTGTTTGATTTCATCTTTAACTCTAGATCCATTCCACACTAGCTTGCATGAGGTGCCTGCTTGGTTGAGACCATAAAGAACCTTCTGTAGATACACATGAGGGTCCTCTCCGTGAATCACAAATCTAGGAGGTTTCTCAACCTAAACTTCCTCCTCTAAATCTCAGTCAATAAAGGTATGTTTTACATTCATTTGTAACATGGGCCATTTGAAGTGTGGAGCCATTTCCTACAAGAGTCAAGAAAAGACACAAGAGTCATCATCTTGACCCTCAGCCAGTTCCATATCTTCATCTTTAGGCTCAATATTATTAGCCTCATCCTCACTCCTAGTGCCACTCTCAGAAGACTTTGCAAAAGCCCCGTGCAATTTGTGCTTTTAGGGCACCAAAAATTTTCATGCTTTTAAATTTAAATTTCATATGTATGAATAGTCGCCACATTTCATACACTACCTAAATAAAATGCATTTCATTGCAACTATGATTTCACACCCAAGACCTCCCCTAATACTTTGGTAATCACACCCCCATTCTCTCTTCTCCATTCCTAACCAGCCCCTAGTCCCCCCACCTATAGGGCCCCAGACCTGCCACATCCACTTTCTTCACAGAAGGGATGGTGTTCAAAGGCATCCAATGACTCTGCAATAGATAAGCACATGACCATGAGGGACGAGGAGTTGAACATCTCTCACATGCAGCCAAATACTATCACCCCACTCTTAGCCCACATGTTTAATCGTTCTCTATGCAAGGGTTTCCCAATAGTTACATGGACCACAAACACCATTTCACGCATTCTAAAGTCTCATGACCCTCTAGATCCTAGCAACTACTGCACCATCATGATTGGCCATACAATGGTCAAACTATATGGATCAGTAATGGAGACATAGCTTAGCTCCCTAGCATAGGTGTTTGAATGGCGGGATCAGGGACAAATAGTAGGCTTCAGGCAAGCCCACTCTACCTTGGATCATATCTTCACAGTTAGGGACGTCATCAAGGAAGGGAAAGTATAGGGAAAGAAGATATATTGCTGCTTTGTAGACTTTTGCAAAGCATTTAACATTGTGCCATGTGATTGCCTAATCAGGAGATTATAGGATATGGGAGAGTCATCTAAAATGATGTGGGGCATCATAGCACTCTATGAGGCCATGATTGGATGGGTCTAGGCTCCTGGGTGGTGGGATGTTAGATGAGATCACTAGTATGACTGGGGTGAAGCAAGGTTGTCCACTTTCATCAACTTTATTTAGTCTATACATTGATTAGATATTTGACTTCATTGTTGACATATCCAGGGGCTATGGAGCGAGCCTAGGTGACATATTCATCCCATTGCTATTATATACAGATGACATTGTACTCATTTGAGACTCAAGAGAGGAATTACAAAGGCTCCTAAATGCTTTACAAGAGTTCTACACATAGAGCGATCTGATAGTTAACCTTGGTAACGACGAAGGTAATGGCCTTCCACTCCTCCCCAGCCCATCTTAGGGATTACATCTTTACATAAAGATCTTTACATATAGAGGATATCCAGTGGAGATTGTCAAATCATATACATACCTTTGTGTGGTATTCAGTCATAAATACACTATGACATAAGGATATGTAGCTCTAGCATTGCTCGAGCGGTGATGTAACATACTCATATGTACGTATTTTTGGGTCCATTTGACTTGGTGATTTCTAGCATCTATATTTAATGTTGAAAAGTAGGAAATACTTAGAGGATATAAAAGATTATGTTTGGTCACAAATTTAGTAATTTTAGATATGTCAATTTTGGGACCCTTCCCAAAGTGCTATGATGGCGTCTAGGATGTATCTACCCTTGATGAAACCTTTCTGTTCCTTATTTATCCAGCTATCCATGTGCTCGGACAGACGGTTAGCAAGGGCTTTGGCGATGATCTTGTAGACACTGTTAAGCATTGTAAGAGGTCTCCAGTTTCCAACTTCCTCCTTGGGACCTTTTTTGTGAATGAGCTTGATAAGACCTTGATTAGCTTGGGAGGGCAATGCTCCATATTTAATCGCTTCTTGCCACACTTGGAGGATGGGGTCCACTACAACCTCGCTGAAGGTTTGGTAGAATTCAGCAGCCAATCCGTCTTCCCCTGGGCTTTTATTAGGCTTGAGAGATGCTATTACCTTTTTTATTTCCTCGTGAGAGATGTCCCGCTCCAGCACTTTTGCGAGATTAGGAGGAATAGTGGCTTCCCTTACCTCTTTAATGGTCTGCATGGCTTTTAGTTTGCTTTGAGAGGGGGGTCCTGTTTCGAGGAAGATGTCCCTGTAGTAATCAGTTAGGAGCTGCTTGTTCTCATCATGATTGCTGGCCTTGATTCCATTCTTGAAGCAGAGGAGGGGAAGATGTTCTTGTCTTTGTTTCACTTTAAGCATCTTGAACATTTCTTTGCTCGGTCTATCAGCTTTACCTGCCCACCAGTCTCTGGTGAAGAGCTTGGCTTGCTGTAGGGCTATTTCCTCCTCCCTTTTGATTTGAGCTCTGATTTGGTTTAGGTTTTCAGGGTTGGAAGAAGGCTCCTGTATCCGAAGCTGAGATTGTAGTTTCCTGAGCCTACTGGTCCAGTGGGCTGAAACTTCCTTCCTTACTTGCTTTAGGAGGTTTTGAGTGGACTTGATGGCAAGGTTCCAGGCTTTAGCAAGGGAAAGGCTGAGAGAGAAGAAATATTTCCAGATTTGGGCTATCTCTTCCTTGACCAGGGGCAATTTAAAAAGGGTAGGATCAGTGTGGAACCAGCCAGCCTTGTGCCTGGTGTCCTGATTATCCATGGTGGTGATAATGGGATAGTGATCAGAAATGCAGGTCGAAGAGTCAACCTGACACTCACATCTGTTATGTTTTGCTACAATTTCGTTGCTAGCATAAGCTCTGTCCAGCTTGGCTTTCCTTTTGAGCTCCCCTGTTGAGTAGTTCTGCCATGAGAAAATTCCTTCCTGGCCTAGGTCTTGCAGATTGAGTTTGCATTTGACTTTCTCCCAAGCAAGCTTCTCTCTTCCAAATAGGACCTGCCCCTTGGCTTTGAACCTGTCTTGAAGGGATTCTACCATGTTGAAGTCTCCCAGAATGAGGGTGGGGGCCTGCAGGCTGAGGAGGGAGTTCCAGGTTTCAGTCCTTTGTTTTTGAGGTCCGTGGGCATAGATTCCCACAAGAGTAAAGTTGTTGAGATACATTGCAATCCATTGGTTGTTGTGTCCTATGTGGAAACCCTTCAGCTCAGAACTGAGGTCGAGGTGAATTCCCACGGCCAAGCCTCCACTTCCGTGGGAATGCAGGGTGTGAATCCAGAAGTGGTCGGGAGAGACAGTGTTGAGCCTTCTGGTCAGCTCTTCTCCTGTAGTCTTGATTTCCACTAAAACAATGATGTCCAAGAGGCCTTTGGTTTTGATCCACTGTCTGACCAGTTGCGCTTTGTTCAGGTCAGTTAGGCCTTTTACATTGAAGCTGGTTATTTTCATTATCTTTTGTTGGGGGGTTTGCTAGTTCCTCCCGTGGTGGCTGATTGGGGGGTGGCTCCAAGTTGAGCTCTCCCTCTCTTAAGCTCTTTACTGATCTCCATGTCATTTGGTAAATCAGGCTGTGAACCAGTTCTGTTCCCCTTTGCTGGGCTGGATACATTACCCATTTCTGCATCGTCAAGGTTATCCACCTCCTTCTCTAGTCTTAGCTTGTTTAGTGGAGTACTTTCCACGCAGTCCTGTTCCTCTTCAGTAGCCCCTGGTTCTGGAATGGCAGCCAGGACTGAATACCTGTTAGGCTTTATTATAGGCACAACGGGTTTAGGTTTGACAGTTGGCTTTCGTCTGCTGCCTACTGGCACTTCAGGCTCTTTGGGAATGGATGGCGGGTTGGATGAGGAGGGGGGGGGACTGGACCAAGGGCTGAGGGGGGGGGGAGCTTTGTTAGCTAGGTGAGGAAGAATGATTTGAGGATTCTTGATGGGACAATTCCTAATGAGATGACCCTGTTTTCCACAGTGAAAACAGGAGTTAGGAAGATGCTTGTAGAGAATTGGTTGGGAAATGGAAAACTCCCCGCAGCCAATGGAAATCTCTTCCGGAAGGGGGAGAGACAGGTCTAGTTCAACGAGAACTTGGGGGTGCCATGCGGGATTGTAGTCAGTGAAGGCTTTGGTGCCTAGAACTTGACCCAAAGGAGCTAGGATGGCTTTGATCCAAGGAGTAAGGTGAATGGGTAGGTTGGGGAGCTCTACCCACACAGGGTAAACTGAAGATTTTGGGCCATCCGGGTTGAAGTCTTTAGTCCACCTCATAAAGCAAAATGGGAGGTGCCTAAACATCCATTGTCCCGAGCTGATGACTTTCATAGCCATGCTAGCCTCTTTGAACATAAAAATGTAGTATCCTTTGGCCAGTGCTTGCGTGAGCGTTACCTCAACTCCTATGGAGGACCAGCTGTCTCGGATCCAGGCTTTCATTGCTTCCTTCGACGGGCGCGGGCCAAAAAGCAGGCCGACCAGACATCTTTCAGAGTATTCTTCAACTTTGTTCCTGGCTTGTTCAATAGGAAGATTTACATGGACTGATAAGGGCTGTGGGTTACCTCTTTCAGCTGTGCTGTTACGTTCTTTCTGTTGGACGACGTTATTGTTCTGACTGACTTCCTTTGGGGGAATGGGGGCTTCTTTAGGTTGATCCTTGCTTTTTGAAGATAACAGCTGCTCTTTAGCTTTCTTAAGTTCTTGCATCACGCGGGAGTTTTCTTCCATTACTGCTTCTATTAATGAGTCGTCTCCCCAGGGTTTGTCTGGGAGTTGATTCCACTGGTTTGTTCTAGGAGCTTGCAGAGATGAAGAGGGAGAAGCACCGGTAGAGTGACTGCTGAGCATTTGAATGGATTTTGCAGGTGATGGGAGCTGGGGACGAACAAGGGAGGGGCTCCTCCTCTCAGTGCCCATGCACTTGGGAGGGCATCCGCCCGCAGAGAAAGAAAGACGGCGATGCAGCTTGGCGGGAGGCAGAGTTCAGAGCTTGGCGGGAGGCAGAGTTCAGAGCTCCAAGCGTTTCCAATTTACATAGTTGAATCTTTAGCGTCGTGCATAATTGATTCTTTTAGTGCGTATAATTGATTGCGATCCAGTACTCTTTAGCTTTATTACATATGGTCCTCAAAATTGCATTAAACTTTAATTCTGTTAAGAATGGGCCTAAACTGCTGTTGGCCAATAGAGTGGGCCTAAACTCTTGGGGCATTGTCCTCAAAATTGGATTAAAATGCGCCTAGTACACTCTCAAACTGCCATCATGTGAGCCGTCTTGATAGCTAAATAGACACCTAAGGCATTCGTGCGGACTCCATGGATGACGTAGGCTTGGCCTTTTATAGCCACAGCATCACCTAAGAGCTTGGGGAGTCACTTACAAAAAATGTGCCTATCACATGAGCTCATCACAAGGACATTCTATTTATTTGGAACAAGTTTACAGATAGATATTTAAAGAGGGAGTTTTTTTATTATAAATTGAAAAAAAACTCACAAGTTGGACGTACAATGTAAGATTAACAATTGTTGGAATTGTCTCTTAGTCGTACTTTATGTGAGGTTAATTAACATAAGTTTAGCCAAGCATAAATAAATTTAGTAGCAATCGCTGCATGATAATGGTGTCTTAATTCTATTAGTAACCGCATTTGTATTTGTTCCACGAGCTTTAGCATGGGTGGTGTGTTCTAATGAGTGTCCGTTCATAAACCTGTGTGTGGGTGTGACGTTGTAATGGGTGTATGTTCTAAGCCTTTGTGGAGGTGAGCCCAAGCCTTGACTAGATAGAGAATTTTGCACACTTGGGCTCACAACTTGAGCCCAAGCCTTGACCATATCCTTACTATGTGGTGTGTGAGCCCAATTTCTAAAAATGTTTCCATTAGCAAATGTATAAGGATGAATTTTGTATGAATAGATGGTTATGGCCCATCCATAGGAATTGAGTTGAATGATGGGGATACACTAGGTGTAAGCCCAATTTCTATGAATTTGTGATTGGCAATTCCTTATCTATACATATGGTTATGGCCCATTTATATAAGTTGAATTGAATGGTAGGGACATGCTATGTAGAGGATTATGATGGCTCATTCATAGAAATGGATTTTAATGACATGGGTGTGTGATTTGGAAATCTTAAAGAGTGCTTGTCATATATAGGTTCGACTAAAAATTTCGTGTTGTGATGTGTGTTGAACATGTGCAATAGATGGGCATATGATTATTTATGTCACACATAGCTCTATTGATTGAAACTTTTGTTAGGTTGTGTGTCGAAGATTATGCACAAGAATTTTTTTGACATTTTTGATCCACAATGATTCCCACATTGACGATTGACGAGTACAACAACATCATGAGCTTCTGCAGGCAAGGAGTAGCACACCTAGCCAAATGTAGTGGGGGCAGGGTGCATCAGCCGAGAAGGAGGTGCCCTGCCCTGCACCCTTCCTAGCTAGGCAAGGGAAGCTCGTGATCTCTATATGGAAACATAAGGGAAAGTGGATTTCTTCCCACATGGGGGCAATGCCCAAAACTTCTTTTGATGTTAGAGCTTATATATTGTAATTGTTTTGCACTGAGATGTGCATTGAATAATATTGTTATCTTTAAGGCTAAATTAACACAACCACTACTAATGTGAGAAGTAAATAATGGTATTTCATGGCAGGAATGATTGGTCGCCAGCTTGCAGACACTGAGTACTGCTGTCTCAAAAATGGATTTGGATGCAAGCAGACGTGCACTGTAGGCATAAACTATCATTGCTGTTTGAAAAACGGGTTTGGATCCTGTCTGCAACTTTGTATGGACAAAGTAAACTATTCTTGTTGCCTCAAAAACGGGTTTGGATCATGTCTAAACCTGTGTCCAACAGGCATACCAAATTATTGTTGTGCAAAAGATGGTTTTGAAAGTTGCGTGGAAATGTGTTGGAATGGCCCAAAGCGCTAACAAGCTTCAAGAAAAGTATGAATGTGAACACGATCATGAAGATATAAGATACCTCTGAGCTCACTGGTCACCTGCTCTTCATTTGTTTCTTTGTTTTATTATATAGCCCATGTCACCACATTTCCAACATCAAATTTATGAAAGAGGCATCTCTGTTGTCAATAGTATTTTGATGCTTGGGCTACATTTTTTTCTTACCAATAATAGAAGAATGTGTGTTGCAGGCGTGTGTTCACAGCATTTTCCTTTGTGGGAAAGAGGCCCCCTGGGCCTTATGTTTCCCTGCAATATTCAACATTGTGAGGTTTTGCATCCCTAGCTAGGTGCGGTGTGGGTGCCTTCCCCCCCCCCCAAAAAAAAAGAGCCTTGTGTGCTACGCCTCGACTGCAAAAGCTCATGATGTTTTTGTAATAGATAAAGTGGGAAATTATAGATGGGAAATGTCTTAGAATACTTCTTGTGGTATTGGTAGAATAATAACTTATGGTCCTCCTGTTATTCAGTTTTACCATAAATATGGAATAGCTTGCCTTAAAAGTGGAGAATATATAATTTTCTTTTCTATTGAAAGCACTAAAATAAGCTCCCTCTAAAAGAAATGGAACAACACATTCTCCTACATGCCGCGGCCATGATGACAAGAGGTGAGTCATCGACACTTTGCAAACATTGATATGCAAACATATGCAAAATCATGTTAGTCAAGCAAAATTTTCATCAGATCCTACACATGGAAAGTAATATTGTGGGGTTATAGAACATTACTAGGGTTTGCTGCTTTAGGCACCATCAAAAAGTAGACTATGGGCTCGACCAAACAAAATCTTTGGCTCTGGAGGAGGAGGAAGAGCCTTAACAGGACAATCCCTTTGAATTCTGCCTTTTCGTAGGCTCATCTATTTGTAAGCACGTCCACTGAACAAGCTTGTGTAGACCTCTTGATCACCTACAAGGTATAATCAGATTCCTATTTAATTGCACCACCCACTTTGCTATCCTTGGTGATAACTCCATGTGCTATAGGGCATAAGAAAAAACATCTTCTTTGGTAAGTACAACAAAGTTCTTGGGCAAAAAACATGCCTGAAACTTTTCCACGACAAACCTTAGAGCCGAGACAAGATGATCGACAGTCTGAGCTAAAAGCCTTTTTTTTTGCAGTAGTCATTACTCTACTAGCAAAATACACAGGCCTCATCAACAGCATCCTCGGGTCCTTTTGCAATAAAACTGCTCCTAGAGCTTCACACCCAATGCTAGGATTGACATAAAATACCTCGACTTCCCAACAAGGCTGCAAAATGGTAGATAGAGAACTCAAGATCTCCTTATTAACCCGTTGAAAACACTTCACTACTTTCATCCCAAGTTAAGGTTGCATGTCTCGTCAACTACTCATGTAGAGGAAAAATGGCTTCTTGAGAGACAAGGTGAATGAACTAGGGACTCGTATACCTGACCTTTTTGTAGTATGAGTGAAATCAGCTACTTCAGAGTTGTCGAGCATCACCTAGTTGTGGTTGGCCACATTTTTAGCCATGTACAAAAGGACGTTAAATTTCCAAACATGAAAATGAGTTGTGAAGCATCACCTAGTTGTGGTTGGCCACATTTTAGCCATGTACAGAAGGACGTTCAATTCTTGTCTAGCTTGAAATCTAGCTTTTCTTCCCTTAATAACTTAACTCCACTTTGACAAATGATTTCACACTTGATCTTCATGGTGGGAACTCCTTTATTGACAGCTTTTGCTGTGGACCTGGCTAGCAGATGATGATATCCTGTAAGAGGGTGTTTGATTGCTATGGTAGGGTTGATGTGTGACATCTGTATACCTCCTTTAGAGGATCCTATATATCTCTGCAATACATGGCAATGGCTTTCCCCGAGTTAGGCTATAACTAGCATTATCCTGTCCTTGATACGCTCTCTCTCTCTCTCTTGTGGATCTCCTATGACCTGAGCAAATGTACCTTTAACCTGTAGCCCACATCACATGTAGGCCACCACAGCTCACCCTACACAAAACTGCCTGCTGCAAGCTGCCATAACCTGTGCTCTGCGGGAAATTGACCATACCTCCCAAACCCCAACTCCAAATGGAGTGCTTTAAGGCCTCAAAAAATTCTCTGCAACAATAGTCTTGAACATCACAAATTCTCAAAATTTGTGGAACTATGTGCAAAATTGAGGCGGATAGGGAGTTGTGTCCTGGCACAGCTACGCATAGACAGAGCTAGTCGAGGGCAAAAACTGCAAGCAAAAAGCATGAGGGAAGCACAACGACCAAAAACCTGTAAAATTATGATGTTTTCCTGAATTTCACTTAGTTTTTACATAAGTTTTAGTTATATATGGAAGTAGCACCTCAAAAAAACACACAAACGGGCACTGAAGGTAACCCGATAGGTGGTGCTAGCCAAGTGACTTGCCTTGCATGTACATGTGCTTGTTGCTAAAGCAAGCTATAAAACCCACAAAAAGAAAGCCCACACACTTTTTTGACACACGGCATCATGCATATATGTACAAATTTTCAAAAAATGGGGCGTCAAAAAAAATGCGCAAAGCTTGACCTCCTGTGAATGTTTGTTTAGCTTTGGACACATTATTACATGAGCGTAAGCTACCAATCCCTTGCAACGGCACCAAATGTTGGGGGATCCATCATAGCATAGGTCCAATGACTCAACAAAATTATCAAATCGGACAGCTTTTAGTAACCCGCCGACTACAGCATGCAAACACTCACCCAATTAGTGAGCTAATCAAAGCAACATAAAAGGGTTCACTATATGAGGTGCCATTGGCATATGGAGGAGCTAAGCCACATATTGGCAATCTCCAATTCCACTTCTCCCTATTCACCTCAACAACTCAATCATACACATTTATGATTCCAATGATGCACAACCTACTAATCCTATCGTATCATACACTAATTACAAGCACACACACACACACATGGATCTATCTAGCTAACCATACTTCAATCAAATCCCACACATGCATACACGTAGACAAGAGAGAAATTAACTAGATTAATCAAAGTATCAACGACCATCAAATAGAGAGTAAGAAAGGCATAGTGAAGGAGAATGAGCATTGCTTAGTGTTATTCAAGCCACATGAGCATGAAGAAGCTCAAGGAATCCATAGCCATACACATACATGGACTCTCACTAGACTGTGCTCTCAACAAAGGAGGATGAGAACCCTAATTCCATTTTCACACTGCCTTATATACCTAGGGTTAAAAATTTTGCGTTGCTTGGGCATCCAAGGTGGTCTTTCAAGCTCCACACTGACTGTATCTACTACCTAGGCACACTAACTAACATAATCTTTATAGCTTGGAACTCACATTGAGCCCATATCTCAACATAATCATTACAATGCCTAAAAATCAATTGGGAAATTACATTACAAAAGCCATATTGGAAAAATGCAAAGTCATGGGTCTAGTATGCACCTACCTTCCAAAACGTGTTTAAAATGGCCAAGTGATAGTTTTGAGACTCACCCATCCTTCTTGAACTTATGTAGAAGGGCCAAGGGTGAATCTAGAATACACATCATTCCACGACTTGTTTAAAACGGCCAGGAGGAGGTGGATTTAGGATGATGCCAATTTCTCCTGAAAACTTGTTATAAATGGTCAAGTGGTGGATCTAGAGATGCACCACATCTCCACAGCTTATTTAGATTGGCCAAGTGGTGAATTTGGGATGCGCCAACCATTGAAAAATTTGTTTAAATTGGCCATATTGTGGATCTAGAATGCACCCGCCATTCTAGCAATTGTCTGGAATGACCAACAAGTGGACCTAGGATTCACCAATTCTTGCAAATATTATTTCAAATTGCTAATCGGATGCAGGTTTTCTTCAACAACTATTGCTTCATCAACTAGTTTAGAATGGTTAAGTGGTGACCTACATAGCACTCAACATTTCAAAACATGTTTAAATTGGCCAAGTAATGAAAGTGAAATCCAATAAATATTTCAAAACTTACTGAGATTAGCCAATTGGTAAACTACAGATATACACACCTTTCATAACGCCGTTGCGCGTTTTTTGTTAAACCCCAATAGTGTGTACTTAGTGTCAATATGCATATGCCTGGGACTCACCAGGGTGTGCTTCCGAGTGATCATTAGTATGTTTTTTAGTATCCAGATGTACATTCACATGTTTGTGTTTGCCATAACGACGGGTGTCCTGTTTCGCCCGTTATGCACCGTTTTTATGTCTTCCACGTGCGTCGGGGCCATCCCCTTGTAAATTTTAAGTCAAGTCATGAAAAATCATGTATAAAGGGGTTCATGTACAACAAATGAAGAGGATTTACTGTTTTTTGGTCGTGGAGAACCCTCTCTTGCCTGTTTCTTGCATAGTTTGCCGACAGATGTTGCCGTCTACGCGTAGCCTTGTCGGGGGGACAGCTCTGTGTTGGTGCTGATTTTGCGCATGGTGGTGATTAGATTCAGCTCTTGGAGTGTTCAGAGCTATTGTTTGTTACCTTTATATGTTTTTATCAAGCCTTTGAGTGTCCCATTTGGAGCTATGGTGTTTACGGTACGGCAGTGTTTACTATATATGGCAGCTTGCCAGGGTTTGCACGTTGCAGGACAGGTGATGGGGTTTCCACAGGTTTTGGCATGTGTAATGGATTTGATGGTGTTGGAGGTGTTTTGTGATTGAAGTGGGTGATCTCTTGTCCTTGTTAGCACTGTCGGTGTGTACTGTAAAGCCGTGCATGGACAGGTTCTTCCCTCTTCCTGTTGCATTCCTTTGGGTGGGCGTGTGCCGATAAAGTCCCATCGGAGTGCTTTGATTTGATTTAGTGTGTCGTTAGAGATTCTTTGGAAGTGCTTTGTGGTATAAATGTTGATTTTTTGATGCTATTGGGCAAGGTTGCTATAGAGGTGCCTCGCGTTTTCTTTGATGCTATTGGGCAAGGTTGCTATAGAGGTGCCCCGCGTTTTCTTTGCCTAAGAGTGTTTTGGTGCCCCCACTGAGGAAGCGTCTCAAGTGACCTTTAGTTTGTTGAAAGCAGGTTCAGTATGCCACTTAAAAGCTTAGAAGAGTTGGAGAGTTACCTCAAGGCATGTGAGCACGTGTTTGAAGAACATGGTGCGAAGGATGACAGGATGCAAGGTTTCTTGTTTTCGGGTGCCTGCACGTACAAGAAGTTCCGGGCTACAAGAGTGCTAAGAAAGATTGTATGGGATGAGAGTAGTGCAAAGATTTGGAATAATTGGTCAAACATAAAAAACGCTTTGCTGGACTTTAGCATGAGGCTTATGGCATGTGATGTTATGGCTATGCACAAATACGACAGGTTGTGGAACGAAGACGAT
Organism: Cibotium barometz; assembly: GCF_041138505.1. NCBI lineage: Eukaryota > Viridiplantae > Streptophyta > Polypodiopsida > Cyatheales > Cibotiaceae > Cibotium > Cibotium barometz. The sequence goes on along the minus strand of NC_141103.1, from coordinate 4,846,848 downwards.
CTACCTGACATGGCAACTAGTATGCATCCTGTTGTGTTGAGGATTGTGGACCTTACCTCCAAGCTTGAGGGAGCACTTGCAGGAGGATGTATGGATGGTAAGTGGACTGATGATGAGGACTACATGCTTTGGAAGTTGATCAATGATGTTGATCAATGATGTTGATGAGAAGAAAGCATGCATGGTTCAAAGGCAAGATCATGTGGATTCAAAGGATGATGATGCAAAAAGCAAGGTGGGCTACTGCTTGAAGTTTCATATGTTGAATATGCATCTACTTTTTTCCATGTGCTTTCTGTTGTCTTGTGACTAGACTTGAAAATTTGGAGTCTATTGTATTTCGCTGTGGCTCGAGGTTAATGTTGCTCTATCTAAAATCTGTGGCTTTAGGTCCATCTTCTTGGCAACTCATGGATGTGTGCATGTGTTGATTGCCAAGAGGTATTTATTGTGCAAATGAAGTAAAAGAAAAAAGAAAGGATAGTGATTATATTATATACATAGTCGAGGAAAAAACCTCTTAATGAGGGAAAAAGTGCTCGGATAGTCCTAAGGTCACATCCCGTTTATTAATCTATTTACACACACTTATGTGGGGATCAAGATATAGCATAGTCCCCTATCTATTGTGGATATTCTATGGGCATTAAAACTCAAAACAAAAGGAATAATTTGCACATAAAACAATGCCCGTAATAAATTTAACTTGTGGGTTCGCATTTAGAATGCCTCCTCCCACCTAGTTAGAGCCATTCCTGGTGCGACTAGTGGATGCGTATATGTGCATGGGATAAAACAATGTGTCTATGCATGGCCATGTAAAGTGGCCCTATAGCACGATTCACAAAAATATGCATTAAAAACAATATGTTGTGCAAGATGGAGATCATGAGCATGATTTGCTCATGGGCATTTGATGCCGAGGCATATGCTGAGAGTAACAACAGGAACTGTTCAAGTTTTGGATCTTCCTGTGAAGTGTGCATGTGGATGTTGTCGTTTGCACCGTTAATGTTACCTGTAATCCTTTCCTTTGGCCTATTTATGGACAAATATTTTGGCCCTGTGGTCGGATATTTTCTTACCCAAACTTGTCTGGGTTTCTTGTTGGTATAGTTGGAGGTATGCTAGATGGATATGGGTTTGGCATCTGTTTGAGGTTTGGAGATAGTCAATTTAGGTACCCATATTTGCTTTACCTATTTTGATCCCTATTGTTGTTTGGGTATCCAAATCTATTTGGGAAGCAAAGTATGCTGTCGTGGCCTGTTGGCTAGCGGCGGAGAGGTTTTGCAAACGTGTGGAAGAATTATCCTGGATTTGGCAGAATTCATAACCTGTCGTCTTGGGCAATGGATGTTGAAGGCAATGACAAGAAGGAAACTTGGTCATCTTCCTATTCATCAAGGTTCTCGTGGTATTGATCCAACATCTGATATGCAATTTTGGGAGAAAAATTTACATATGACTGTTGTCCTTGAAGATTAAAGATTGTAACCTCTTTTCTTGCTACTTGTTCTTCCAATACATGGCCAGTAGTCAAAAGAGGGTAAGTATCTCGTATAGTTGCAGCATTTACCATCTTAAGCTTGACACATACTCTCAATTTTCCATTTTTCTTAGGTACTACCACAATGGGAAACACCCAGTCAATATGTTTGATCTCATAGATGAACTTTGCTTCCTTGATTTTGTTTATCTCTTCCTTGATTTGTCGTCTAAAATTTTCATTGTATGTGTATGGATGCTGGCGCTTAGGTTCGGCATCTGCCTTCATAGGAATGGTATGCTGGCATATTTCAAGATCTACTCCCTTCAAGTCTTTGTATGACCAAGCAAAGACATCCCTAAACTCCCTAAGTGTAGCAACAAGCTCAATTTCTTCCTCTCGCGATCATCTGCAATGTAAGCTGGTGGCTTGGGATCCTCCCCATGATTTGCTAGATCTATCTTTTTCGCATTCTCTGGACCATCAAAGGATTGGTTTGAAGCCGTTTGCTGTGTCTGACTGGTTATTGAAGAACAATCTTTCGTTCTTGGATTGTGTACTTCTTGTAATGAGACGGTACACTAATCGCATTTGTTTTTTGTTCTTCCTCACTCGTCTCAAATTCTGTGCTCTACTCATGTTGAAGCGTCTTCAACTCTTTGTATTTTTGGTTACGCTCCAAACGTGACAATTTTAGAGTGTCAGTCTTTTGTGACGTAGATTTCTCACTTAACTCCTCTCGTATGGCTTTAATTGATCTTGTTTTTTGACGTTTGGTTTGAGAGGGTTCTTTGTTTGGCTTATAGATTCTAGAGATTTTGTCCTTAATGCAATGTCACCATAGAGTTTTGCACTGGGATGCAAGCCCTCCACAACTAGCAAATATATCCATCACTGTATCTCCTAGTTCTATAAACATCCCCAATAGCCACCTGCTTAAGATTTTTTGTAAGTATATGTCAAATGATAAGGGACAATCCTTGAATGGTTTAGGGTTATCACCTGTTAAAGTATTCACTTTTCTCCACTCCAGGTCTGTATGCCTTGCCTGTTGAGCCTCCCGACCAAGAATCCTTTTTCTTACAAGTATATATCTCATAGAGTGTGTCATCACTCTTCTCAAACCCACTGCCATCAACAACAATCTCACCTACTACCTAATCATACCTTGGGAGACCAATCCTTGTCTGAAGTTCAAAGTAGGCGAGTGTGATCATACAAACCTACAATAAATTCCCACATAGTCTACAATGTTTACACTTACAAAAGCAGTGGGTGCATGTGAATTGAGAGCTTCACTTATTGTATCATTGTAAATGTCCAATGAGATGAACAATCTCTCTCTTTGTTGTACAAAGAGAGTTCTCAATAACCAAAATTCATTGTCGTCGTCCGTTAGCCGCCCCGACAACATCGTGTAGATACTCATCCCGACATGTGGCCGCGAACATTCCATTTGTTGGCATGAGGAATTTGGCTGCCAAAACATAAGTTACCTCCACCAGTCTCACATCCCACCTATTCTTTATTGGAACATGCTCTAAATGTGACCTAGGTCTTGTGTGAGTGGGAAAATCCACCCATGCCAACAATCTCCCACCCTGGACAATAGACATTTCTTTTACAATATTGCTATTCACCAGATTCCCCACCACCACAAATCAACGAGTATCCACATCAGCTTTCTGTTGTGGACAAAGCATTTAATCCTCCATTTTTAATACTACTCTATGCATTTAGCACATGACCAGACACTTACTACTCTATGCATTTTTAATACTACTCTATGCATTTAGCACATGACCAGACACTTACACATTCTTAATTGTTGGGTCCAAAATTGCTTTGGACAACATATCCACATCCGCACAAACTAGGAGGTGCAAAGAAATGACCTCTAGGTCCCCAATGTTAGTGTTGTCTACTGCAATCGTAAGACACTAATATGAGAATCTCAAGATTTGTTTATTTAATTGCTAGAACATAAGAAGAGATTATAGGATTACTTGCATCTAGTATGCCAAGCACATCATCATAACTCAATTGATCCCCACTTGTATGAGATTGAGCTAATGTTTTGACTTGTGCTTCATTGGGGTTCGCTTCCAAATCTTCACTGTGGAAGCTTTCAATGGAGACACGTCCTCTTCCTCATGGCTCGTAGAGGTGGATTCCTCATTCTTGTCCTCATTCCAAATCTTCACTGTGGAAGCTTTCAATGGAGACACGTCCTCTTCCTCGTGGCTCGTAGAGGTGGATTCCTCATTCTTGTCCTCGTTTTCTTCCTCCTTGCTTGATTGTTCTTGAGCTTTTTCCCTTCTCTTATTCCCTTTGGCTGTTGGTTCAAGGTGTGAAGCTGGTTCTGGGGCTGGTACTGGTTGTGGTGGGGCATTTGCCTTCTTACCCTTAGATGGCTTTGATGGTGGTTGTGGTATGAACTTCTCTTTTCCCTTCTTCGCCGCTTGCTTATCAATGTTTGGGGACATTACATCTTGTGGTTTCCTCTTCTTCTTTGAATATGTCTCTATATAGAGGAAACACATACCAAATATGAAATGGCATCAATTACAATAAATTCATTAAGGCTTTATAGTACCAAGTAACTCACCTTCGTAAAATTCTTTCTTGTCTTATGGATACTGCCCGATTGGATAATCTAGAAACCAAGGACATTTCCACCATATATCCTCTTTCTTTTGAAGATCATCTATCCACTCCTCCACGGTACATGCCAATGTCCTCTCTTTCATCAGAAGCCCTCCAAGCATTGCTTGGATGCTCTAGTAAAGGGAAATGACTCCAGTCATGGAGTTGTACCACCACCTATATCCACAAATGGTTATTAGGACACAATCCACATTTAAGTCTTCCCATTATAGGTGGGAGGGGCTTTCATATTACATACCTATAGAAAAATCTTCGTGCGGTGCATCCAAAGTATGGCTGCTCATCAAGATCTGATTGCACGTATTTTATTTTTCCACTGGGAGAACATAACCCCAAAGTGAAGTCTCCAATACTCCTACATTTGTACTTCAAAATTCATGCCACAATCTTGCTCCACATGCTCATGCCACTCCTTGATGGTCTCATTTTCCATCTCCATTTTTTTCATTAGCTCAACCACTCACCTGGAAATTGCAAAAGTTAACTTTAGTAATGAATAGGGTACATGATGCGATAAACCTCCGTCTAGATGGTAAGTTACCTCTCTAGTTTGCCACCAATATACGTGCATCTGCAACCACTATGAAAAGGTCCTATCTACAGTTGGTATACTGGCATACTTCATGGCGATGTCTCCTTGCATAAGCAAGTCAACCAACTTGCATTTTTTGCAATCATACAATCACAACAAGTAGTTAGTATTTAAAATATATCATATAATGTTTGTGATGATTCCACATGTTAGAAAAGTATCATACTCGTCTTCAACCACACGTGCTCTTGCAACTTTCGACATCCTGAAAGGTGTCATCTTGCTATTTTTTTCGTTGTACCCTACATAAGAGATACACAAACAAAAAAAATGGTTTCTATTATCCGGATTTGCGATCATCGCAATCTCAAGACCCTTGCGTGTGTAATATACCTCTGTTTCCTTCAGGGCATCTGCATAATTGGCCGAATACAAGTCCTCATGGGTGGCGAAGATAATCATCCGAACCCACGCTTGCCAAATATCGGAGCTTAGCTTTGTAACATGCATCAAAATCATCCTATATAACATACATTGGTTTTAGGGTATTGATTACCCCAATTTTTATTATTATTTCGTTGAAAATTACTCAACACATACCTTCCAAACTAGCTGTGACAAAGAGACATTGGTAGTTTTAGCCACTTATTGTTGCGATTAGGGCCTCCCTTTCTCAAGTGCATACCTTCCAAACTAGCTGTGACAAAGAGACATTGGTAGTTTTAGCCACTTATTGTTGCGATTAAGGCCTCCCTTTCTCAAGTGCATACCTTCCAAACTAGCTGTGACAAAGAGACATTGGTAGTTTTAGCCACTTATTGTTGCGGTTAAGGCCTCCCTTTCTCAAGTGCATACCTACATGCATACATAGCATGCATACCTACCTATCTACATACATACATAGCATGTAGATAGGTAGGTATGCATACATAGCATGCATACCTACCTATCTACATACATACATAGCATGTAGATAGGTAGGTATGCATACATAGCATGCATACCTACCTATCTACATATATACATACATACATGCAACAAGTAAAGAAAGTTGACAAGAAAATGAAGCAAGTAACCCAATAGGTTTAGATACAAAAAGTGCAAATCAAAGACAAAACCAAGCAGATTTGACTACCCAAACCCTCTCCACAATATCACCACACCAATAGCACCAACAAATAGCCAAAACAGGTTTACAGGTCACCTCGCTCTACTACAAAATCCAAAAATCCAAGACAAACAAGCATCCAAGCAAAGCAAGAAAATAATCAAAAGGAATATTTTTTGGCAAGCATTTTTCAACGAGCGCTTTTTGGAATTCGACGAGCCACTTTTTTCGTGAGAGTTGCATCTACAGTAACACCTACGCTTATCCATATAAGGAAATAATGAGTTCACATGATGAGACAAATGATTTATATAAAGAAATAAGGAGCTCAATAAGGAGTTCACATGATGAGACAAGTGATGTGACATGTGACCTGAGACATTTGAATGTGTAACAAGTCCACTTGAACTTACAGGATAAGCTTTCAAAAAATGACATATTTCATTGCAAACCAAATACACCATGGCAACTAAAATGTTTCAAAAAGTGGAATACAATGACGTGCTTCTCACGTTCTCTAACATAATTCATTTTCATTCCCATCACCTGTACTCTCTCTAATGATCTACACGTGGGTATGTTCTATCTCTAGACAATGCATTAAAGACATCCGCATGTGCAATTACTAGCTGGTGGATAAACATGTTCTCATTTTGGCTAAGTCCAAGAACCCGCAAGAATACAAAATAAAAATATTATGCAAGATATGGTTTCTTATTTGCCACACATTGATTGAAATCTTTACACGTGCAACGAGGCTTGTTTTACAAATGTGGATGTCATATTGTTTTCCATGACCAAATATCTCATGAACACCCTAAACCCTTGCATGCTCTTGAACCACATTTGCCTTTAGCTCCAATGCTAATCTGACCTTTGCATAGCTTCCATAGAAATGGGCGTTCGATACTTTGATCTCACCCCATTTCTTGTTATTGAGAATGGCTGCTCCCCATTGGCATAGGTCTTTCATATGAACTTGGTTATATACTTTATTGTGTGCTGGATTATACCTTGATTCCAATGGAACAAGCACGATCGTTCTTCCATTAGATTTGACTTCCCACCATTAAACACATGACATACTGCATTCCAATTTGCTTGTGCTTCATCTGCCATAAAGTCAAAAAAATTGGCTTTCTCACAGCCATGGTTTTGCATGACTTCATTAATGCACTCCCAGAATAGACATTGTGATTCCATGTCTTCCTCTTTCATTTCGCATGTGGCTATTATAAGTAGGTCTTGCATACTAAAAATGCAAAAATAAATAAATAATCAATTGATCGTTTCAAAAAGCAAGTAATGAATGAGATATTTTGAACATGAATATACCTAGGGTCGTACACATGACAAGCCATAGTTACCCAACCAGCAACTCGATGAGTACGATCAAATTACACCCATGATATTTTTAGATCACCATTGCTTGACCGCCTCATTCGATCTATTAAATCAAGGCCTGATGCTGGTCCAACGATTGACATCTTGAAAACAAATCATTTATCTCCATCTTTTCCCTGGCCCAAAAACTTGCTTTCATGGAAGAAGTCATACGTGCAATCTCTTTTCAATTTCAGAAGTGCATCTAGGCTACAACACTCTTTGCTTGGATCGATAATATGAGAAGCAAAAATAGACCGTCAAAACCTGCATGTGGGATGCTTTTAGTAGACCATACCATACAAACCAAAAATAATTTTGCATGTACTAGGTTTTTGACTTACTACTTGTCCTCGACTAATGGTCCCATGTCTTTTGCCCACGGGGCAAAGAGTTCTTGTTTGCCAATTTGGATTGTTGGACCTTCATTGTTTATAAGAGAGGCAATCACAATCTCCTTTGCTATACATATTTGCACCTTTCATGCTCCTTCCTACCGATCGATGCCTAGAACTTTCCTCACCATTGCCCTTGTTCTTTCTCTGTAAGATTCTTTGAGGCACCGTCATGAACATTATGGTAGTGGGTGAACCATTAACCTACTAACTGTCTCATTGGTAGGCATGACATAGTACACAAAATACTCGCATGTTCCAATGCATATAGCAATAGAGTTGCAATAGTGACATACAAGTTTCCCTCCTCCAATGTCACATGATTCGCCCATAATTGGTACTCTTAACATACTTCCGTTAAAGTGACATGTATTTGCCTGATCGTAATTTACTAGTTTTGGGCAAAGCTCATTCACACACTTTAAGGATCTGCAATGTCTGTCTAAGTGTTGGTCTTCCCCATTTAATCCAAGTTTGCTTTGTGGCAATGCCAATTTGCTTTGTGGCAATGGCAACTCTAGATCCACTGTCAAAAGAGTATGGCTAAGGTTTTTACATCTTTGTACTCAATAGGTAAAGTTGTATTACCATTATCTCCTTCGCAATATTCTCCTACTCTAATTATAGGAATCGATTGTAGCAATTACCTGGGATTATCTTTTTCCTATATCTCTTTTTCAAGAGTAGCTACACTATTTTTGGCTCTACTATCCTCAAGGAGATGTGCCACATCACTCCACAATTTTGGTTTCACCTTCAATACATCAGATAATGGAATAGTACACCTCACTTGAGTCGACAAGAGATCATGTAGATTTCTAGAATCCAATGCTTGTGGCGTGGATTTCCATTGTGAGGACAATTTGCATATTTCTAACCTATCCTTGTAGTCTTCCAAGTATGAAGATAGGGTTGCAAGCCATTTGGGTTTTCTATCTTCTTCTTTGAACCCATATCTCCATACAAGGATCCAAGATCTCAATTTGGTATCTATTTATCTACGTCCTATTCTAAAATTGAAGTAGATTCAAGTGGTGTGCTTCCATCTTTAACATTTAACATTTCTAATTGCGGTGTGCTTCCATCTTTAATATCTCTAATTGCGTGTGTTGCGCACGCAAGACGAGATAGAGCTTCAAAGACAGAATTGCGAGAGAGCCGACACAATACTGGGTTCCAATCTCACCCCCATGCGCGAGTGAGCACCTTCCTCATGCATGTATTTATAGATGTATTAGGAAAAAGCGTATGCTCAAAAATAGAGGTACATTGGAGTGTGTAACCGAGGAGTAGAACCACCCATCAGAGTGCCCCCCACCATAGGTGTAGGGTTAACTGTGGAAGGAATCGAGGGTGGAGCAAAAAAGTTCCACACATTCTCTCCCATAATGATGCAAGAGACTTGAAACCAATTGTGAGAGTCACTCCATAACTAGATCATCAATGATGGACATTGAACGATGGGCCACTAGGTTTATCAAGTCAGTATCGTCCCCCCACATGTCTACATTATAAAAACTAGGCTATCATGTTTATAGAATAAGGAGAACGTAAAAAGAAAATATATTATGTGTATACCTTATGCATGCATAGAGCTTTAGGTAGGCATGCATACGGCTCTATGCATAAGCCATAAGCTCTCTGAAGAAGGATCTATGCACAGGACTTAGGCATAGAGCTAATGGCTTATGCATAGAGCTTATGACATGCATAAGGCTTATGCCTAAATTTCTATGCATAAGCCATAATCTCTATGCATAGGCCTTATGCATAGAGCTTATTTCTTATGGCTTGTACATAGAGATTTTTAATGCATAAGGCTTATGCCTAAATTTCTATGCATAAGCCATAATCTCTATGCATAGGCCTTATGCATAGAGCTTATTTCTTATGGCTTATGGCTTATGGCTTGTACATAGAGATTTTTAATGCATAATGCTTTGCCTTAAGCTCTATGACTTTTACATGCATAATGCTTTGCCTTAAGCTGCTCTATGCATAAGCCTTAAGCATAGAGTGTATGGCTTATGGCTTATGTATAGAGCTATGACATGCATAAGGCTTATGCCTAGAGGTCTATGAATAAGGCTCTATGCATAAGGCTTATGTCTTATGAATAGAGCTTATGACATGCATAAGGCTTATGTCTTATGAATAGAGCTTATGACATGCATAAGAAGGCTTATACCTAAATCTCTATGCATAAGCCATAAGCTCTATGCGGCGTAAGGCTCTATGCATAAGCCTTATGCATAGAGTTTATGTCTTATGGCTTATGTATAGAGCTTATAAAATTCATAAGACGTGTGCCTAAAGTTCTATGCATAAGGCTTATGCATAAGCTCCATGCATAAGCCATAAGCTCTATGCGTAATCCATAAGCTTGCAATCCAAATAAATCATAAGAGAATATAGTTCTATGCATAAGGCTTATGCATAAGCTCCATGCATAAGCCATAAGCTCTATGCGTAATCCATAAGCTTGCAATCCAAATAAATCATAAGAGAATATAAAATTTAAAACCCTAGCACACAAGGGTGAAAACAAAATAAATGAGAAGAATAAGAACATTGGATTTTACCTCAAGATAAGAACATTGGATTTTACCTCAAGATATGGAATAATGCTCGAGATACGCGAGTTTGGATATGTAGATAGGATGTAGACCTTTTTCAATTCTCTAACATAAGAATCCTCAAATCTTAAATAACATATGAACACTCCAAGTTTAAATAACACAAGAAAGCTTAAAGCTCCAAGCATAAGAATTATGCATAAATCTTGTTTAAAGCTCTATGCATAACCCATAAACCTTACGCATAACCCATAAACCTTATGCATTATTAAGCCATAAGCTCTATGCATAAAGCTTTCTTAAAGCTCTATGAATAAGCCATAATCCTTATGCATAAGCTCTATGTACAAGGCTTATGCATAAATCTTGTATAACCTCTATACATAAGGCATGCATAAGCTATTTGCTCTATGTACAAGGCTTATGCATAAATCTTGTATAACCTCTATACATAAGGCATGCATAAGCTATTTGCCTCTATACATAAGGCATGCATAAGGTATTTGCCTCTATATGCATAAGGCTTATGCAAAAGCTATTTGCCTTATGCACTATGCTAAACCCTAAACCTAGCACCCAAGAATGCAATAAACATTGAAGCATATTAGAAAATGGGGATCATTTGAACCAATGCCGACCAACATGATGATATAAGTTCCTTGGTTAGAATATAAACTTATGAGATGATATGTATACCCATGGTTTGGATATGTAATGTTGAGTGTCATTTTTAAATATGGTTCATCAAGATGAGTAGGGCATGGAAATTTGTGCACAAGTACTACATAATATGCCTCATTATTCTATCATTGGGGAAACTTGAGGAAGGATACAAGCATCTCGTAATAATGAGTACTTGGAAAGTGGAGCATGCTCAATAAATTTGGAAGACCCAGGATTTCCTCCATATGAGATAGAGGAAGAGGATATTATGGAGGAGATTATGACTCACTTTTTTCAAAAGTGAGGGTGAGGAAGACACACCTAACTTTGAAATACATGAAAGAGGGATGTGTCCATGGAGGCTAACGCACCATTGTATGAGGGTTCAATGTACTCAACTTTTTGGGCATGCTTGGAAATCCTCAACTTGCAAACAACATATGGACAGAGTGATAATAGTGAAAATAACCTACTCTGATTATTAAAGAAGATGCTCCCAACAAAAAATTTGATGCTTGCAAAAAGAAGTGATGCTCAAAAATTACTTTACAATCTTGGTATAGATTACACTCCAATTCATGCATGTCATAAAATGATTGTGTACTATATAGGGGTGTGCCAATGTCATGCAATGTCCAATTTGTGGAGATGATCATTTACAAGAAGGATCTACAGGTTGCAAAATTTTTTCAAAAGGTGTTGAGAGGCACTTTCCTATTACACCTTGCATTCAACATATGTTCCGGTGTCAATCCATAGTTGAGTTAATAACAAGGCATTTGAACCATCGTGCAACCGATGGCATGATGAGGATTCCTATCGACTCACCAACTTGGGATCACATTAAGGATGAATGGCCAGAGTTCAAAGATGAGTCCCTTAATTTACGGCTTGGATTGGGTATGGATGGGGTGAACCCATTTGGATTGATATCTACATCATATTCCACATGGCCCATTGTTGTTGTAAATTACAATATTCCTCCATAGATTCCCATCAAGAAGAGTCTTGTGATGCTTGCACTTCTTGTTCCCAGGAAGCACAAGGTAAAGAATATGTATGTATACCTTGAGCTCTTGATTGATGAGCACGAGCAATTATTATGGAGAGACATAAAGATGCGTGATGTTTCTCATCCAATTTTGTGTCGTAATGCAATGGTCAGGGGTATCTTGATGTGGACTATGCATGATTTTCCAAGCTATATTGAGTGCTCACACGTCGCACTCATAAATTGATTCTTATCTAACAATGCAAAAATGATTCATTTATAACTTTAATGTATTGTAATGTCTATTAACTTTCAATTCTTACATGCCATTTTGGTAGGTATCGCAACTGTAGGATTTAATTCATGTCCAATTTGTGGTCCATCACTTGTAATCAAACAAGCACATGCACTAAAATAGGGATGTATGATGAACATCATAGATTTCTTTCTCCAAACCATCCTAATTATTCTCCATCAAAGAGACGTGTAGAGTGGGAAGACATGTGGCATTTGCCTCCTATAATGTCATCGCGAAGGGGGGAAGGTGGAGATATGGAGAGTGGGACAAGAGATTGAGGGTGACTCCCATCACATCACCCCTGCGGGCATGAAAAGGTACTCAATCTTCTACCATCTACCATATTTCATAGAGTTAATAAAATAAATAATCTTTTAGATCTAATGCACATTCTTAAGAATGTGGCATCAATGATTTGAGACTATATAATTGCTAAAAAAGACACCCATGCAATAAGGGATGACCTAAATGATATTGGACGCATGGAAAATGCATCAATGATTTGAGACTATATAATTGCTAAAAAAGACACCCATGCAATAAGGGATGACCTAAATGATATTGGATGCATGGAAAATGCATGGCCAAGGGTAGTGAATGACAAGGTGGTTTTACCAAACGCACCATGGAGCACCGATGATAAGGAAAGAGGAAAAGAATGCCAAAAATCAAATTTCATCTTTTTGTACACCAACCGGTGTGTGCAATGCACTTATTAAAGGGTGCATTTACAATAACAAAGAAGAAGGGTGAGAATCAATTGAATGGTCTCAAATCACATGATTGGCACAAGATGATGCAAGTATGCACATAACTATATCTATTTTTTGGGCACTCCTCGGTTTATGTTATGTGGACTCTATATTGATATTTTATTGTTTTCAAAAATTGATTTCACTAGTTCATTCTTTCACTATCAATTGGTGGATACAGAGAAGAGAAATCTTGGAATGCCATCTATAAATTATGTGGAATGGCAAGGTGAGTTCCAATCAAAACTATAGATTTGTGCTTTTGGTATACCATATATATACCTTTGAAATTATCTATTCTTCTTTAATTTATCATTTCTTCCTTTGTTGAATAGGTTGAATGTGTCAAAGGAGATTTGTCAAGATTCCATTGAGAAGGCTCCACTTGATTCAATTAAGGCGATGTGTATGATTGAAGAAAGCTTTCCAAGAAGCATACTCACAATTCAATTTCACTTTCTAGTACATTTGGTAGATGAGGTGGCTATATATGGCGTTGTTCATAACCAGTGGTGGATGTTCTTTCTTGAATGCTTCATGAAAACCTTGAAGAGATTTGTGAGGCAAAGGGAAATGCTAGAAGGAAGCATGGTAGAGGGATGGTTTGTGGAAGAATCCCTCATATACAACTCAGAATATTTGAAACAAATCGATCCATCTATGCCTAGATTCATTCATATAACGATGAGGATGAACAAATGGTGTCACATGTGCCCCACATGGAAAAGGACACATTAGAAAGATGGATGATTTCATGGATAAAAAGGTCATTACATTTTGTCTTCTTACACTTTTGTGATGGAAAAGTGGATTGAGAAATATGAAGATGCAAGAAAGATAAGGATAGAGGAAAGAAGAGAGAAGAGCATTAGAGATCAACACGAAGGCACATGGCATACCCACCTAATCTAAAGGCTCTTCCAAAGGATTGTAATATTGAATGGCTTAGAGATTCCCTAGAGCAAGCCAAAAGGATGGAGAGAGGAGATTACAAGAGAAGAATGAGATTATGAAAGGGGATGCGACTACCATGTAAGCAAAGATGTTCTAATATTTAACTAGCATATATTTTATTTACTAAGATATAATATTGAATTGACCTTACATTTCAGCTATATTTAAGATTTTTGATTACGTTGCTGTATAAAGTGCATGATGCAATATGGTCATAAGGTCAACATTTTTGCACTCAACATGTGGACTCCAAGAGAATCACATATGATTGTGGTATAATGGCGAGTTTTGACTAAGATAGTAGAGCTAGTAGAAGTGATATTAATATTATAGTGGAGTAACTTGAATATTGTGGAACAATTCAAGATATCTTGGAGATTGTATTTAGAGCTTTCAAAGTGTTCATCTTTGATGTTAATAAGTGGTTCAAAGTGGTATATAGAGTTAATCAAGCTTCGCAATTTTCTTGCAATTGACTCAACTAACTTATGGCAAGATTCAAGGGACACATACGTTGTTCTACACAGCATTGTGAATAGATTTACACCTAGTTTTTTATTTTGATGAATCCATAGATGAAAGAAAGGCATTGTATATATTTTTTGGTAAATATTTTGTGGTTCTTCTTTTTAGGTTGTGTTTCATCTGGACCAAAGAGATCCTAATTGGTGGTATGTAATACAAGTCGCTCCTTGATCTAAACATATATTTCAAGATCAAGATATTGAAGGGGAAATGCATGGTGGAAAATCAATGGAAGATTCAACTAACAGTCAATATGACCACCATGAGGACCATGATGATAATTAATACCTTTATATCTTCAAGTAGTGGAATAGGACTTTGTATTGATATAGGAGCCATCGAAGTGATGGATTTAGAGATAGACCAATTGGCACGTATGAATTTATTATAAGATGGATTTGAAGATGGTACTAATTAAATATATATCATCATAACATATGTACACATTGATTGGTTTGTAAAAAATTGATTGGTACTAATTAAATATATATCATCATAACATATGTACACATTGATTGGTTTGTAAAAAATTGGTGATTGTGTTGTTTTATTTCAAAAAGATTGGATGTTTTTCAAGATTTTTGGATTTTAATTTAGTTTAAGTTTTTATTTCCAATCTAGTTGTATATTCTATTTTTTATAGTGCTGCTGAGTGGAGTTTCTACTGGTGCTTATAGTGACATTTTTATAATGCCACTTAGTGGCGTTTATCTACTAGCAGCACTAATAACAATGCTCATGGCATTTGCACTGCTTAGTGGCACTAAGAATGGTGTAACATAAAATGCCGCTAAAAAATAGCAATAAATGCCGCTAATGCTTGTTTCCCTTTTAGTGTTTGTGTGACTTGGTGTTTTTTAGTAGTAGTAGTAGGTCATTCATGCTCCTCTTTGACTAAACCTTCCACCAACTCCTCTTCCATATGGAAAATTATTATGAGGTATAGTGTGTCTACCTAGTTGATGTCGATGGGCTGTTAGATGAAGTTGATGAGTATTTGCTATTCTAGGATTCTTATTCCTTTGCGTTGTAGTAGAATTTATCAATATTATATTTGATTTGGTTGTAAATGGTATCATAGAGCAAAAGTAGAAGGGATTTTCCTCCTTAGTAGTGTGACCTTGGTTCTTACACTTTCTGCACCAAACATCCAATCTCAGTCTAAATACATTCTTTCCTAGTCCTTCGATCATCTTGGCTAGAGTGTCCTTTAGTTCTTCAAATATCTGCTACCTACTTAAAGCAATCTTGAGCTCGTCAAATGTCTCGACCATTCTATGCATACTAGTTGGGTGCTTTTCCACCTAGTAGTTGGGTGCTTTTCCACCTAGTACTATTACAAATTCCGAGTACACTCACTCTCCTAGTACCCATTCCTAGAACTCCTTCCTATACAGAGTTTCTTAGGACAAGAACTAGTGCCAATCGACTATTTTTTAGTAATATTTGGTATAATTCGAAAGCTAGTCATTTATAGAATACACATTCAATTTCCTTGTAGAATACTTTTGAGCTCTCCCTCTTCTCTACTCTTTCTTGGTATAGTGCTCAATTGGTCTACAAGAGCCTAGGGAATTAACCCTAATTTTTTTAATGGTTAAATTCAGTTTTTAATACATGAAAAAGCTTAAAAGAGGTTGGAGACGTCGTGGAGATGCAAAAAGATGCTAATTTTGACGCTCAAGCTAAAAGTACAATTTTCAGCCAAAATAGAATAAACTTTGTATTTCTGTCCACGTTGCCTTGTCGACCACACCTATTTCCGTCGTTTTAAGTACTTGGAGGACCAGATTCTGAGGAGGGACGCGAAAGTTATGAACATTGAAACATATTCGAAAATGGGGATCATTTGAACCAATGCCGACCAACATGATGATATAAGCCACTTCCTTGGTTAGAATATAAACTTATGAGATGATATGTATACCCATGGTTTGGATATGTAATGTTGAGTGTCATTTTTAAATATGGTTCATCAAGATGAGTAGGGCATGGAAATTTGTGCACAAGTACTACATAATATGCCTCATTATTCTATCATTGGGGAAACTTGAGGAAGGATACAAGCATCTCGTAATAATGAGTACTTGGAAAGTGGAGCATGCTCAAAAAAATTTGGAAGACCCAGGATTTCCTCCATATGAGATAGAGGAAGAGGATATTATGGAGGAGATTATGACTCACTTTTTTCAAAAGTGAGGGTGAGGAAGACACACCTAACTTTGAAATACATGAAAGAGGGATGTGTCACGAGGAGGCTAACGCACCATTGTATGAGGGTTCAATGTACTCAACTTTTTGGGCATGCTTGGAAATCCTCAACTTGCAAACAACATATGGACAGAGTGATAATAGTGAAAATAACCTACTCTGATTATTAAAGAAGATGCTCCCAACAAAAAATTTGATGCTTGCAAAAAGAAGTGATGCTCAAAAATTACTTTACAATCTTGGTATAGATTACACTCAAATTCATGCATGTCATAAAATGATTGTGTACTATATAGGGGTGTGCCAATGTCATGCAATGTCCAATTTGTGGAGATGATCATTTACAAGAAGGATCTACAGGTTGCAAAATTTTTTCAAAAGGTGTTGAGAGGCACTTTCCTATTACACCTTGCATTCAACATATGTTCCGGTGTCAATCCATAGTTGAGTTAATAACAAGGCATTTGAACCATCGTGCAACCGATGGCATGATGAGGATTCCTGTCGACTCACCAACTTGGGATCACATTAAGGATGAATGGCCAGAGTTCAAAGATGAGTCCCTTAATTTACGGCTTGGATTGGGTATGGATGGGGTGAACCCATTTGGATTGATATCTACATCATATTCCACATGGCCCATTGTTGTTGTAAATTACAATATTCCTCCATAGATTCCCATCAAGAAGAGTCATGTGATGCTTGCACTTCTTGTTCCCAGGAAGCACAAGGTAAAGAATATGTATGTATACCTTGAGCTCTTGATTGATGAGCACGAGCAATTATTATGGAGAGACATAAAGATGCATGATGTTTCTCATCAAATTTTGTGTCGTAATGCAATGGTCAAGGGTATCTTGATGTGGACTATGCATGATTTTCCAAGCTATACTGAGTGCTCACACGTCGCACTCATAAATTGATTCTTATCTAAGAATGCAAAAATGATTCATTTATAACTTTAATGTATTGTAATGTCTATTAACTTTCAATTCTTACATGCCATTTTGGTAGGTATCGCAACTGTAGGATATAATTCATGTCCAATTTGTGGTCCATCACTTGTATCCAAACAAGCACATGCACTAAAATAGGGATGTATGATGAACATCATAGATTTCTTTCTCCAAACCATCCTAATTATTCTCCATCAAAGAGACGTGTAGAGTGGGAAGACATGTGGCATTTGCCTCCTATAATGTCATTGAAGGGGGGAAGGTGGAGATATGGAGAGTGGGACAAGAGATTGAGGGTGACTCCCATCACATCACCCCTGCGGGCATGAAAAGGTACTCAACCTTCTACCATCTACCATATTTCATAGAGTTAATAAAATAAATAATCTTTTAGATCTAATGCACATTCTTAAGAATGTGGCATCAATGATTTGAGACTATATAATTGCTAAAAAAGACACCCATGCAATAAGGGATGACCTAAATGATATTGGACGCATGGAAAATGCATCAATGATTTAAGACTATATAATTGCTAAAAAAGACACCCATGCAATAAGGGATGACCTAAATGATATTGGATGCATGGAAAATGCATGGCCAAGGGTAGTGAATGACAAGGTGGTTTTACCAAACACACCATGGAGCACCGATGATAAGGAAAGAGGAAAAGAATGCCAAAAATCAAATTTCATCTTTTTGTACACCAACCGGTGTGTGCAATGCACTTATTAAAGGGTGCATTTACAATAACAAAGAAGAAGGGTGAGAATCAATTGAATGGTCTCAAACCACATGATTGGCACAAGATGATGCAAGCATGCACATAACTATATCTATTTTTTGGGCACTCCTCGGTTTATGTTATGTGGACTCTATATTGATATTTTATTGTTTTCAAAAATTGATTTCACTAGTTCATTCTTTCACTATCAATTGGTGGATACAGAGAAGAGAAATCTTGGAATGCCATCTATAAATTATGTGGAATGGCAAGGTGAGTTCCAATCAAAACTATAGATTTGTGCTTTTGGTATACCATATGTATACCTTTGAAATTATCTATTCTTCTTTAATTTATCATTTCTTCCTTTGTTGAATAGGTTGAATGTGTCAAAGGAGATTCGTTAAGATTCCATTGAGAAGGCTCCACTTGATTCAATTAAGGCGATGTGTATGATTGAACAAAGCTTTCCAAGAAGCATACTCACAATTCGATTTCACTTTCTAGTACATTTGGCAGATGAGGTGGCTATATATGGCGTTGTTCATAACCAGTGGTGGATGTTCTTTCTTGAATGCTTCATGAAAACCTTGAAGAGATTTGTGAGGCAAAGGGAAATGCTAGAAGGAAGCATGGTAGAGGGATGGTTTGTGGAAGAATCCCTCATATACAACTCAGAATATTTGAAACAAATCGATCCATCTATGCCTAGATTCATTCATATAACGATGAGGATGAACAAATGGTGTCACATGTGCCCCACATGGAAAAGGACACATTAGAAAGATGGATGATTTCATGGATAAAAAGGTCATTACATTTTGTCTTCTTAATACTTTTGTGATGGAAAAGTGGATTGAGAAATATGAAGATGCAAGAAAGATAAAGATAAAGGAAAGAAGAGAGAAGAGCATTAGAGATCAACACGAAGGCACATGGCATACCCACCTAATCTAAAGGCTCTTCCAAAGGATTGTAATATTGAATGGCTTAGAGATTCCCTAGAGCAAGCCAAAAGGATGAAGAGAGGAGATTACAAGAGAAGAATGAGATTATGAAAGGGGATGCGACTACCATGTAAGCAAAGATGTTCTAATATTTAACTAGCATATATTTTATTTACTAAGATATAATATTGAATTGGTTACATTTCAGCTATATTTAAGATTTTTGATTACGTTGCTGTATAAAGTGCATGATGAAATATGGTCATAAGGTCAACATTTTTGCACTCAACATGTGGACTCCAAGAGAATCACATATGATTGTGGTATAATGGCAAGTTTTGACTAAGATAGTAGAGCTAGTAGAAGAGATATTAATATTATAGTGGAGTAACTTGAATATTGTGGAACAATTCAAGATATCTTGGAGATTGGATTTAGAGCTTTCAAAGTGTTCATCTTTGATGTTAAGTGGTTCAAAGTGGTATATAGAGTTAATCAAGCTTACTATCGAAGCATCCAAGCAGTTTTCTTGCAATTGACTCAACTAACTTATGGCAAGATTCAAGGGACACATACGTTGTTCTACACAGCATTGTGAATAGATTTACACCTGATTTTTTATTTTGATGAATCCATAGATGAAAGAAAGGCATTGTATATATTTTTTGGTAAATATTTTGTGGTTCTTCTTTTTAGGTTGTGTTTCATCTGGACCAAAGAGATCCTAATTGGTGGTATGTAATACAAGTCGCTCCTTGATCTAAACATATATTTCAAGATCAAGATATTGAAGGAGAAATGCATGGTGGAAAATCAATGGAAGATGCAACTAACAGTCAATATGACCACCATGAGGACCATGATGATAATTAATACCTTTATATCTTCAAGTAGTGGAATAGGACTTTGTATTGATATAGGAGCCATCGAAGTGATGGATTTAGAGATAGACCAATTGGCACGCATGAATTTATTATAAGATGGATTTGAAGATGGTACTAATTAAATATATATCATCATAACATATGTACACATTGATTGGTTTGTAAAAAATTGATTGGTACTAATTAAATATATATCATCATAACATATGTACACATTGATTGGTTTGTAAAAAATTGGTGATTGTGTTGTTTTATTTCAAAAAGATTGGATGTTTTTCAAGATTTTTGGATTTTAATTTAGTTTAAGTTTTTATTTCCAATCTAGTTATATATTCTATTTTTTATAGTGCTGCTGAGTGGAGTTTATACTGGTGCTTATAGTGACATTTTTATAATGCCACTTAGTGGCGTTTATCTACTAGCAGCACTAACAATGCTCATGGCATTTGCACTGCTTAGTGGCACTAAGAATGGTGTAACATAAAATGCCGCTAAAAAAATAGCAAATAAATGCCGCTAATGCTTGTTTCCCTTTTAGTGTTTGTGTGACTTGGTGTTTTTTAGTAGTAGTAGTAGGTCATTCATGCTCCTCTTTGACTAAACCTTCCACCAACTCCTCTTCCATATGGAAAATTATTATGAGGTATAGTGTGTCTACCTAGTTGATGTCGATGGGCTGTTAGATGAAGTTGATGAGTATTTGCTATTCTAGGATTCTTATTTCTTTGCGTTGTAGTAGAATTTATCAATATTATATTTGATTTGGTTGTAAATGGTATCATATAGCTAAAGTAGAAGGGATTTTCCTCCTTAGTAGTGTGACCTTGGTTCTTACACTTTCTGCACCAAACGTCCAATCTCAGTCTAAATACATTCTTTCCTAGTCCTCCGATCATCTTGGCTAGAGTGTCCTTTAGTTCTTCAAATATCTGCTACCTACTTAAAGCAATCTTGAGCTCATCAAATGTCTCGACCATTCTATGCATACTAGTTGGGTGCTTTTCCACCTAGTACTATTACAAATTCCCAGTACACTCACTCTCCTAGTACCCATTCCTAGAACTCCTTCCTATACAGAGTTTCTTAGGACAAGAACTAGTGCCAATGGACTATTTTTTAGTAATATTTGGCCTAATTCGAAAGCTAGTCATTTATAGAATACACATTCAATTTCCTTGTAGAATACTTTTGAGCTCTCCCTCTTCTCTACTCTTTCTTGGTATAGTGCTCAATTGGATTCTGCTAGATGGTTTGTTTTCTTGATTTTTTTTTTGTAGGCATTATCAAGTGTTATATTGGATTCTTGCACACGCTATATGGTTTGCTTACTTGAATAGGTTTACTTGTCGTGCTTTGTTGAGAGTTAGTCGAACAACAAGATGGATAGAGATAGCAATATGGTTTTCTTTCTTGAATCGGTTTACTTGTAGGATGTTTTGAGAGTTAATCTCGTTAACAACATGATGGGTTCCCCCACTATGATTAGGAAAGATCCAATAATACTTGAACATCAAGAAATGATTAGGAGCTACACATTTGTGGAGTTACATGTGGGAGGTAATGAGAGTGGAGATGTAGCACAAGAAGCGGTTATGGAAACTAAAAGATCAAATGGACATGGATATTTAAAGCCCCTTTATATGGTAGCAATACTATAAGGGAGTTGAAAACAATGAATAGTGTGAGTAGATAGCTAATTAGTGAACCCTCTTGCTCTCATTCACTCCATAGTGCATGTTGATACATGACTTGCATGACTTGCATTATTTCTCTTATACCTCTATCTTACATATATTGATACAATTTTATACATCTATCTTACTTTGTAAGCTTCTCTTATGGAATTTTCTTAAGTTCTCTTAGTGATCTTGGTTTGGTAGTGTAGTCTACTCATCTAAGTGAGCATGGTTTTCTTATGCTTCACCAATTTTGACTTTTAGTCCTAATTATTCTACTAAGATCATTGATCTAAATTTGAATGATTGGTATTTCCTTAACAATGTCACCCTCTCATTAGTTAAGGACATTTAATGCTTATACAATTTTGGTGACATATAGGACACCACATTGGGTCCCTTTGAAGATACGTGTATTGATCATTTTTATTTTGTAGCAACAACTGCTGATAACAGGAACTAATAGATCTTCTCATGATGTAGAGTGATGTGAACTTATAGGGTTGTAATAGCTTGGGACTGGGGTACAATGACATCATAAGTTTAGATTGTTTTATGAAAGCAGGAAACCATAGTGTGTTTTTGTGAACATTTGTTTGTCTCCTTTGATAGGTTCTTGGTTGACTGCCTTAAATATTGCTTTATAGAATTTTTATACAAAGATTGGTTGGATTATTTAAGGGTTCAATTTTTCACTTGGTGGGCTTGAGCCCACATTCATATAGTATTTAAGTTGTTACTTTTGAGGCATTGTGAGGTTGACCCTACATTCATGTACTACTTTTTTTCTTGATATAAGTCTTTCTCTTGCATAAAAAATACCTTTTTAGTTAGATCTATCTTACCATCAATTGCTTGTTTTCATGGCAAGCCTTTGCATATTGATGAGTGTGATGGCTATACAAGGAGTCCTACGTCATGGTGGGCTATAAGGGCATAAACAACGATAGTGATCTAACTAAAAAATACCTTTTTAGTTAGATCTATCTTACCATCAATTGCTTGTTTTCATGGCAAGCCTTTGCATATTGAGTGTGATGGATATACAAGGAGTCCTCTGTCATGGTGGGCTGTAAGGGCATAAACAACGATAGTGATCATGGCTTGATAAGGGTGGCATACAAGGGGCGAGGATCTTTGAGAAGAATCTCCTTATGTTTGTGCACCTGCATAGCAATTCTCATGGCATGTGACATGTGGACATTAATGGTATGAAGGTATCCTCACTGAGCCTGATAAAGTGATCTCTGTAGACCGCCATCTTTGTGCCCCACCCCTCTGCTAGTGTGATCCTGGTATCCTTTATGTGTTGTTTAAAGGTCTAACTAGGTAGACTAGTTGATCTCATCATGTGTGTTCCGCAAAACATGGAGGTAATATCATATTCCAATGGTGCATGCTAGTGTATCTATAGATCATGTAATGTGAACCATTGAGAGACACTAGCAAACCAAGACCAATCTCCATGGATTAGGCCTTGAACGCACATGATATGGAGGATTTACATATAGTGAACTCCCCGAGCATCAATGTTGGGGGGACTAATGTGTTGAAGAGCCAAGCCTTTGTCCTCGACTCCTAGATGTGTGTCTGGAAGCATTATCGCCTAAAACGTACCCATATTCTGTTCCATGATCTATGCATAAAATTTCTCACAACAGAAAAAATCACATCATACTTCAGAAAATGAAGAGATTTTTAATAAACCATAATCGTTTATAACTCAAAATTAACAATCCAAAATCTCAAAATCAGAGAGAATCACTAACTAAAAGATTTAGCCACCCGTCCACCCAACCACCACGCTAGACATCGTAGCTATCTCGGGTATGCCTCTTCTAAATCTTGTCCACTCTGTAAAAATCACGTTATCGGTCCGACGTTCCCTTTCTAAGGATGATCCATATAGTTTGACCATTGTATGGCCAATCATGATGGTGCAGTAGTTGCTAGGATCTAGAGGGTCATGAGACTTTAGAATGCGTGAAATGGTGTTTATGGTCCATGTAACTATTGGGAAACCCTTGCATAGAGAACGATTAAACATGTGGGCTAAGAGTGGGGTGATAGTATTTGGCTGCATGTGAGAGATGTTCAACTCCTTGTCCCTCATGGTCATGTGCTTATCTATTGCAGAGTCATTGGATGCCTTTGAACACCATCCCTTCTGTGAAGAAAGTGGATGTGGCAGGTCTGGGGCCCTATAGGTGGGGGACTAGGGGCTGGTTAGGAATGGAGAAGAGAGAATGGGGGTGTGATTACCAAAGTATTAGGGGAGGTCATGGGTGTGAGATCATAGTTGCAATGAAATGCATTTTATTTAGGTAGTGTATGAAATGTGGCGACTATTCATACATATGAAATTTAAATTTAAAAGCATGAAAATTTTTGGTGCCCTAAAAGCACAAATTGCACGGGGCTTTTGCAAAGTCTTCTGAGAGTGGCACTAGGAGTGAGGATGAGGCTAATAATATTGAGCCTAAAGATGAAGATATGGAACTGGCTGAGGGTCAAGATGATGACTCTTGAGTCTTTTCTTGACTCTTGTAGGAAATGGCTCCACACTTCAAATGGCTCATGTTACAAATGGATGTAAAACATACCTTTATTGACTGAGATTTAGAGGAGGAAGTTTAGGTTGAGAAACCTCCTAGATTTGTGATTCACGGAGAGGACCCTCATGTGTATCTACAGAAGGTTCTTTATGGTCTCAACCAAGCAGGCACCTCATGCAAGCTAGTGTGGAATGGATCTAGAGTTAAAGATGAAATCAAACACATGAAAGATGAATTCTAGCATCCATTACACATGAAATTAGCATTTACAAGCATCATAACCAAAGATAAAGAAGAGAGAGAATCCATATGTGTATGTAGAGCAAAGAGAAAGATACACAATGGCCTAAGTGTGTTAACCTCTCACAAAGAGGATGGCTTGAAAGCTAGCCATGAGACTGGCCATATCCATAGTAGGAGCCAAAGGTACAATGGAATGTCCAAGATTAGTAAAATGACAAAAGGTCCTATCCATGAGCCCAAGGCCCTATTTATAGTGTTTTACCCATGGGCCCATTTACATGTATGCTATAGGTTCATGACATGGTGTCAAAAGATTGATGCCTTTTTATTATCTCTTGGATTTGAGAGGTCTTATGTAGACACCAACTTATATGTGGTTCTTTTTTATGAGAATATTTGTATCATTGTCTTATATGTTGATGACCTCATCCTTACAGGATTGAATACTAAGTTGATCACATAGGTTTAGTCCAAGCTTTCATAGACATTTGAGAAGACTAACCTTGGCCTTCTTCATTATTTTCTTGGTTTGGAGGTTTGGCATCAAGATGATTGCATCTTCATTTATCTAGAGAAGTACGTGAAGAAGCTACTTTCCCTTTATGGTTTGTGTAAGTGTACAGCTCTCTCTTGTCCCCCATAGACCCAAATGCCAAACTATCCAAAGAGAATGATACACCCTTGGTTGATTCCCGGAGTACTGATAGATAGTTGGCTCATTGCTTTATCTTGCCAACATAAGACCATATATCTCCCATGCTATGAGTGTTCTTAGTCAATTGTCATCAGCATGTAGAGGATCTAGTCGATGGTGGCAGTAGGAGGACTCAAGGAGAAGCTATCAGCCATACATGTGCCCCACAACAAGCTCGATACTTGGCGATGGTTGTGGAAAACCATCATATCAGTCGTGAGGAGTTCGACATTGCAATTGGGAGTCTGCAGGCAGTGAGTATAGTTTTATGAATGGTGTAATAATCATTTCATTGTCTTATCTAATGTATCTTTGGTTATTTCAGAGTCAGGGCGCTCCAAGCTCGGTACCTACAGACGAGGAGGAGGAGGAGGAGTAGTAGCCATAGGATAGAAAAGTTTTTTGTTCACCTATGAACTCTTTTTGTAAATATAATGCAATATAAAATTTTTGGGTTTTGTGTAAATTTCATTGTTGTATTCTTTGTTTAAAGTTATCCACTTAAACTAAAGATCTGATGAATTATATTTTTTAGTTCTAAATTAAAAGACTGCACTAATATCTTTTTTTTTAATGCAAGTAAAAAAATAAGGAGGCTCATTTGGGCCATCCAATTTGGATAGCACAAATGAGCCTTCTTATTTTTAAATAGGCCGGACGCGATAATATTCGCGGAAATAATGGCGGATATAGTCGCGGTAATAAACGCGAAAATATATCCGCTATTATTACCGCACTTATTGCTTATGGTCCATTGCCGCAGTTATAGCCTGGCCTATTTTCGAGACTGCATATTTTACAAGGGCATTTTTCCTTTGTAATTTCGCGGCAATATGGGCGGTTTTGGTCTTCCTTCTCTTATAGTGTTATATGACCAAGGTAACATATCTCTTGTAAAAAGAACTCACTCTTTTTACCATTGATGAAGAGCTTGTTTACGATGCAACTCGTCAAAAACTTTTCTTGAATGTTCCTTATGTTCTTCAAGTGTTTTGGAGAAGACAATAATGTCATCAAAGAACACTCCTGTGAAAGAACGGTATGGTCTAAATATCCTTTCCATCATTCTATTGAATGTGGCAGGAGCATTTGTTAGACCAAATGGCATAACAAGGAACTCCTATAATCCAAAAGTGGTCCTAAAGGCCGTCTTATGGATATCTTCAGGGACTATCTGTATCTGGTGATAGCCACTCTTTAAATCAATCCTACTATAATAGGATGATCCTTGAAGCCTATCAAAGATATCTTCAATTCTTGGGACCGGAAATCTGTTCTTTATAGTGCTCTTGTTTAGTGCACGATAGTCCACACACATACGGTATGAACCATCCTTCTTTTGCACTAATAGCACAAGGGAACAGAATGGAGAGGAGCTCGGTTGGATCATGCCCTTTTATAGAAGTTCATTAACTTGAGCCATTTATCTCTTCTTGTTGAGCTAGTGAGACCCTATATGGAGGTCTATTAGGTGGAGATGTGCCTGGAACCAAGTCTATTCTATGGTCATCTTCACCTCTTGAAGGTGGTAGCTCAACAGGTATGGTTTCGGAAAAATAGTGTGCATGCTCATCTAGGAAAGACTTAAGATTAGCATCTAACTTTGAAAGAGGTTCACTGGCATCGTCAGACATAGACTTAAGATCTCTTACAAAAATCATATACGAGGAAAGAGATGATTTCATTGATTTATTGAAAGCTACATGATTTACTAAGGGTATGGTGTCCCCTTTCTTCTGAGTGCGGATAACAACATCTTTGCCTTTATGAGAAAAAGTAATAAGTCTCTCAATGTAGATAAGTTTAGCGGCTTTCCTATGAAACCATGGGGTGCCTAAAATGACATCTTGAGATAAAAGAGGAGCGACATAAAAAGAGGAGCGACATAAAATTCCTCTGGCTCTACATAACTTTCTGCATGAACGTGGTGTCGTGTCGCGTTGCGTCCACCACGAAAAGAAAAAGTTTAAAGAGCTATTTTTTGGGGAAAAGCTTGGATAAAGAGAAAGCCAAAAATAACATTTATGGAGCTCTATTTTGGAGAAAAGATACAAAAAAAAGAAGTGGGCCGTTTTTTGAAAAAGTAATTTTTTTGGTATTAAAAAAAACGCTAAAAAAGCAAAAACGCCCACTGAGTTTTCCTATAGTTAGCAAGTCTACTTTTGAGTTTTAGACTCAGCTTTTTGAGTTTTGCTAAAAAGAGGACTTAGCTTTATGAGTTTTAGCTAAATAAAGCAGCTTTTACTTTATTTTTGTAAAAAGCAGGACCTATATAAAGAAGTTGTAAGAAGGCATGTGGATCATGTTATGATGGGATCATCATGGGTTCATGATGGGAGATGATGGATCAATGATGGGATGAATGAAGGGAGTTGTACTTCTCATGAATAAGATATCTGTCTTCTCCACTTTGCTGTTCTTCTATTCTTGAGTAATTAAGTAATCTATCGTCCGAGTTTGTTCGTGTCTCTTCTCTCCGTCGTCGAAGAAGAAGCGAAAAGGGGAAAGGAAGCCGACTTCCTGTGACTACCCCGAAAATTCACCTTACCTTCCCAAGAGTGTAACGCCGGTGAGTGCGCTTTGGGAAAAACCAGGGATTACCTTCTCAAGAGTGTTCCACCGTTGAGTTCGCTTTGAGAAGCCGAGTCTATCCGGTGAGTGTCAAGCTGTCATCTTCCGAGGGTTGATTTTACCGTTCAATCTTGCATGTTTTGCCGTCTCTCTCCCCGCTAAACCGCAAGAGGCCCGGTGCCCGTCCGGCGACTCTCCCGCATCGAACGACACGTGCCCCAACCCGATGCGAAACCAACCGGAGTGTGAAGTTCGAAGTTATGGCAAACTTAAAAGAAAAAGGGAATCAGTTGATGATGGAATTTACGAAACTTATGGAATCGATGAATCAGAAAAAGCAGATGGATGAAACAGTGGAAGATGCACTCGATGCAGTATATGAGGAAAGGTGTGTATTTGATGGGTATGATGCTAAAGGTTATCTTACATGCTACAGGCCAAAGATGAAACTTAGAGGTGTCCTAGATGAATGCATGATCACTGAATTTAAACGATTGATGATTCTGGATTTGCATGAGCAAATACTTGAATTGGACCAAGCATGTGATGACAGTTGGGCTGATTTTGAAGATGCTGTTATACAAGTGGGTGACTATTATTTGGAGTCGAAAATAGGGACAACTTTTGGTGATGCTGCAGGTATTCAAGAAGAACAAGAAGATCAAGGTATGTTCCAAAAGTTAAAACTATGACGAATTTTGGGAGCAGATTTGTGCAAACCTCAAAGCCAAAGAAGGTGCATACCTTCGCAAAGATAGTAATGTTTTGGAACTTCACGACGAGGACAGAGTTCAAGTTCTTAATACACAATTGGAAATAAGAGAAAACTAGGTTTTGGACAATTCTACACAGGTCGACGAAGATGGATCCCAAAACCAAATTGAAGATGCAACAACTACCTCCAACAATGGTTTCAGTGATGAGGATGAAGATCAAGGTATAGACTGTCTTTTGACTCATTTTAATACAACAGGGACATGAGGATGATTGGAAGGATGTACATGGCGACACTTTGGAGCAAGAAGAGGTTTGGGCTGATTTTTTGGCTTGTTTAGATGATGAAGATGGATTTGAAGACATGGTACAACCTATGGTGATGGAGGATGTTTCCAAGCATGACGAGGATATATCGCATTCTACTCCAAGTTTTGCAGAGGAAAGCTTTGTGTTTGAAGCTGATGTGAATCTTTCAATCTCTTTATTTGGTAAATATATGCAACCCGAATTGGAGGCATTACCCAAAGACATGATTGAAGATAGAGCACAAGGAGATGGAGCCACAGTGAATCTTGAGGTTCAAGAGCTAAAGGAGGTCAAAGATGACATGGAATGGGGTTTTGAGGACGTACAAATAGATATGGATATAGACATACAGGTCAATGTGGTCAAAGCACAAATAAGACTTGCTCAATTGAAGAAAGAAAGAGAGATTCAAGTTACAAAGTTGATTGACGAGATCAACCAATCAAAGAAGAGGAGGATGCTGTGGAGTGGATTTCTGCAGAAGAGAAGACCAAGACCTACGTCAACTTACCTACTTATCGCATTATCCAGATGATTTTCCATATGATCCTGGTGGAGACAATGCTGTAGAGGGTAAATTGGTTGGCACATGATGTGCAGATACAGAGGGAGATGAAGGATGGTCAGAAGAAGAGCATGAGACAGAGGAACGATAGGTTGGCACATGCCAGAGGATGTGCAGGTTCAGAGGGGGTGGATGTCGTGTCGTGTTGCATCCACGAAAAAGAAAAAGATTAAAGAGCTGTTTTTTCGGAAAAAGCTTGGATAAAGAGAAATCCAAAAATAACATTTATGGAGCTCTATTTTGGAGAAAAGATGCAGAAAAAGCAGTGGGGCATTTTTTGAAAAAGCAGTTTTTTCGGTATTAAAAAAAAAGAAAAAAACGCTAAAAAAGCAAAAATGCCCAATGAGTTTTCCTATAGTTAGCAAGTCTACTTTTGAGTTTTAGACTCAACTTTTTGAGTTTTGCTAAAAAGAGGACTTAGCTTTATGAGTTTTAGCTAAATAAAGTAGCTTTTACTTTATTTTTGTGTAAAAAGCAGGACCTATATAAAGAAGTTGTAAGAAGGCATGTGGATCATGTTATGATGGGATCATCATGGGTTCATGGTGGGAGATGATGGATCAATGATGGGATGAATAAAGGGAGTTGTACTTCTCATGAATAAGATATCTTTGTCTTCTCCACTCTACTGTTCTTCTATTCTTGAGTAATTAAGTAATCTATCGTCCGAGTTTGTTCGTGTCTCTTCTCTCCGTCGAAGAAGAGGAAAGGACGAGAAAGGAAGCCGACTTCCTGTGTGACTACCCCGGAAATTCACCTTACCTTCCCAAGAGTGTACCGTCGGTGAGTATGCTTTGGGAAAAACGAGGGATTACCTTCTCAAGAGTGTTCTGACGATCATGCGTTCACTTTGAGAAGCCGAGTCTATCCGATGAGTGTCAAGCTATCGGTCTTTCGAGGGTTTCTTTTACCGTTCTTTGCCATCTCTCTCCCCGCTTCACCAAGTGGCCCGGTGCCCGCCCGCCGACTCTCCTGCATCGAACGACGCGTGCCCCGATAGCGGAGCTTGCCAATCAGTGGTGTGACTGGCACTTCTTGTCCCGTGCATGCACCTTGTGCTTCTAAAGGAGGTCCCATCTCGCTTGCCTTAATTCCCAGCTTCTCTGCTAGCTCCCTTGAAATTATGTTATGTGTTGAACCTGGATTCATTAAAATCAAAGCGTTTTGATCACACGGATCTTACCCCACACATAACATAATTGACTAGCATCTGGAGAATCTTCATTAGAAGTAGCTATGACATTGCTTACCTTGGGAGGTTCGCGTCATGCGTTGCGTTGTGGACATTCACGATAGGAGCGACCCATCGTGCCACATCGGAAGCAGCGATTCTCTCTTCGCTACCGCGCCATCTCTTCAGGTGAGAGACGGTTGTTTCCTTGATAGGTCTTCTGGGTAGCTTGCTTCTTCGCACTTGGCTTTGCGTTCAAGCTACCATTACCCTTGTCTCCCTTTGGAGGAGTCTTCGTCTTGAAGATTTTGTGAGCCACTCTTGTATAGTGGATCACAGCAGCAATAGTCTTAGGCCGGAGTGTCTACACATAGGTGCGCATATCCTCTGGTAAACCGGCACAAAACTGTTGCTTCTTCTCAATAAAATGGATACTTTTATAGCCTGTAGCTTTGAGACATGTGTCCCAAAACTTCTCTATGTAACTCTGGAGGGACTCACCTTCATGAAGCCGTGAGTACACTGTCCTCCGCATCATCATCAAGAAATTGTTTCATGATGGCAGTTCTACATGCCTTCCAAGTCTTTGGAGCTTCTTGTAACTTGGCAAGCAACAGCCTCAGTGCTTGCATGCCTTGTGCACTTTCCTCATCATCATGGAAATTGAAAGTTTGCCAAGATGATGATGGCTCTCCCATGTTGCTTATCCCACCTACACAGTTGTGGCCTTGCCGTTGTGTGGTAGATCACCCTCTTCTTCAGAAAGAAGAGAGAACCTGGCTCTGATACCAATGAAACTAAATTGGGAATAAACTCGACAATTATGCGGAATTTAGTTGCCTCTTTAGCAACATAAATAATAGAGAGAGAGAGAGAGAGAGAGAGAGAGAGAGAGAGAATAAGCATAAACACAAACACCGACACAGTGTTGAGGGCCGGATATATGAGGCCGACCCCCCCTCTAAAGGAACTTGTATTGATAAAAGTGATTATAAGCCCTCTTCGCAAGGCGTTGGAAGCTTCTGCCACTTATAATTGGCACTTGAATTACTTGGTTGCATAAGAGAAGAGAGGAGAAGAAGACTAGTTCGCCCTCCCAAGCCCCGTTGTCACACGTAGGTGATAGGGATACTACAGGGAGAGTCGAGAAAGAGATGAGAGCAGCTACGTCAAGCCCTTAGGGATAGCTTGAGAGCCCTAGAGAAGACCTAAGTGCAGCCTTGAGAGTCTTGGAGCACTCTCATTTGATGGCTCATCAGTAGTCTTCAGGAAGCTTGCATGTGTGTGGGATCCTGAGACTGTCTTCAACTTGTTCTGCTCATAACTTTCGCGTCCCTCCTCAGAATCTGGTCCTCCAAGTACTTAAAACGATGGAAATAGGTGTGGTCGACAAGGCAACGTGGACAGAAATACAAAGTTTATTCTATTTTGGCTGAAAATTGTACTTTTAGCTTTGGGCGTCAAAATTAGCATCTTTTTGCATCTTTACGACGTCTCCAACCTCTTTTAAGCTTTTTCATGTATTAAAAATTGAATTTAACCATTAAAAAAATTAGGGTTAATTCCCTAGGCTCTTGTAGACTCTTGGCTTCCATCTAGGCTCTGCAGCACTTTGAAACCGTGAATCAAGCTCTCGGCTTCCATCTAGGCTCTGCAGCACTTTGAAACCGTGAATCAAGCCTCATTCAAGCTTCCGTCTTTTTAGCTTTCTTGTGGACAAATAGGACTAGAGTGTTCAATTCTAGGAATATTTTTCCCTAATAAAGCTAAGAATTGTATCAAAATACAATTTTGATGACATAGGTCAGTAAAGTTACTTTCAAAACCTGTTGTTACCCCAAGGAACAAGGGGGTCTGGGCATCATAGACATTGAACATTTGTCCACCAAGCTAGCTACTAAGAAGCATAGATTATGAGGACTATTGGGCTCTCTTAGTGAAGAAAGATAGATCCAAATTCTACCATAAAGCTAAGAGAGCATGGAAAGGCTTCGCGAGTCTTCATGACGCTTTGTTTTCTAGAGTTCCCTTGATCCCTGTGGGTAGCCCTATCATTTACAGAATGTGGGCTGCATGGATGTCTTACAAAGAGCTCTTGGTTTTTGCAACAAGCAGTCTAAGTGGTGGTATGCGCTCGCCGCCCATAACTCCTTCTGGTACGGCCTGGCTGACGGAGATATTCAGCCCCCCACACAAATCAACCTGGCCTATCTTTGCTTCAAGAAAGGCATAGTCTCTATTCAAGACGTTCTTATTGGCCATACCCTCATGGATGAACAAGAGCTGGACAGAAGGTACGATCTAGAGAGCCATGGCTTTGGTGCAGAGCAGGATGGAAAAAATTGATTAGCACAGGCATTCATAATATCAAGTTCTTTCTAAAGTCTGTTCATTGGAAGCATTCAAAAAACCTTGCCCCCATCCCCAATCCCCTCTCCCTTATATCAGTCTCTGGAATAGATTGAGCAAAAGATGGCTGGTTAATTGGAATCAGCATCAGTGGACTTACAGGTTTAAAACTGTGTGGGCCTTTAATATGGAAAGGAAACATGGATGCCTAATGTGGCTTATCATGCATAAGGCAGTGTGGACAATGAGTAGAGCTCACACCTTTGGCAAAGGGGATGGCATATGTCCCAGATGTAAACAAAATGAGGAAATTGTCATGCATCTGTTCTTTCACTGTGCCTAGTTTTCTGCCATGATAAATACATGCTTGAAACAACTTAAGCTTAGACCTATTGGCAGGTAAGAAGTGTTGCTTGGAGTCTGCAAGCAGCTGGATCCTCTTGTCTGGCACTCCATTAGAGGATTGCTTCTGTGGCATATTTGGAAACAAAGAAATGCCTACACTTTTGACACAGGAACCAACCAATATTTTCATGGTTTTTTGAAAAAGTAATTTTTTTCGGTATTAAAAAAAACGCTAAAAAAGCAAAAACACCCACTGAGTTTTCCTATAGTTAGCAAGTCTACTTTTGAGTTTTAGACTCAGCTTTTTGAGTTTTGCTAAAAAGAGGACTTAGCTTTATGAGTTTTAGCTAAATAAAGCAGCTTTTGCTTTATTTTTGTAAAAAGCAGGACCTATATAAAGAAGTTGTAAGAAGGCATGTGGATCATGTTATGATGGGATCATCATGGGTTCATGATGGGAGATGATGGATCAATGATGGGATGAATGAAGGGATTTGTACTTCTCATGAATAAGATATCTTTGTCTTCTCCACTTTGCTGTTCTTCTATTCTTGAGTAATTAAGTAATCTATCGTCCGAGTTTGTTCGTGTCTCTTCTCTCCGTCTCGTCGAAGAAGAAGCGAAAAGGGGAAAGGAAGCCGACTTCCTGTGACTACCCGGGAAATTCACCTTACCTTCCCAAGAGTGTAACGCCGGTGAGTGCGCTTTGGGAAAAACCAGGGATTACCTTCTCAAGAGTGTTCCAGCGTTGAGTTCGCTTTGAGAAGCCGAGTCTATCCGGTGAGTGTCAAGCTGTCGTCTTCCGAGGGTTGATTTTACCGTTCAATCTCGCGTGTTTTGCCGTCTCTCTCCACGCTAAACCGCAAGAGGCCTGGTGCCCGTCCGGCGACTCTCCCGCATCGAACGACACGCGCCCCAACCCGATGCGAAACCAACCGGAGTGTGAAGTTGGAAGTTGTTACATTCCCGTAACGCCGCTACTACGGGCATTACCACAAGAGGGGACGGCCTCTGGCTCACCACCCAGCCATAGAGGAAGAATGAGGATTGCCCCTCATCCCCCAGGCTATATAGTGTGTGGCCTGCCGTCCACAATAGCCTGGCCGCCCATGACTCCGCATGGGCGTCCTCTCCCACTGAACCCCGGATATAGCCATCCGGTCTACCGCCGTCGGTCACATGCGTTACAGCCTACGTGACATTACCCCCCCTTAAGAAGAGTTTCCGTCCTCGAAAACAAACTGGGGAAACCTTTTGGAAATTGCACTACGGCGTTCCCAGGTTGCCACCTCCTCATCCCTATCTGTCCATTTAACAAGTACCTTGTGGTACACTTAATGTCGGGTTTGTCTGTCACGATACTCAAGAATCCTTTCCGGTTCATGTGGTATCTTTGGTGGAGTGATCAATTCTACCAAAATATCTAGAGAAACTACGTTCTCTAACCCGCGAACCGATTCTTCAGTTTACTGAAATGGAAGACAGGATGAACTTGAGAACTCTCCGGTAACTCAAGTTTGTAGGCTACGTCCCCAATATCTTAAGGACCTTGAAAGGACCGCAATATCTAGGAGAAAGTTTATCACACTTTCCCGTTTTCATGGTTGCTGACTGCGCAGGAACCTTTAAAAATACAAAGTCACCTTCTGCAAAGGTCACTTGTCTGCGTCCTTTATAGGCAAATGTTTTAGCGCGATCCTGTGCGCTACGAATGCTCTCACGTACAGCTTTGAGCATATCATTCATATCTTCAAGGAAATCCTTGACAGATTGAATCTTCTCCTTTTCTAGGCCTACAGCCATTGGAGATCTCAGCTGGAATCCATACATTAACATGAATGGTGTAAATCCAGTCGCTGAGTGTTTGGAGCTGTTATAGGCAAACTCCAATAAGGGCAAGTACTCTTCCCAATTAGATTGCTTCTGACTAACATAAGAATGCAACATATCCTCTAGAATTTGGTTAATTCTTTGTGTTTGACCATCAGACTCCGGATGATCTGCCGTACTCATATTCAGAGTAGTATCAACTTTTTGAAGATTTCCCTCCAAAAATGACTGTTGAACTTTTTATCTCTATCCGACACTATATCTGCGGGCAGGCCATATAGCTTGTAGAGATGTTCAATAAAGAGTTTTGCCAACTCTGGCGTTTTTACAGTTTTCTTCGTGGTAATAAACTTTGCCAGTTTAGTTGTCCACTACTACCCACACCGAGTCATTCCCTCGACTCGTCTTGGGTAAACCGGTAATGAAATCCATGGAAATGCTTTCCCATTTCCCTTGAGGAATCTCCAGCGGATGGAGTAGTTCTCCAACTTTAAGACGTTCATGTTTATTGACCTGGCACTTACTGCATTTCAGCACATAAGTTTGGACGTTCTCAAACAAACTAGGCCAATAAAATTGTCTTTTTACTAGTGCATAGGTCTTCTGAATCCCAGGGTGACCCGCACTTGGACTATTAAAACTATACCCCGAAGACTCGGCTAGCCTCTCCGGACTAACTCTCGCTTCGCTACCCGCCGCACCTATGGCCAGTCTCTTCGGACTAGCATTACGTGCCGGCGAGGAAGGTGGGCGAGGCTGTGACAAAGTGCGTACGCGTACAGCACGCCAGACCTCTGTAAAGACAGGATCATGCTCACACAAGCCATGATTTGGTATTTCAACCAAAACCCCAAGGCAAATTTCATGCCTTGATTTTGCATCATGTCATTAGCACAGAAGCTAATGTACTGGAGAGCACTCTAGTAGCGCAAGTTCTTAGACTATGCTACTAGATATTTGTAGACTACGCTACCATGTTGCTTCACCAACTTGTTAAAACTTCTCCTTGGAAAACTCTACACTTATAGGAGAAATAAACTAGAGCCAATCTAATCATGAATCACAAGGATTAGTTCCAAAGTTGAGAGATACTTCTCTCTTAGAGTAACCTCTTTGCACAAGCATATGCTCTAGAATCTTGTTGAGTTTCTAACTACCATCAATCTACGGATGGTTAAACTCCACTCTAACTCAGAGTAAATGTAAGTTTTGAAAATTTCCATTCAAATATAACAATCAAACTTCCTATCTCTTATGCCATACTATATATGCGGGGACCATATAGTATGTGGAGATGTTTGATAAAGATTTTACACCACTACGGGTGTCTGGAGTTACATCCAATCACTTACAACTCTTTGTTGCTATTACCAGACACATCCTTTCAAGTATTGTCTGGACTCACACAACTATTCCAGTTTATGTGATATTTGAGGATATCCCTCAAGAAAGGTTTTTGTCCTCAAAAACTCTACTCTCAAGCGGACTACGCGCTAGTGTCATGGGTCCAAGAACAAATCTAGACCATGTTTAATATATTTTTATTCTTGAGTCCTTCCAAGAAACTTTTAAACATCTTGCAACGAAGATGTGGTATAGTGTCTTCGCACATATGGTGGTACTATTGATAAAGTGCTTTGCAACAGATCAGTGGTTTCACACTTGTAACAAAGTGTTCATTGTTGCATATTATTACCCTTCATAAGTGGTTACACACTTATGAATTATTTGGGTGGGTTGTACCATCTATCAAGAAAAATTCCAAACTACTAATAACCACATTATCAATCCACAGATAATGACTGAGCTTGCTGCGAAGCCATAGGTTGCTAGATACATGATGGTAATTACACAAGCCCAATGTCGCATTACATCATACATTCAATATAAATGCAAACATCACAGTACTTCGTGATGATGAACTTAGGAATTTCATCTTATCCCTGTTTGGTGTTGGTATGAAGTATAACTATGAGAACATTATTTGCTGCCTCCTCATTATAGCGGCAAAGCTACCTACCCATCACAGGTGGCAATCTCTACCAAGCTATAACCAATGACAAGCAAATAAATGAGTACTCTTGTAAGTTCTTCATAACCATATCTCGCACCAAACTCATAATCACTACGGATTAAATGCTAGGGCTTGCAAAATTGAATGTTATCTGATAGGTAGAGGGGATCATCAAACTACGGATGACCTCGACAACTCACTAGGACTAGTGATGTGTAACTTTTAAGTTACTCCACTCTCCTTGCTTATTCCATACCATCGAACAAATCGGTCCCTCGATTTGAGCAACGTCAACATATTTATGAGTACCTCGATACTCATGGATTGTGGTTCGGTAATTTAAAATGTTGATCTAGAGTATCTTTCACTCGAGGATCTTAATTTTATTAGCAGCTATGTATTAGTAGTGAGTAACTACGTACCCACTATCATCACACTAGTGAGTAACTACATACCCACTATCATCACACTAGTAGCTCCATACTAGTCTGTGAGTAACTCCGTACCCAATGGCGTATCTTCCCCGAGTGGGAGTACCATATACAACCATCTATAACAAGATGCTTAAGTCACTTGTTGCTAAGAAGTCACTTGTTGCTAAGAAGTGACTACACAAATTGACCCCTCCATTGCACATTGCAGTACAATTTATGGTATTACAACACGAATTTTTGGACGTCCTTATCATAGAGGTCAACTTAAAAACTAGTGCATAGGTCTTGTGGAGTCTCGGCTGACCTAACCACACCACTGGTGACTTCCTACAAAAATGTGGCGCCGAAGTTACCACCTATGTACTTTAACTCCGTAAAGTACATGGTCTTCATCTGTCATCTATGGAAAGTTGTAAAACATTCCTGCGATGTATAATTATCACCCTAAAATCATTGTGCACTATTTTAGTGTGAAGAGCTTTTTTCCTGGGTACCATGGTTCACCCCAAGCTCATCTTTTGCTAAATTCTCCGATTTAACAAAGATATGTCTGCCTCCGAACACTCCGGTTCAGCCCCAGACTTTGAGTTTACTTCTTAACACTCCGGTTAAGTCAAAACTCACCAGATACAGTAGGATTTACCACTAAGCTCTCCGGCTTAGCCTCCTATCCTAACTCAGCCCGAGTATGTACACTTCATATGTCGGATCCGATTAAAACAACCAGGCTCATCTGGAGTGAGATACTACTCACTATTGCCATGTAAAACCTTATTAAATCCTAGAAATGCTCCACTCATTTCCCAGGGGTCATACGACTCTTAGGGTTTACACGCACATGAACTTTGTAAGCAAAATAGCCGGTCATGCAATATTAGATTTTAGATAGAGCAACATTAACCTCGAGCCACAGCAAAATACAATAGACTCCAAATCTTCAAGTCTAGTCACAAGACAACAGAAAGCACATGGAAAAAAGTAGATGCATATTCAACATATGAAACTTCAAGCAGTAGCCCACCTTGCTTTTTGCATCATCATCCTTTGGATCCACATGATCTTGCCTTTGAACCATGCATGCTTTCTTCTCATCAACATCATTGATCAACTTCCAAAGCATGTAGTCCTCATCATCAGTCCACTTACCATCCATACATCCTCCTGCAAGTGCTCCCTCAAGCTTGGAGGTAAGGTCCACAATCCTCAACACAACAGGATGCATACTAGCTGCCATGTCAAGTAGATTGTCTTCGTTCCACAACCTGTCGTATTTGTGCATAGCCATAACATCACATGCCATAAGCCTCATGCTAAAGTCCAGCAAAGCGTTTTTTATGTTTGACCAATTATTCCAAATCTTTGCACTACTCTCATCCCATACAATCTTTCTTAGCACTCTTGTAGCCCGGAACTTCTTGTACGTGCAGGCACCCGAAAACAAGAAACCTTGCGTCCTTTCATCCTTCACACCATGTTCTTCAAACACGTGCTCACATGCCTTGAGGTAACTCTCCAACTCTTCCAAGCTTTTAAGTGGCATACTGAACCTGCTTTCAACAAACTAAAGGTCACTTGAGACGCTTCCTCAGTGGGGGCACCAAAACACTGTTAGGCAAAGAAAACGCGGGGCACCTCTATAGCAACCTTGCCCAATAGCATCAAAGAAAACGCGGGGCACCTCTATAGCAACCTTGCCCAATAGCATCAAAAAATCAACATTTATACCACAAAGCACTTCCAAAGAATCTCTAACAACACACTAAATCAAATCAATGCACTCCGATGGGACTTTACCGGCACACGCCCACCCAAAGGAATGCAACAGGAAGAGGGAAGAACCTGTCCACGCACGGCTTTACAGTACACACCGACAGTGCTAACAAGGACAAGAGATCACCCACTTCAATCACAAAACACCTCCAACACCATCAAATCCATTACACATACCAAAACCTGTGGAAACCCCATCACCTGTCCTGCAACGTGCAAACCCTGGCAAGCTGCCATATATAGTAAACAGTGCCGTACCGTAAACACCATAGCTCCAAATGGGACACTCAAAAAGGCTTGATAAAAACATCTAAAGGTAACAAACAATAGCTCTAAACACTCCAAGAGCTGAATCTAATCACCACCATGCGCAAAATCAGCACCAACACAGAGCTGTCTCCCCGACAAGGCTACGCATAGACGGCAACATCTGTCGGCAAACTATGCAAGAAACAGGCAAGAGAGGGTTCTCCACGACCAAAAAACAGTAAATCCTCTTCATTTGTTGTACATGAACCCCTTTATACATGATTTTTCATGACTTGACTTAAAATTTACAAGGGGATGGCCCCGACGCATGTGGAAGACATAAAAACGGTGCATAACGGGCAAAACAGGACACCCGTCGTTATGGCAAACACAAACATGTGAATGTACATCTGGATACTAAAAAACATACTAATGATCACTCGGAAGCATACCCTGCTGAGTCCCAGGCATATGCATATTGACACTAAGTACACACTATTGGGGTTTAACAAAAAACGCGCAACGGCGTTATGAAAGGTGTGTATATCTGTAGTTTACCAATTGGCTAATCTCAGTAAGTTTTGAAATATTTATTGGATTTCACTTTCATTACTTGGCCAATTTAAACATGTTTTGAAATGTTGAGTGCTATGTAGGTCACCACTTAACCATTCTAAACTAGTTGATGAAGCAATAGTTGTTGAAGAAAACCTGCATCCGAGGTCCACCAATTAGCAATTTGAAATAATCTTTGCAAGAATTGGTGAATCCTAGGTCCACTTGTTGGCCATTCGAGACAATCGCTAGAATGGCGGGTGCATTCTAGATCCACAATATGGCCAATTTAAACAAATTTTTCAATGGTTGGCGCATCCCAAATTCACCACTTGGCCAATCTAAATAAGCTGTGGAGATGTGGTGCATCTCTAGATCCACCACTTGACCATTTATAACAAGTTTTCAGGAGAAATTGGCATCATCCTAAATCCACCTCCTCCTGGCCGTTTTAAACAAGTCGTGGAATGATGTGTATTCTAGATTCACCCTTGGCCCTTCTACATAAGTTCAAGAAGGATGGGTGAGTCTCAAAACTATCACTTGGCCATTTTAAACACGTTTTGGAAGGTAGGTGCATACTAGACCCATGACTTTGCATTTTTCCAATATGGCTTTGTAATGTAATTTCCCAATTGATTTTTAGGCATTGTAATGATTATGTTGAGATATGGGCTCAATGTGAGTTCCAAGCTATAAAGATTATGTTAGCTAGTGTGCCTAGGTAGTAGATACAGTCAGTGTGGAGCTTGAAAGACCACCTTGGATGCCCGAGCAACGTAAATTTTTAACCCTAGGTATATAAGGCAGTGTGAAAATGGAATTAGGGTTCTCATCCTCCTTTGTTGAGAGCACAGTCTAGTGAGAGCTCATGTATGTGTATGGCTATGGATTCCTTGAGCTTCTTCATGCTCATGTGGCTCGAATAACACTAAGCAATGCTCATTCTCCTTCACTATGCCTTTCTTACTCTCTATTTGATGGTCGTTGATACTTTGATTAATCTAGTTAATTTCTCTCTTGTCTACGTGTATGCATGTGTGGGATTTGATTGAAGTATGGTTAGCTGGATAGATCCATGTGTGTGTGTGTGTGCTTGTAATTAGTGTATGATACGATAGGATTAGTAGGTTGTGCATCATTGGAATCATAAATGTGTATGATTGAGTTGTTGAGGTGAATAGGGAGAAGTGGAATTGGAGATTGCCAATATGTGGCTTAGCTCCTCCATATGCCAATGGCACCTCATATAGTGAACCCTTTTATGTTGCTTTGATTAGCTCACTAATTGGGTGAGTGTTTGCATGCTGTAGTCGGGTTACTAAAAGCTGTCCGATTTGATAATTTTGTTGAGTCATTGGACCTATGCTATGATGGATCCCCCAACATTTGGTGCCGTTGCAAGGGATTGGTAGCTTACGCTCATGTAATAATGTGTCCAAAGCTAAACAAACATTCACAGGAGGTCAAGCTTTGCGCACTTTTTTTGA
This sequence comes from Cibotium barometz, assembly GCF_041138505.1. Classification (NCBI taxonomy): domain Eukaryota; kingdom Viridiplantae; phylum Streptophyta; class Polypodiopsida; order Cyatheales; family Cibotiaceae; genus Cibotium; species Cibotium barometz. The sequence goes on along the minus strand of NC_141103.1, from coordinate 4,805,259 downwards.
CGCCCCATTTTTTGTAAATTTGTACATATATGCATGACGCCGTGTGTCAAAAAAGTGTGTGGGCTTTCTTTTTGTGGGTTTTATAGCTTGCTTTAGCAACAAGCACATGTACATGCAAGGCAAGTCACTTGGCTAGCACCACCTATCGGGTTATACCTTCAGTGCCCGTTTGTGTGTTTTTTTGAGGTGCTACTTCCATATATAACTAAAACTTATGTAAAAACTAAGTGAAATTCAGGAAAATATCATAATTTTACAGGTTTTTGGTCGTTGTGCTTCCCTCATGCTTTTTGCTTGCAGTTTTTGCCCTCGACTAGCTCTGTCTATGCGTAGCTGTGCCAGGACACAACTCCCTATCCGCCTCAATTTTGCACATAGTTCCACAAATTTTGAGAATTTGTGATGTTCAAGACTATTGTTGCAGAGAATTTTTTGAGGCCTTAAAGCACTCCATTTGCAGTTGGGGTTTGGGAGGTATGGTCAATTTCCCGCAGAGCACAGGTTGGTTATGGCAGCTTGCAGAGCAGGCAGTTTTGTGTAGGGTGAGCTGCAGTGGTGGCCTACATGTGAGATGTGGGCTATGTATGCTTGAAAATTGAGGTTTGAAAGAAGGTTTTTGTGAAGGGGGAGGCTTCTTTTCTCAAGTACATTGGTTGGCGTGTGCCGTAAAAATCCGTATTTGAGAACAAGTGCTTCTTTCCATTCATGGTGGTCTCTTGGGTGCACGTTTGCCAGTAAAGTTCTCATAGGACCATATGATTTTGTGTTGGTGGTTTATGGAGGTTCTTTTGATGTGCTGATTGTGTGTGTCACCAACAACGTCATGCCATGACAAAAAGCCTATAAGATGTCACTCTTCAGCAGCAGGAGTCATCACAGTTCTTTGGGAAATCATCTCTAAAATCTAAACTAAGGTCGCCATTAAAGTCCCCTCCCAAGAGAGAAATTCTACCAGATAGTATAGTAGATATTTTGAGGTCAAAAGTTACTCAAATACAAGTAGATAATGCACAGCATATGCAAGCAAAAGGTGCCGCGTTCACAGTCAACATTTACTATAGATCAGAGTGATCAAAGCAAAGAAGCTGCAAAAAAAAAGGGTAAACCAAAAGAAGCCAGGTCCACAGCAAAAGCTGTCAATAAAGGAGTTCCCACCATGAAGATCAAGTGTGAAATCATTTGTCAAAGTGAAGTTAAGTTATTAAGGGAAGAAAAGCTAGATTTCAAGCTAGACAAGAATTGAACGTCCTTCTGTACATGGCTAAAATGTGGCCAACCACAACTAGGTGATGCTTCACAACTCATTTTCATGTTTGGAAATTTAACGTCCTTTTGTACATGGCTAAAAATGTGGCCAACCACAACTAGGTGATGCTCGACAACTCTGAAGTAGCTGATTTCACTCATACTACAAAAAGGTCAGGTATACGAGTCCCTAGTTCATTCACCTTGTCTCTCAAGAAGCCATTTTTCCTCTACATGAGTAGTTGACGAGACATGCAACCTTAACTTGGGATGAAAGTAGTGAAGTGTTTTCAACGGGTTAATAAGGAGATCTTGAGTTCTCTATCTACCATTTTGCAGCCTTGTTGGGAAGTCGAGGTATTTTATGTCAATCCTAGCATTGGTGGGTGTGAAGCTCTAGGAGCAGTTTTATTGCAAAAGGACCCGAGGATGCTGTTGATGAGGCCTGTGTATTTTGCTAGTAGAGTAATGACTACTGCAAAAAAAAAGGCTTTTAGCTCAGACTGTCGATCATCTTGTCTCGGCTCTAAGGTTTGTCGTGGAAAAGTTTCAGGCATGTTTTTTGCCCAAGAACTTTGTTGTACTTACCAAAGAAGATGTTTTTTCTTATGCCCTATAGCACATGGAGTTATCACCAAGGATAGCAAAGTGGGTGGTGCTATTAAATAGGAATCTGATTATACCTTTTAGGTGATCAAGAGGTCTACACAAGCTTGTTCAGTGGACGTGCTTACAAATAGATGAGCCTACGAAAAGGCAGAATTCAAAGGGATTGTCCTGTTAAGGCTCTTCCTCCTCCTCCAGAGCCAAAGATTTTGTCTGGTCGAGCCCATAGTCTACTTTTTGATGGTGCCTAAAGCAGCAAACCCTAGTAATGTTCTATAACCCCACAATATTACTTTCCATGTGTAGGATCTGATGAAAATTTTGCTTGACTAACATGATTTTGCATATGTTTGCATATCAATGTTTGCAAAGTGTCGATGACTCACCTCTTGTCATCATGGCCGCGGCATGTAGGAGAATGTGTTGTTCCATTTCTTTTAGAGGGAGCTTATTTTAGTGCTTTCAATAGAAAAGAAAATTATATATTCTCCACTTTTAAGGCAAGCTATTCCATATTTATGGTAAAACTGAATAACAGGAGGACCATAAGTTATTATTCTACCAATACCACAAGAAGTATTCTAAGACATTTCCCATCTATAATTTCCCACTTTATCGATTACAAAAACATCATGAGCTTTTGCAGTCGAGGCGTAGCACACAAGGCTCTTTTTTTGGGGGGGGGGGAAGGCACCCACACCGCACCTAGCTAGGGATGCAAAACCTCACAATGTTGAATATTGCAGGGAAACATAAGGCCCAGGGGGCCTCTTTCCCACAAAGGAAAATGCTGTGAACACACGCCTGCAACACACATTCTTCTATTATTGGTAAGAAAAGAAAAAAATGTAGCCCAAGCAAAATACTATTGACAACAGAGATGCCTCTTTCATAAATTTGATGTTGGAAATGTAGTGACATGGGCTATATAATAAAACAAAGAAACAAATGAAGAGCAGGTGACCAGTGAGCTCAGAGGTATCTTATATCTTCATGATCGTGTTCACATTCATACTTTTCTTGAAGTTTGAACTACTTGTTAGCGCTTTGGGCCATTCCAACACATTTCCACGCAACTTCCAAAACCATCTTTTGCACAACAATAATTTGGTATGCCTGTTGGACACAGGTTTAGACATGATCCAAACCCGTTTTTGAGGCAACAAGAATAGTTTACTTTGTCCATACAAAGTTGCAGACAGGATCCAAACCCGTTTTTCAAACAGCAATGATAGTTTATGCCTACAGTGCACGTCTGCTTGCATCCAAATCCATTTTTGAGACAACAGTACTCAGTGTCTGCAAGCTGGCGACCAATCATTCCTGCCATGAAATACCATTATTTACTTCTCACATTAGTAGTGGTTGTGTTAATTTAGCCTTAAAGATAACAATATTATTCAATGCACATCTCAGTGCAAAACAATTACAATATATAAGCTCTAACATCAAAAGAAGTTTTGGGCATTGCCCCCATGTGGGAAGAAATCCACTTTCCCTTATGTTTCCATATAGAGATCACGAGCTTCCCTTGCCTAGCTAGGAAGGGTGCAGGGCAGGGCACCTCCTTCTCGGCTGGTGCACCCTGCCCCCACTACATTTGGCTAGGTGTGCTACTCCTTGCCTACAGAAGCTCATGATGTTGTTGTACTCGTCAATGTGGGAATCATTGTGGATCAGAAATGTCAAAAAAATTCTTGTGCATAATCTTCGACACACAACCTAACAAAAGTTTCAATCAATAGAGCTATGTATGACATAAATAATCAATGCCCATCTATTGCACATGTTCAACACACATCACAACACGAAATTTTCAGTCGAACCTATATATGACAAGCACTCTTTAAGATTTCCAAATCACACACCCATGTCATTAAAATCCATTTCTATGAATGAGCCATCACAATCCTCTACATAGCATGTCCCTACCATTCAATTCAACTTATATGAAGAGGGGGTGCGGGGGCGTTGGTTATCATTGATGTAGAGGCTGTAGAGGTCGTTATAGTGTGCATGGTTGCAAAAATCCTGCCTCATGTTGTTGCTAGAGAAGCTACACACTAGAAGTGTCTTGTCTCTCCCCGAACACCTTTACTCTTGTCCGTCGAGACCATAGATAGCTTCCTGTAGCACTAATCCCCTCAATTGAACCCATGAACTAGCCCCAGCTTGACAAGATCCATACACCCACTACTACATCACACCTCCACAAAGGCTTAGAACATACACCCATTACAACGTCACACCCACACACAGGTTTATGAACGGACACTCATTAGAACACACCACCACCCATGCTAAAGCTCGTGGAACAAATACAAATGCGGTTACTAATAGAAAGACACCATTATCATGCAGCGATTGCTACTAAATTTATTTATGCTTGGCTAAACTTATGTTAATTAACCTCACATAAAGTACGACTAAGAGACAATTCCAACAATTGTTAATCTTACATTGTACGTCCAACTTGTGAGTTTTTTTCAATTTATAATAAAAAAACTCCCTCTTTGAATATCTCTCTGTAAACTTGTTCCAAATAAATAGAATGTCCTTGTGATGAGCTCATGTGATAGGCACATTTTTTGTAAGTGACTCCCCAAGCTCTTAGGTGATGCTGTGGCCAAGCCTACGTCATCCATGGAGTCCGCACGAATGCCTTAGGTGTCTATTTAGCTATCAAGACGGCTCACATGATGGCCGTTTGAGAGTGTACTAGGCGCCGATTTTGAGGACAATGCCCCAAGAGTTTAGGCCCACTCTATTGGCCAACAGCAGTTTAGGCGAATTCTTAACAGTATTAAAGTTTAATGCAATTTTGAGGACCATATGTAATAAAGCTAAAGAGTACTGGATCGCAATCAATTATACGCACTAAAAGAATCAATTATGCACGACGCTAAAGATTCAACTATGTTATAAAAGTAACTTACGTCCTAAGAAATTGCAATTTATTTTTTTTTTAAAAAAATAGTGTGCCACTCGATGGTTAGAAGTGAGTACCTCCTTCATAATGGGGTTGTGGTAGAATTTGGGTTATAGCTGTGGGGTCTGTCTCATGGCATTCAAGCGCTCCTAGCTGGAGGTGGAGGAAAAAGAAGAGAAGCAGCGCACGAGCAGCAGAGAAGAAAGCCATGGCCACAAGAGTCCAGACTATCGTAGGAGTCCAAGCTGCATTTATTTATAAAGATGATGAATTAGGGAGGAGAGAGAACCGAAAAAAAATAAAAAAGGTCGTGCCGCGAAATGCTGCGTTCCTACAGCGGCCAGCCGTGTGGTCCGCAGGCACCAGCTCGGCTGAGCATCGATCTCATCACCCCCCCATGCTCCTCACGTCCCTTATAAAATCTAGCTTCAGAAAATAACGAGGCGATTTCAGTTAGATTAAAGACAAGCAGGCGCATTAAAGCACGGGGACTCGGGAGGGGAATAATTATGCATGCAGCACACGAGGTCGCGGTGTTCGAAGCTGGCCACGTGAAGTGGTACTGATGGTGTGTGTGAGAGAGAGAGAGAGAGACGTGGTGTTCGAGGCCCGGTTGTAATTATACTTGATGCATGTGATTATATATACTTAAATTATCCGTGTTGCATGTGATTATATATTTTTAAGTTTCTTATATTTAATTATGTATACGCTTTCTTTTTTCTCTTTTTTTTTGCGCAGAGAACAGAAATTTATTAGATTAACAGGAAATGTTACAAGTTACCATGAGGAATGTCCATGGTAAGACACTCAGAGAACATAAGCCAAAGAGTAGAGGCGTAAATCAAGCAAGCCATGATCCTATACAATCGACAAAGATATTCTACCAACACCACAGGGCTCAAACTGTTGTCGAAAGAGATACTGTTTACATCAGCAGACTTACTGGTACTACTATGTAGTTCATGGTCAGACAGGAGGCTAGACATTTGTTGGTGGACTGAATCGAAGCCTCTTTTGATATCATAGTCCTTCAGAGTTGTTCCTGCTGTACATATATGACTTCATCTTCCATAAGATGTGCCTTCACGCTCTGGGATGACTGCAGATGACCCTAAACCCTAAACCCTAAACCCTAAACCCCCCCATTCCATGTCATCTTTGACCTCCTTTAGCTCTTGAACCTCAAGATTCACTGTGGCTCCATCTCCTTGTGCTCTATCTTCAATCATGTCTTCAGGTAATGCCTCCAATTCGGGTTGCATATATTTACCAAATAAAGAGATTGAAAGATTCACATCAGCTTCAAACACAAAGCTTTCCTCTACAAAACTTAGAGTAGAATGCGATATATCCTCGTCATGCTTGGAAACATCCTCCATCACCATAGGTTGTACCATGTCTTCAAATCCATCTTCATCATCTAAACAAGCCAAAAAATCGGCCCAAACCTCTTCTTGCTCCAAAGTGTCGCCATGTACATCCGTCCAATCATCCTCATGTCCCTGTTGTATTAAAATGAGTCAAAAGAGAGTCTATACCTTGATCTTCATCCTCATCACTGGAACCATTGTTGGAGGTAGTTGTTGCATCTTCAATTTGGTTTCAGGATCCATCTTTGTCGACCTGTGTAGAATTGTCCAAAACCTGGTTTTCTCTTATTTCCAATTGTGTATTAAGAACTTGAACTCTGTCCTCGTCGTGAAGTTCCAAAACGTCACTATCTTTGCGAAGGTATGCACCTTCTTTGGCTTTGAGGTTTGCACAAATCTGCTCCCAAAATTCGTCATAGTTTTAACTTTTGGAACATACCTTGATCTTCTTGTTCTTCTTGAATACCTGCAGCATCACCAAAAGTTGTCCCTATTTTCGACTCCAAATAATAGTCACCCACTTGTATAACAGCATCTTCAAAATCAGCCCAACTGTCATCACATGCTTGGTCCAATTCAAGTATTTGCTTACGCAAATCCAGAATCACATGCTTGGTCCAATTCAAGTATTTGCTCATGCAAATCCAGAATCATCAATCATTTAAATTCAGTGATCATGCGTTCATCTAGGACACCTCTAAGTTTCATCTTTGGCCTGTAGCATGTAAGATAACCTTTAGCATCATACCCATCAAATACACACCTTTCCTCATATACTGCATCGAGTGCATCTTCCACTATTTCATCCATCTGCTTTTTCTGATTCATCGATTCCATAAGTTTCGTAAATTCCATCATCAACTGATTCCCTTTTTCTTTTAAGTTTGCCATAACTTCCAACTTCACACTCCGGTTGGTTTCGCATCGGGTTGGGGCGCGTGTCGTTCGATGTGGGAGAGTCGCCGGACGGGCACCGGGCCTCTTGCGGTTTAGCGGGGAGAGAGACGGCAAAACACGCGAGATTGAACGGTAAAATCAACCCTCGGAAGACGACAGCTTGACACTCACCGGATAGACTCGGCTTCTCACAGCGAACTCAACGCTGGAACACTCTTGAGAAGGTAATCCCTGGTTTTTCCCAAAGCGCACTCACCGGCGTTACACTCTTGGGAAGGTAAGGTGAATTTCCGGGGTAGTCACAGGAAGTCGGCTTCCTTTCCCCTTTTCGCTTCTTCTTCGACGACGGAGAGAAGAGACACGAACAAACTCGGACGATAGATTACTTAATTACTCAAGAATAGAAGAACAGCAAAGTGGAGAAGACAGATATCTTATTCATGAGAAGTACAACTCCCTTCATTCATCCCATCATTGATCCATCATCTCCCATCATGAACCCATCATGATCCCATCATAACATGATCCACATGCCTTCTTACAACTTCTTTATATAGGTCCTGCTTTTTACAAAAATAAAGCAAAAGCTGCTTTATTTAGCTAAAACTCATAAAGCTAAGTCCTCTTTTTAGCAAAACTCAAAAAGCTGAGTCTAAAACTCAAAAGTAGACTTGCTAACTATAGGAAAACTCAGTGGGCGTTTTTGCTTTTTTAGCGTTTTTTTTAATACCGAAAAAAATTACTTTTTCAAAAAACGGCCCATTGCTTTTTTTTGTATCTTTTCTCCAAAATAGAGCTCCATAAATGTTATTTTTGGCTTTCTCTTTATCCAAGCTTTTCCCCAAAAAATAGCTCTTTAATCTTTTTCTTTTCGTGGTGGACGCAACGCGACACGACACCACGTTCATGCACAAAGTTATGTAGAGCCAGAGGAATTTTATGTCGCTCCTCTTTTATCTCAAGATGTCATTTTAGGCACCCCATGGTTTCATAGGAAAGCCGCTAAACTTATCTACATTGAACGACTTATTACTTTTTCTCATAAAGGCAAAGATGTTGTTATCCGCACTCAGAAGAAAGGGGACACCATACCCTTAGTAAATCATGTAGCTTTCAATAAATCAATGAAATCATCTCTTTCCTCGTATATGATTTTTGTAAGAGATCTTAAGTCTATGTCTGACGATGCCAGTGAACCTCTTTCAAAGTTAGATGCTAATCTTAAGGCTTTTCTAGATGAGCATGCACACTATTTTTCCGAAACCATACCTGTTGAGATACCACCTTCAAGAGGTGAAGATGACCATAGAATAGACTTGGTTCCAGGCACATCTCCACCTAATAGACCTCCATATAGGGTCTCACTAGCTCAACAAGAAGAGATAATGGCTCAAGTTAATGAACTTCTATAAAAGGGCATGATCCAACCGAGCTCCTCTCCATTCTGTTCCCTTGTGCTATTAGTGCAAAAGAAGGATGGTTCATACCGTATGTGTGTGGACTATCGTGCACTAAACAAGAGCACTATAAAGAACAGATTTCCGGTCCCAAGAATTGAAGATATCTTTGATAGGCTTCAAGGATCATCCTATTATAGTAGGATTGATTTAAAGAGTGGCTATCACCAGATACAGATAGTCCCTGAAGATATCCATAAGACGGCCTTTAGGACCACTTTTGGATTATAGGAGTTCCTTGTTATACCATTTGGTCTAACAAATGCTCCTGCCACATTCAATAGAATGATGGAAAGGATATTTAGACCATACCGTTCTTTCACAGGAGTGTTCTTTGATGACATTATTGTCTTCTCCAAAACACTTGAAGAACATAAGGAACATTCAAGAAAAGTTTTTGACGAGTTGCATCGTAAACAAGCTCTTCATCAATGGTAAAAAGAGTGAGTTCTTTTTACAAGAGATACGTTACCTTGGTCATATAACACTATAAGAGAAGGAAGACCAAAACCGCCCATATTGCCGCGAAATTACAAAGGAAAAATGCCCTTGTAAAATATGCAGTCTCGAAAATAGGCCAGGCTATAACTGCGGCAATGGACCATAAGCAATAAGTGCAGTAATAATAGCGGATATATTTTTGCGTTTATTACCGCGACTATATCCGCCATTATTTTCGCGAATATTATCGCGTCCGGCCTATTTAAAAATAAGAAGGCTCATTTGTGCTATCCAAATTGGATGGCCCAAATGAGCCTCCTTATTTTTTTACTTGCATAAAAAAAAAGATATTAGTGCAGTCTTTTAATTTAGAACTAAAAAATATAATTCATCAGATCTTTAGTTTAAGTGGATAACTTTAAACAAAGAATACAACAATGAAATTTACACAAAACCCAAAAAATTTTATATTGCATTATATTTACAAAAAGAGTTCATAGGTGAACAAAAAACTTTTCTATCCTATGGCTACTACTCCTCCTCCTCCTCCTCGTCTGTAGGTACCGAGCTTGGAGCGCCCTGACTCTGAAATAACCAAAGATACATTAGATAAGACAATGAAATGATTATTACACCATTCATAAAACTATACTCACTGCCTGCAGACTCCCAATTGCAATGTCGAACTCCTCACGACTGATATGATGGTTTTCCACAACCATCGCCAAGTATCAAACTCTGTGTGTTGCTCTCGATACTTGACCATCTCCCTAGTAGAACGGTTCAAAGTGATGTTTTCCTAAGATAAACACATCAAGAAAACTTATAAGCTAACATGCTATTGATATCTTGTTCCTAGATTTTTGAAAAAGAATCAATCTCTTACATATTTGTCCTTCCAGGCACCCTTGCCCCCAGACCCATAGTGCGTGGGATGTTGTCTGGCTCGAGCTTCCCGTTGTTGTCTATGGGATAACCCTGTTGTAGCTTCCTCAAATTTCTCGGTCATGGCATGTTCCCACTCTGCATCAGACATGTTACCGCCACAAAAGCTTCGGTCTGGGTTTGCGACCTGACTGGCTGCAGCACGCCGTACACCTGATTGTTTATTCTTTTAAAAAAAAATTATATAACCCTCCAACCATTGAGTGCTGAAACGCTCATTTGGGGGGTTCGGAAAGCGACTGTGCAATACCTACTCCTCCACATATCGTGCATGATGTGGGCGCTACTCTTTGAACTTAATAAAACAGTTCTTATACTCGCTGTGTATAAGAATCTGTAAATGGCGACGAAATGCCATGCCCTGTGGCGTACCAAAATCAACGTCGCCATCATATTTTACCCTATAGAAGTGCTCGTTTGAGTCTGGCACAGGCGCATCAATATCCTCATCCTCACCAATAGAAGCGGGACGCTCCCTAACTGGTGACTCAGTGACGCTCCCGCCACCACCAAAACATGCATCCCAACACGAGCCACCACCACTCTGTCTGCCCCACGGTGCTCGCTACCACTGGACCCGTAGGCTGATGTCGACGATGCTCTGGAGAAGCAAAAGTAGAAGGTAAAAGCGTGGGTCCCTGTGATGGAAGGGGGGTGGGTCCTTGTGATGCAAGTGGGGTAGGTCCATATGATGGAAGGGGAGTAGGTCCGTACGATGGAAGGAGAGTAGGTAAAGGCGTGGGTCCCTATGAGATGGAAGGGGGGTGGGTCCTTGTGACGCAAGTGGGGTAGGTCCATACGATGGAAGGGGAGTAGGTTCGTACGATGGAAGGAGAGTAGGTCCGTACGATGGAAGGAGAGTAGGTCCGTACGATGGAAGGGGGTGGGTCCTTGTGACACAAGTGGGGTAGGTCCATACGATGGAAGGGGAGTAGGTCCGTACGATGGAAGGAGAGTAGGTCTGTACGATGGAAGGGGATTGGGTCTGTAAGAGGGCAATGTAGAAGGGGGTGCTGTCGGTGGGACACTCTCAACATATGGTGTGCCTCCCTGACTCCCCCACGGACTGCTCTGCTGTGAAAGCCCGTATGCCGCTAGCTGTTGTGGGGTGTAGCAACCCAATCATATCTTGTATTTAGCATATGTTCAAGGGGAAGTTTAGGGTTATCTAATTGTTCTCTTTGGACTATTGCATTGATTTGTACTCTATCGGCTCTCTAATTTGTACATATAATCAACCACAAGTATTCAAATAATCCGGACAGGGTGGTCCAACACTGCCCTTCCCGAAATCCGGGCTTAGAATGCTTTCTAGATGCTCAATAGTGCTAAAACCAAAGGTACCTCCCGAGAGAGAGGGCACTACTAAGACAACAGCTCACTCCAAGTCACCGGCGAGGCTATCTAAAATAGCAAAGCGGTTAGAGATAATGAATCCTATCCTACCTTGGATTATTTTAATATTTGTTTGATTAAGTTTATCCTCTCTTCTAACCCTAGCTATCATAGCTAAGAATAGGTATGGTTGTATAGTAGTCCAAAGAGTGTGATTAGCAATCTAAACTCTCCCTTGAAAATATGGTAGGTATAAGATATGACTTGCTATTATGTGTGTGTATGTGGGTGTGTATGTGTATATGTATGCATATACAAATTTGTAAAAATTTGGACATCATATCCTTTGTATTTTCTAAAAAATCCCAAGCTAAACATCAAAACTTAACAACAATTTACGTATTTTACGTTTATGTATGTATGTATGTATGTATGTATGTGTGTGTGTGTGTGTGTATGTGGGTGTGTATGTGTGTATGTGTATATGTTATGTGTGTATGTATGTATGTATGTATAGACTTAAAAGTCCCATCCAAAATGGAATCATATGCAAGACACTTAGGAATAAAGGAACCTTAGTAGACATTTAATAATGACCATTTGACCTTTGACACTTGAAATTTGACATTTGACATTAACATTGAGAAAAGAATTCATACAACGTTTTTAGATACAAGTAATGATAATTACAAGAAAACCTTTTCATGCTAAAAATTGAGTGGACCCTGTAGGAACGTCCATAGATGACTTGCATCCAACCCGCCTACTGAAGGAAGAGGAAGAGCTCTTACTTGGATAGAAGCATTAACATGTTCCATTGGTCTTGGGGAATTGAAGAAGAAACTCCACGATGAAATTGTGTAGTCATTCATCCCATTAACTCTTGTATGTGATGATAAGAATGGTGTAAAATGAGGGCTCATAGAGCCTTTCTATATATTTTTAGAGTGTGGGTCGTCCTAATTTGACTGCAAAAATAAATAAATAAATAAATAAATAAATATTTTTTATTTTTAAAAAAATATATGTGTATATATATTTATATATGTATATATATTTTTTATGTGTGTATGAATGTATACATTAAGTGATATGTATGTATGTATGTATGTAGCCCGCCGCCCCCAACCCGACAGGATATATATATTTATATATGTATATATATTTTTTATGTGTGTATGAATGTATACATTAAGTGATATGTATGTATGTATGTATGTATGTGTGTATGTATGTATGTATGTATGTATGTGTGTATGTGTATATGTTATGTGTGTATGTATGTATGTATGTATGTATGTGGGTTTATAGGTTTACGTAATTTAAATTTTTTTATGTATTTTACGTTTATGTATGTGTGTATGTATGTATGTGGGTGTGTGTGTGTGTATGTGGGTGTGTATGTGTGTATGTGTATATGTTATGTGTGTATGTATGTATGTGTGTGTGTGTATGTATGTGGGTGTGTATGTGTGTATGTGTATATGTTATGTGTGTATGTATGTATGTGTGTGTGTGTATGTATGTATGTATGTATGTATGTATGTGGGTTTGTAGGTTTACGTTTATGTATGTGTGTATGTATGTATGTGGGTGTGTGTGTGTGTGTATGTGGGTGTGTATATGTGTATGTATATATGTTATGTGTGTATATATGTATGTGTGTGTATGTGTGTATGTATGTATGTATGTATGTGGGTTTGTAGGTTTACGTAATTTACGTTTTTTACGTATTGTACGTTTATGTATGTGTGTATGTATGTATATGGGTGTGTGTGTGTGTGTATGTGGGTGTGTATGTGTGCATGTGTATATGTTATGTGTGTGTGTATGTATGTATGTATGTGGGTTTGTAGGTTTACGTTTTTTACGTATTTTACATTTATGTATGTGTGTATGTATGTATGTGGGTGTGTGTGTGTATGTGGGTGTGTATGTGTGTATGTGTATGTGGGTGTGTGTGTGTGTATGTGGGTGTGTATGTATGTATGTGTATATATTATGTGTGTATGTATGTATGTGTGTGTATGTATGTATGTATGTATGTATGTATATATGTGGGTTTGTAGGTTTACGTTTATGTATGTGTGTATGTATGTATGTGGGTGTGTGTGTGTGTATGTGGGTGTGTATGTGTGTATGTGTATATGTTATGTGTATGTTGCGGCGCTCTCCTTTGAGACCGCAAGAGGAGATGTGTGTGTGTGGTGTGTGTGTATGTGTGTATGTGTGTAAGAGAGAGAGAGAGGGAGGGAGGGAGAGAGAGAGAGAGAGAGAGAGAGAGAGAGAGAGAGGGAGTAGGAGGGGTTGGGAGATATGGAGCTTTGCAGGTTATGGTGATGGCGGCAAGAGCAGGTTATGTTGCACAATCGCGGCATAACTTGCTCTCTGCTTGCTTTTAAAATTCCCCAGTCATTTTCGCGTATATTACCGCGTGTATTGCCGCCGCGACTATTTTCGCGTACGCATTTTCAACGGCTAGAAAGGTATCCTAGGCTATCAACGGCTATGAAAAAACCAAGCACTTTCTATTTTTTATTTTTTCTTTAGTAGTGCTTTATTGATTCTTGAATAAATGTATGTGTGTGTTTTTGTTTTTATTTTTATTTTCCAAAAAATACTAATTTCAAGTTTTCTACTTTTTCATCTTTTAAAATATTTATTTTTTTTCCAAAAATTTAATACATATTTAATTTAAAATATTTAATTTTTTCATATTTTAAAATATTTATATTTTCACAGGGTGATTGGGATGCGCGTGGCTCGCCGATATGGGTTTCGAGTGGGAGCGATTGGTGTGCCAGGCATCGGCCATGTGCATGAACCACATCTGATGCAACTTTCTCACCATGAGCATGAGCCACAAAGGCATCTGCGTGACTTCTATGATTAGGCAAACTGGAGAATAAATGCACAAAGAGTGGCACCACCATACGTCAAAATTTTGGCACCACCGTACTGCTATATAAGTTTGTCACCGCCTAAACCTGGCGTGGGCATCGCACTGCACCTCTAGCCCTCCCAAGTAGCCCCTTTAGTCAACAATGGGCACCAATGGTCTAATTAGGCATTGGCCACATAGTCATGGTGGTAGCAAAGGACTTGGGGCACCAATCTGGACAAGGCAAGGACACCGAGCCCGTGTTCCATATGCGCATTCATTGCCAACCCACGTTCGTGGGCAATCTCAAAAGTAAAGCTCTGGTGCTAAGCACCACCATCCAAGTAAGAATCACCTTGGGAAAATTCTATATGGCACCATTTGATGTCTACAAGGCCAAAGTGGCATCGCCTAAGAGATAAGTCGCTATTGAGTAGGTCAGCCCTGACATCAAATTGCATCAACCTTGGCTTGATCCAACATTGTTTGTTATCTAGGCTTTGTGAACATTAGTTGGCACTGTGTGTACAAAGCTAGTCTTTGCTCCCTTTGGAGTTGGCACCACTTGTATATTCTTGTCATAATTGTCAACAAAGTAGGGGCATTGGCAAAGCTATCATCGACAATATACTTAATAGAGCATTGTAAACCACACACAACAAGTCAACGGCACACAATAGTCAAAGGCTTTAGGACCAGGTGTTATAGAATAAGCACCAGCAGATAACTCCAATCTAGCCACAACCCCATCTACCAATTTTGGGGTTGTGGATAGATTGGAGTGCAATCTTGTGAGGCTCCAACCTTGATACCCAAATAGACACTGGAAATCCATAGGCAAGCACCAAGTGCAAGCTTTAGGGCCAGGTGATATAGAATAAGCATCGGATAATGTGGGCCTAAGCACCTATTTGCGGGTCACCGTGATGGACAACTATAGTCTAGTAAGAACTCCAACGAATATAAAATGTCTCCAGAGGACGTAGCAGACTCGACTAGTGCATGGAAGTGGCTATGCAAGTGTCAGAAGATAGCCAAAAATATCAACAATAAGCACACAACCTAAGCACGTAGGAAGGAGGACAATCTATCTCCTAATCAAACTAACAAGCTTCTAACATACTCATACATTGATCTAACTAGTGTCTAAGCTCAATGGACGGACATAGGACTCTAATCATGCTTGTAGTCTTGCCAATCAACTCTAATCCAACTCAATTTGCCAAATGGACATAGAGCGATCCGGAGGTAGACGAAGTACAAATTAACTGAATCTCACAAAACAACATTTAGTAGATTCCTAATGACCTCAAGATCAATCCCACCAAGTTTGAGCACAATTTCAAGGAATTGGAATGCCACAATTTCTATTCTCTGTCTCTTAAACAGCTATTTTTGGAGTCTGAAGATGGCTTTTTGGGTTTTCGTTGTACCTGTGGGTGTCGGGGAAAAGACTAGTTCTTGAGCTTTGGTATCCATATCTGTTTGGGATTGGAAATAAGTTTTCTCTTGGTGGGTACCCATATTTTGTATGCTGTTTTGCCTTTTTGTGCAACATGCACGATACTGAGTAAGACATCATTAGATGCGAGCACCTGATTAGTTGTGGAGATAGGGGAATCTATTGTATTCTATCTGTTTGCCACATCTAGAATTCAAACATCTAGAGTCAATTAGGGCATATGAGACCTGTGTGTTGTGCCTAGTTGAATGAGGATGTAGGGATCTAATCCCCCTTCACTATCAATGTCAACACTGAACATAGGCTCAACCTGTTCACTTGTATTGTGTGCCTGCTCATTATAGAGGTCCCTACAAGGTTTTATGAAGGACTGACCTTCTTCTTTAGCCATCACTACTCGTGGGTGTCTTTTTTTTGCTTTAGACTCCCGTTGTGAATCTTCAATCATCCTTTGGTGCTTATTCACCCTGTTTTTGGCTGCATGTAATCTCTTAAGCATTTCATGGATTAATGGTTCCAGGTATTTTTTACCGCGACTTTTGTTTTTGGCTACGTGTAATCTCTTAAGCATTTCATGGATTAATGGTTCCAGGTATTTTTTAACGCGACTTCCACTAACCTAGTTTGGCATTTCCTCACCGTCTAGGGTTACTAATTTCAATGCTCCATTATTGGAAGTATTGACAATCACAAACGGTCCTAAACCTCTCTTTTTTTTTCCAGTGTGTTGTTTCAAAGTATAGGGCGAGAACAAGGTCACCCACTTTATAGTTCTTTGTGGTAATGTGAGCATCATGAAACCTCTTTTACCTTCTTTTATGGGTGTAAATTTTGGCTATTGCTTGTAGTCTTGTTTCACCAAGTTTCTCCAACTGTGTAAGTCTTGTAGAGAGAACATGTCCATTCCAGTCTAATTGATTGGCTATCCTTAGAGTTGGTATCAAGAATTCTAATAGGAGAATTGTATCCAAGCCATATACCATATTGAAAGGTGTTGTGCCAATGGTTGTTTTATAGGCTACTCTGTATGCCCATAATACGGAATATAAATTTTGATCCCAATCCTGAATTGCTTACGATCTTGGTGAGTACCGTGCAAAGGATTTTGTTTGTACTCTCTGCCTAAACGTTTTCTTGTGGGTGATAGGGTGCATACTTTATATGGATGACCATGAACTCATTCAAAAGATGTTCGATGACTTCATTTAGAAAGTGTGTGCCATGATCACTTACAATCTCTATGGGTAATTTGAATTGTGTGAATACTTGATCATACTATGATAATTTGTTGCCACTATGATATATTGAGCATGTGTGCGATGCGCACGGGTATTGATTGGTCCAACGAAGTCAATGTCCCATTTTGCAAAAGCACGTGCTCCCATCATTCATCTGAGCGGCATGTTATCTCTCACGATTGGAGGCTTAGCTCATTGGCATTCATCACATGTTTTAACATAAGCCTTAGCATCTCAATACAATAGGCTACTAAATCCCATATGCTAGAACACATTTAGCAGTTGTATCTGCTGCTAAGAAATGACCTCCTGCTAATCCTTTATGTGCTTGCTCCAATATAGGAATATATTCATTCTCAGAAGCACATATTCAAAGATTATTGTCACACCCTCGCTTATGAGTTGTCCCTCTATTAGCGCATATGAATTAGCTTCAACTTCAACGGCCTATATCTTTTGAATCTTTTGATTGAATAAATAATCAATGATATATCTACCCCATTTTGACGCGATAGCAATACGAAACAAAGTAGAATGTTCTAGAGGTTTCTTTGCCTAGCACTTTGCACAATTGGAAATAAATCCATGAACATAAACATGAGATCTCTTATCTACTATCTCTTGCACCAATTCATCTCTTTTGTGTTTGACATTACAACTTTTTGTGGTAAGTTGTTCGTCAAGATTTCACATGTACACTTCATAGTAGAATATGCACACAATCAAAGTACGTATTTCTCTATTACCTTCCACTTATGCCATGATGCTTCTTATTCCTAATTGGATTCCCTTTTGTGATAGGATTTCATTCAAAAGATGCAATTTTGAAGTCGATTTATACCAAAGTGCGACTCGAAGTACATGTGCTAATGTGTATAGTCCTCCCATAAGAGAAGGGAAAAGGGCTATAATTCCATCTCTTTTTAAAGTCGAAGGTTGTTGAGAGACAATACCTTACAAACATCTTGGAAATTCTTTTTTTTTTGGCCATACTCACAACTGTGAGTTGATTTTGCATTAATTGTCATACTTGAAACTTCTTCACTTGGATGTATGAGGATTCTAAATTGTAGCACATTGAATCCAAAGGGTGCTTAACCATATTAACAGTGCTAACTTATCTCTTTCTCAAGAGCACAAGCCTAGTCCACATACAAAATAGTGGCCCTAAATAATGTTTTTCACCATGCTTTTGCACTAGCATTCTGCCCCCATGGCTTGTTTGTTACTTGTATGTGTGTGTAGGCACACGCTTGTTGGGTGCGCATATGAGTGTTGGTTATGTGTGCTGAGTGTGTGTTGTAGTCTGCTTGAATTTTTTCAGGGTGGGGCTCTTTCTCTTCCTTGCCAAGGGTCCTTGTAAGTTCGTTTCCCTTGGGAGTCAGCTTTAGTTTCTTCTTCTGCCTTCCTAAACGAGATGTGCTCGACTCTATAATTTCTAGCAGCCACCTTGAGCGAGTTGTCATGGCTCATAACATCCAGGAATTCTTCCTAGGCTCCAATTTGAGATACCAGAATCTGTTCTTTTGGTAGCTTTGTTGAAAAATCTTTATGTTTCCTTTTAGTTTCTTTTTGCTTATTCTCATGAGTAGCACTTCGTCCTCCTTGGTTGGACTTTGGGTGTTAATGGTATGAGATGCTAGTTTGAGGCATTGGCCTAGATCATGGTTTGTTGTTTCCTTGGTACAACTATCATGACCTTCATCGCTTCCTATTGGCATTGATGCCCTTCGAGATTATAGAGAATTTGGTGCTGTGATTTGAGGTGCTTATATTTCAGGGATTAGTGGGATTCCTCTCCCTTGCAAGTAGCCAATGCATTTTTTGGCCTACACAAGTGAGGCACTTGGATTTGTTGAGAGCAATTGTGAACCATTGGATAAAGCTTGTTGATCGATGCCACATAGAAAGTTAACGATGGAAAGCCTTTTGTTGTCTTCCTATTTTTTGTGAGAAGGGCATTACGTAAGCTGTCTTTTGCAAATGTAGGCCTGGTAAAGGAGGTAACATTTCTTTTCCTATTTCTATAAATAAAGGCCTGATATATATATATATAAATAAATATATATACATATATACACACACACACACACATATATATATATGTATATATGTATGTATGTATATATGTATATATATATATATATATATATTATTCGATTTTATTTTTTTAAACTATAACACACATACACACACAAATATATATATATATATATGTATGTATGTATGTATGTATGTATGTATGTATGTATGTAGTTATGTGTGTGTGTGTGTGTGTGTGTGTGTGTGTGTGTGTGTGTGTGTGTGTGTGTGTACTTATACACATATTTTTATCTATATTTGAATATATATGTAATATGTATATATGTGTGTAAAGATAGAGAGGTTAATGGGCCGCAAAGCGGCCCATATTAAGAGCGAGCGAGACCCATCGTAGACGGGTCGCGCGAGCTCGTTTCTGTAAAGAAAGGCATTGAGTGGTGTGTTAGCCAATGGTCACACAATGCATCATCATTTATTTTTTGAAATGGTTGTGTTTTTCATGTGGTCACACATGTACCACACTTACTTATATATACCTCGTTTTACACGAATCTATGCATTGAGGCTTCTTGTAACAATCCTGATTTTGGCATAATTGCACCATTTATGAATTAATAATAACCATAAATCACCAATAACTAGTGTAAGCACGTCCTTACACTATTTCTCATTCTTTTATGTAAGCCATTGTGAGTTTTCACCTTGTTATTCTTGTTAGTAGAGGTTTCTTTCCCCTAGCCTCTTCCACAGTAACTCCATTGCCCTTTGTTCTACTATCTCCATTGCCCTTTGTGCTGGTAGTTTGTTTTTTTGTATGCTTTACATATGGGCTTGCTTTGAAGTTCAATTTTACTTTCCCTTTTACATCGGCACCATTTGGATGTCCAAAGGGAATTTCCAAGTAATAGAAAACAACCTCTTGTTTGTGCATGTGTGTGTGTGTGTGTGTGTGTGTGTGTGTGTGTGTGTGTGTGTGTGTGTGTGTGTGTGTGTGTGTGAGAGAGAGAGAGAGAGAGAGAGAGAGAGAGAGATTTTATTACCGTCCTCAAATGTCAATCATGGCCTATGGGACCAAAAGAAATATATCACGCGGTGTGTGTGGAGCTGATAAGTGCCTCTCAATGCTCAAGAATTGTTGAAATGAGCATCACAATTGCAGTCCTCCGCATTGTGATTGGGAGGAGGAATTTGTGTAGTGAGAGCTCATGGCTGCTCTAATGTGATCCATATCTATGAGAGCTCATGGCTATAAATCTTGGGGAAGTTAGCTCTAATGTGATCCATAGCTAAGCACTTGAGTAGGGTGTGATACTCAAACTCGAGCATGGAAGGGTGGGTGCACTTTCCTCATTCCGAGAAGAAGATGGTATCCTAGTTGGGGGCAACACATGCATAAGCCATTGTGACTTTTCACCTTGTTACTCTTGTTAGTAGAAGTTTCTTTCCCCTAGCCTCTTCCAATAACTCCATTGCCCTTTGTCCTACTATCTCCATTGCCCTTTGTGCTGGTAGTTTGATTTTTTTGTATGGTTTGCATATGGGCTTGCTTTGAAGTTCAATTGTACTTTCCCTTTTACATCGGCACCATTTGGATGTCCAAAGGGAATTTCCAAGTAATAGAAAACAACCTCTTGTTTGTGCATGTGTGCGTGTGTGAGCGTGTGTGAGAGAGAGAGATTTTATTACCGCTCTTGAATGTCAATCATGGCCTATGGGACCAAAAGAAATATATCACACGGTGTGTGTGGAGCTGATAAGTGCCTCTCAATGCTCAAGAATTGTTGAAATGAGCGTCACAATTGGAGTCCGCCTTGTGATTGGGAGAGGAATTTGTGTAGTGAGAGCTCATGGCTATAAATCTTGGGGAAGCTAGCTTTAATGTGATCCATAGCTGTGAGAGCTCATGGCTATAAATCTTGGGGAAGTTAGCTCTATTGTGATCCATAGCTGTGATCCATAGCTGAGCACTTGAGTAGGGTGTGATACTCAAACTCGAGCATGGAAGGGTGGGTGCACTTTCCTCATTCTGAGAATAAGATGGTATCCTAGTTGGGGGCAACACATGCATAATGTACAAAGCGTGAATCCCCAGATTTCTCCCAAGCCGTGATACATTGGATTGTAAAAAAGCCTCATTCACTTTGGAGTCTATCATGACATCATGAAGCAAGTATAATGCATCCCATTTCTCAAACCACTGATTAACGTCTTGAATCCTTCTTGAACTTAATATTTTGTTTTTTTGCATCTCTTTTACTTTGTACTTGCTTTCTATACCCATAACCTCAATGGGAAGTGATCCAGACTCGAGTAAGAGCATGTATGGTGTTTGTATCTTGACCTATAGAAATAACAAAAGCAAACAATTTTGGGCATTCTCAAACTCTTTCCAAATAGACTTAGAGATGCTACCATTTCTTAACTTTACTCCATAAAGAAGCATGAGTTTCACCAAGGTATCAAAGAGGTATTTCTTGAGAACCCAACATTTAATCTTCTCTGCATTGCACAAGTTCTCAAATGCATAGTAGCCTCTCTTCCTGGCTTTTAAGCATCACATAGTGCAATAATTCCATTTATGATGGGGCCAAAATCTCAAGGCCCAAGGTACTTGGAGCTCTCTACCACTTCTTTATTGTGGCTTCTCCTTTTTGAGAGTTTCACATGCACAAGCTTTACTTTGGAACCATTCACAATCAGCCCGTTTGCAAGCTCAAGGGGGAAGAGACTCTTTCAAATATGGGAACTAATTTTAGGCGGCATTCGATGAGGAGGATTCAAAAATGGTAGCCTAAAACAGCCACCATCAATTGATAGCTATTTAGAGGAAGCATTGTTTTGGTGTGCTTGTGGTCCAAAAGACATGCGTGAAAGCAAATAATAGCTCCACGTACTTAGAAGACACCAAAGGCAGGGAAAGGAAGCTGCCCAAGCACATAGAAAGAGAATCGTGTATGCTGTTGCCAATGCCACTTCTTTGCATCTTCTTGAAGAGGTGACCTGTTGTTATGGAAATGAGAATTAATAATGATCTAATGTTTGTATGATGTTTATTGTTGGCAGATGAGTAGATGGGATATGAGGAATCATTCACTTTGGGCGGCAACCATTATACGATTTTAGATTAGGATTTTCGGCTATTTAATTTAGGATAAAATCAAAAACGCTTTTTCTATAAAGCGAGTTCTATTTTTACCCAAAGTGGAATGTACCTCTATTTTTGAGCATAGGCTTTTTTATACATCTATAAATACATGCACGAGAAGGTGCTCACTTGCGCATGGGGGCAAGATTGGAACCCTGTACTCTGTCGTCTCTCTTGCAAATCTATTGTTCAAGCTCCATCTCGGCTTGCGTGCGCTACAATGGTATCAGAGCGTTTGGTTCGACCTGTAGCAAAAGAGGAGAACTCGACGTTAGCAGACCGCCATCGGCGACCCTCCCAACCTCGCCTAAGCTTTGCCAGCCTGCCTCCTAAGGTGACGGCCAAGGCATAGTCCTTGGCATTGCTTGGCACACGTTGGCACCGCGCACGAGGGAACACACTCCAACTTGTTGCATCAAAAAGGAGGACTTGAACCCACACCCTTAAGGTAAAGAGGCAAGTGCTTTACCACTTGACTATTCACCTTTGTTGCTACTAGTAACAAAGAAACTAGTTAAACCTAAAGTGAAGGCTCCAATTTCCAAGCAACAAGCCTTTCTTTTCCACTTTTACCACATAGTCTTCAACACAACCCCCTCAACAAAGTTTCTAACCCTCAACACATCATCATGGCCACTCTATGGACCCAAACTCTCCACCGGAAAGACCCGAATCACCTCTTCCAAAACCTTCACCCGACCTCCTCATTGCTTTATTTTACAAGAGCAATTGGCTTCCTCTGAACATGAAGAAAAGGTGTCATTAATGTTGTGACACGGGCACAAGCACAAAAATATGAGGAACACAAAAATATGGACCCAAACTCTCCACCACCGGAAAGACCCGAATCACCTCTTCCAAAACCTTCACCCGACCTCCTCATTGCTTTATTACAAGAGCAATTGGCTTCCTCTGAACATGAAGAAAAGGTGTCAATTAATGTTGTGACATGGGCACAAGCACAAAAATATGAGGAACACAAGAGCGAAAATGAGGAGAAATCTCAGGAAAGCGCAAGCCACGCTTCCAAGAGCAAATAGTTCTCAGGAAATCCCCCTCTCGCCAATGAGCTCAACAAAAGCGACGAACACCATTTTGAAAGCGTCAAAGCACACACTACAGGAATCAGTCCAAGAAACAGTATCTTCATGTTAAGAAACCATCTTCTCCCAAGCCTAGACATCGCCAAATTTGGGTACCAACGAAGCTGGTTCAAGCACAAGCAAGGTACAAGCAGATGTGGATCCCGAAAAGAAGCCAATCCTCAACAACACATGCTCAGATCCCCATCTCAGCTCAGAAACAAAAGCCCAGGCCGCCTCGACAGCAGGTTCCATGCCAACCATCCAATCCACAGGTTACACCTCTGTGGGCATGGAGACCTAAGCAAGTTGTCAACCAACTTCCACCAACAAAGGTTACAACCAAGTCATCATCTAACTAGATGTGGAAGCCAAAGACATCCCAAGTATCGGAGCCTCAAGTCAAATCCAAGTGGGTATGGCAATGAAAATCCACACAAGTGGATCTTTCTTCAATAAGAACTACACCATTACAAGCACCGACAAAGCTCAACAAGTGGAGATGCAAAGCTTCCATCACCGGATCTCCAATCTTCGAGGTAAGCTCCGACGTTATGATTCTATCTAAGGAAGATGAGTCTACATAGAAGATCCTGAGATCAACCTCTTCCTGGAATCATTAGAAGAATGCCTCGCCATCAAAAGCCCATGAGCTCATCGCTCATGATCCCCATCTAACACAGCATGTTGTTCTAATTGTATTTTCTATGATATCATGCTATAGGGCCACATTACAAGACCATGCATAGACACTTAATGTTTAATCCCATGCACATGCACAACCATCTGGCCAGACAAAAGGCTAGGTGGGGAGGAAGCATTCTAAATGCGAACTCATGCTAAATCTATTAAGGGCATTGTTTTCCGTGTAAATTTTTTCTTTTGCTTTGATTTTTTATTTTAATGCCCATAGAATATCCGCTTAGATTGGGGTAATGCAGATATCTAAACCCCATAGGTGTGTGTAAATATCTATCAATAAATGGGACGTGACCTTAGGACGGCCGAGGCACTTTTTCCCTCACTAAGAGGTTTTTTCTCTTGACGATGTACATACACTTGTCACCGTTCTTTTTTTTGTTTTATTTTTTATTTTGCATAATAACACCTCATGGTGGCGAGCTCATGCAATGGACTACAAAGATGCCACCAAGAGCAAATGAGAAAATGGAATTGTCTACACTTAAAGAACAATCTCCTACAAGTCCATTTCAGGTCAAACCACATAGGTCATAGGACTTCAAGTAATATCTTAAGCTACCATAGGGAAAACCAGAAAAATGGCTCTGTGTGTAGCTAAAATAGGTCAAACAGGTACATGAGCAGGGTAACTGGTAAAAAAGACCGAAGGCTACAAACACAAATCACCAAACCGACAACTATGCCTATAGATGGTGCCGAAACAGGTCTATATCTCCAAATCACAGGTCAACACGTCATCGATCTATACAAGAACATCATTTCCAAAACAGGTACAAACAGGTTATAGGTCATCATACAAAATGGATTCACTCTACGAACAGATTAGAGATTGGGGCCAAACCCCATTTTCTCTAGACTTTCCAAGATGAATGACCCCTCAAGCCTATCATATGCTTTATCAAAGTCTACTTTGACAAACACAAAGTCTTGCTTGGAATCTTGGGCATGTTCAACACCTTCCCATAGTGAGATTACTGCGTCCATGATGTGACGTCCTTTGATAAATCCTTTTTGCTCAGTGGAGATCCACTTCATAAAGTGGACTATCATTCTGTTAGCAATTACCCTAGCAAATATCTTGTATGCTCTATTGAGCATAGTGAGAGGTCTCCAGTTGCTTAGAATGTCCCTTGGTCCTCTGGCTTCGATCAAGAATTTCTTAGGGTATGGGAAGAATCAGTCCACCATCAAGCCCTTCCCTATGCCATAAACACTGGGGTAATTAAGCTCCTTCTGGCTTCGATCAAGAATTTCTGGGAGGAATGTATAGCAGCTGACCATGCTTTAGAAGGATATTTGACCAAATCGAATGCTTTATGCCATATTTGACCTAGCTCTTCTTGAACCATAGGGAGATTGAAGAGGGAAGGATCCATATGGAACCATAGGGAGATTGAAGAGGGAAGGATCCGCATGGAACCAGTGATTCCTTACCTTGTTGGCCTTGTCATCTATGGTCACCATGAGAGGGTAATGATCTGAGAGGCAGCTAGTGTAAATAGGTTTAGCTTTGATTCTGGAGAAGCTATTGGAGTGTGAAGCATCCATGTAGCACCTGTCCAGTCTAGCTTTCCTAGCAGTTGAACCTTGGCTATAGTTTTGCCAAGTAAACTCACTTCGAGTGCCAAGATCCGATAACTGGAAATGAGCTTTCAGGGAGCTCCATTTTTGTTTTTCACCTCTAGAAAGTACTTGACCTATCTTGAGGAATCTATCCTCAAGATCTTCTACCATATTGAAGTCACCTAGGAGAATACAAGATCCTGAGATTGAGATGAGCTCCTCCCACAAAGCTATTCTGTCAAATGTAGAGCCTCCTGCATAAAGTGAAATCAAGCGGCAGTTGATGGGTGATGGCAAGGGAATAGAGCACCAATTTTTGTTTTGCAGAGAATAGCCTCTGAAGGGATAGTCCAGTGGTTGGGGAAGCCAATGGCTGCTCCACGTGAACCTTTGAGGGGTGTACTGAGTGGACCCACTTCAAGCTGTTGGAGACATCAAAGAGGCGTTTGTTGAGATCATCACCTGTAGCGTTTAGTTCCTGGAGGGTGACCACGTCGACCTGTTTTTCTTTAAGACATGCATCAATTTTCTTAGGCTTGGAGCGATGAGAGATCCCTTTTATATTGCAGGCGATGAACTTCATTGATGAGCACATTGGGGTTTTTTGCCCCAGCACTGCTCGATTTGGGAGGGGTCTGAGCAACATTGGAGTGGTTACATATGTTATCCTTTGAGATCGCCATCGTAGAAGGCCGTGTGAGGGATGGGTTCGAGGTGGTGACTGAAGGATCAATGGGGGGGTTCTCCTTGTTGTAGGGCATGTGCATTGTGCACACACACCCACCCACGATATAGCCATGACACACCAGCCACCACAAGTCAATATTATTCTACCTTTATAAGCAAACACATACAGTCAATGGGGGTTTCTCCTTGTAGGGTATGTGCATTCTGCACACCCACCCACCCACGATATAGC
Source organism: Cibotium barometz (assembly GCF_041138505.1). NCBI lineage: Eukaryota > Viridiplantae > Streptophyta > Polypodiopsida > Cyatheales > Cibotiaceae > Cibotium > Cibotium barometz. The sequence continues at coordinate 4,778,996 of NC_141103.1, read as the reverse complement.
CATGACACACCAGCCACAAGTCAATATTATTCTACCTTTATAAGCAAACACAAACAGTCCATTCACGTGGTATCAAGGTTGTGAGAAAGTTTGCAACCAATTTTGCACAATGTAGAAATTAGGTTGGTTCTCGTGTTGAAGCAATTGGCCACCAGTTGCCATCTCGCTCCATCTCCCAAGGGTGGAGCGAGAGGGTAACCAGAAGAAAACAAAACCTGGCCCATGGAAAAAACATCGCAAACAACTCCTTTTGGGCTAGCAAGAAGGTGTTTAGGATTGGTGGGCCCTACTCTAGAAAATCGGCTTTCTCTTTTCTCGCTCATTCTCTCTCTCTCTCTCTCTCTCTCTCTCTCTCTCTCTCTCTCTCTCTCTCTCTCTCTCTCTCTCTCTCTCTCAATCAATGTGAACAGAAGGGCAACCAGTTGTTGCACTTGGCTGCAAACCATGTACACATGTGAATTGAACCATAATGGAGGGCATAGAAAAATTGAAGATTAAAATTACAAAATTGAGAGATGGATAAGAAAAATAAAAAAGACTAAGAAAGGTAAAAATTTAAAGCAAAAGTAGAAAAATATATAAAACAACAAAAGTATAGGGAGATCAGAGATAGTGCAAAAAAGTGAGGGTTGACATAAGAAGGAGAAGACTTGAAGATGACTAACAACACTTCTTGCTTGACAAAGTGTGCATATGTGTAGATTCCAATTTTCAAAGCCTCAAGGTTCTGTACTCCTGGATGAACACTTTGTACTAACTTTCATACAGTTCTTCACCTAGTTTGTTAATGTATGATCCGCCGATGACTTGCCTCTGCAAAAATATCCACTTTTGAGCTTTCCTTGTGGTGCAGAAAACCACAAGGAAAGCTTCAAGTTTGCTCAGTTGTTCAACAAGGAGCGAAAAACTCTTCTCCTCTACAAAAGATGAGAGAGAGAGAGAGAGAGAGAGAGAGAGAGAGAGAGAGAGATTTCTTTTTGTTTCTACCACTCTACTCTTTCTTGGCAAGATATTAGAGGCGACAATGCCAAAAGTGCCTTTTTTAGAATACATCATCATCTTCTATGGAAGTATGTCATTAGCTTCAGCTACTAGAATTGGACAATGGCCGTCAAGTTGCAGCAAGTGCCTAATTCCAATACAAACAATAAAATTTCACAGGAGGGTGGCAAAAAAATCCTCTCATCCATAAGCAAACATAAGCATTATAGGCATAGAAGATCTAGTGTCATTGAGGCTCAAGAGTCAAAGCAACTGCATGAGTTTCACGAGAAGCAAGCAATGGAATTTATAGCTTTGTAACAGTAGAAGAATGCCTGGTCTGCGGAGCAAAAGCAAGTATTGCGACAGTAGAAGTAGGAAGTTGAAGAGGTAAAAATGTTAGAGCACATGAAATTGTAAGACACTATGCAACACGCCACACAATTTCATGACTTCATCCCTAGTGGACTAGCAATGGGTTGCAATTGTAATTCATAAACCCAGTCTCTCCCACTTTTTCCTACCCTTCACACCTCAAAACTCCAGCAACAAAAATATCTAATGAGGACGAAGCTAACACCCGACTAGTGCATGGAAGCAGTGGTGCAAGTGTCAACACCCGCGAGGGGCAATAACTAGAACGCAGCTAATCTACCTATGTGCAAATCCTATACAGACAAGCTAATCTAATGCAACCGAAATGAACCTAAGCTACTCGACATACCAATCTAATCTAGAATAAGCCTATGGACACTACCCAAGCAAGTGAAACAACTCTAATCATATCCGGATTGCTAACTCACCCGGCGAGTTGTGAACTCGAATGATGTGAATTTCGCTAATCAAAATCGCACAAGAGAGGGTTTTACTCGTAGAGCTAAGCCTCTAGACTAATCCTATGAAGTTTGGTCAGAATCAAACAACTCTATTGTGCTAGATTTGCTAAACACGCTTAGGGATCCTAATCACATAACTAATTAAAATGCTAATCAAACATTAACAAATTAAAAGTGGAATTTAAGAGAATAGGACACAGAGTAACCTCATTAAAATGAAATTGAATTCGAAGTATCGAGGAGGTGACAGTAGCAAGCGTCGGATGATAAGCGTGCTCGTAGTTCTTCTTTAGGCTCTCACAGGAACCTCTTTACAAATGAGCGGATTTTCACTTATATATGCCGGTCGGGATGCTCGACCCAAAATTAATCCACTTAAACTGGGAATATCCTATATAACTTGGAAGCATTTTAGCCCCGACTTGACTCAAATCTAATTAGATTTTAAGACTAGGAGCTAGGTGTTTGCAAGTGTGAAAAGGATGTATTTGATAGTTTCTTCCAGCTAGGAGGACTGCATAAGGACCTAAGGGACTCACAAGATGTTGGGAGTCTTATCCTTTGAATTTGGGCATGAAACTTGATATATGGGTCTTATACAAGTCAAGGAACAAATCTACAGAGTTTCATGCTTTTTGGGTCTTCTCAGAAGGTGTAGCAGAAGGGTTAGTGTCTGGTCCAAAGCATCTCTAACTGCTAGCTTGCAGCCATCTTAGAGGGCTGATGGAGGGCTTGCTCAAGGAGATTTTAGTTGGAGCTTAGTGTGCAAGTAGACTAGAGGTAGAGGATTTCTCTCAGCAAGTTTGGTGGCGCTTGGACAAGTGCAAGTGGTTCTCGGTTGACATGCTCCAGCTAGGGTCGACATGATGCTAGATGCATGTTCCCTTCTCGGGGACATGGTTCGATGAGATGACGAGGTTGAGGTACACTACTTTCCCATTGTCCCTAGTACTCATCTAACACTTTGACACATGTTGACACTAAAAAATAACCTTATCTCTCTACCATAACTCTCTCAAAGCTTGATAACCTTTGCCTGAGTCTACGGTCCACCAAAGAAACTTAATTTCCTGAGAACAATAGCCCAAAATCTCGGATCAGCTTGGTATCTTCACACCTCTCTTGCCCAGGATTCTAGAAGTCTTTGGCTAGCCCAATAGAGAACTTGAAGGCTAGTGCAAGACACAACTGAACCACCAAACAAGCCTCAGCTATTCCTCCACAACTCGAGTTACCTTCGTAGACCTGTTCTTAACCTTTTAGAGAGAGAAATACTTGCTACCTAGCCTATAGAGAGAGAACCACAAGTTGTCCATCCCTAGAGAGAAAAGGTAGCCATTGTCTATCCCTCTATACCTACTATCCAGCCCCCCTCTGTATCTAATGTTTAGTCCTCTGTACTTGCTGTCCAGCCTTGTGTACGTGCTATCTAGGCCTAGATAGAGAGAAATGTGGGAGCTCTGTATATAAATAAAGATAACAACCCGACAAGCTCTATAGAGAGAGATAAACAAGTTGACTAGCTCCTATATGTGTGGGAAACAATCTTGATCCATGGAAAAGCAAGTTGGCTAGCCAAAATTGTCTTTGTCTTTAACTAGAGCCATGCTTGAATTGGTGGTTGCTGCAGTCTAGAAAGCATCTTTTTTTTATGCTTGTTGTTGAGGTTGTGTTTGAGGTGTTTGATATTGGGTACAATAGGTTTATTTCTATATCAAAGTGATAAATACACTTGTTTGTAAAAAGCAAGTCTACAGGCTATGTGCAGCCCCTCCCAAATCAAGGGGATAGAGGTGAAATCATGGTTTTGAGAGTGTGTGATCATGTTGATGTTATTTTAATCATGATGCCTAGTGAGGAGTGAGTTTTGTTTCTAGCTACTGTCTGTAACCAGCCCTCTAAAGCATCAGGGGGGCTACAGAAGTTTGAAGCATCAAGCTTGAATCTTAGTGTTTCTTCCTATCTCTTTATTCGTGTTTTCTTGTGGATTGTGTGTTGTAGGCTACCCAGCACCACACAGGAAGCTCTAAGGACTGTGTGGATTAGTGTTTTGGAGCCAGGAGTGGAGCTTGAGGTGACAGATAGTAGGAAATAAGGTTTTTAGAGTGGAATCCTTGCAAGTTTAAGTTTTGCAGTTTGTGGGAGTGTGGAAGGAAAGAGATTGGGACTAGCAGTGTTGCTTTGTTTCAAAACTCTAAACTAGTGAAAGTGTCCTATTCCAGCCCTATGTTCTCCATGCTAGAAGAGAAATAGGGTACAAGGTTTGGTCTGGAGTATCTCCATATGTTTTACTTCTTGAAGCATACAAAATCTCATGAGATTTTGACACAAGGAGGCAGGTGTTTGCAAGTGTGAAAAGTACCTATCTGTTTGAAGTTCAAGACTACATAAGGACATGAGAGACATACATGTTGTTGGGGTCCTTATCCTTTGAATTTGGGCATGAAACTTGATATGTGGGTCTTATACAAGTCAAGGAACAAACTTGCACATTTTTATCCTTTTGGGTCTCCTAAGGAGGTGCAGGAGAAGGGCTAATATGCTTCAATGTTTATTGCATTCTTGGGTGCTAGGTTTAGGGTTTAGCATAGTGCATAAGGCAAATAGCTTTTGCATAAGCCTTATGCATATAGAGGCAAATAGCTTATGCATGCCTTATGTATAGAGGCAAATAGCTTATGCATGCCTTCATTAGGAACTCAATGGAGTCTTCTTGGGCCCTTTTATTTGGCAGTTTAAGGGAGTCAAACCTTTTCTCTTAAGAAGAAACGTTTTCTAATTTAAGGCTTCAAAACGGCTACTTTATTCGAATTTGAATTTTGGGGGGAAAATGGAATTTAAAATCTAGCGGATAAAACCATATCATGTAACATATCTATGGAAAGCTCTTGATACGTAGATCACGGATCTGTAATCTCCGCTCAAATCGGAACTTGTATGTAGAAGTTATGGAGGTCCGAAAATTGTAAAATTGCCCCCTCCCCTTTTTGGGGGAAAAAGTGCACCCTTTGACCACTCTTACACATCTCTTACAAACCATTGGTTTTTGCTTACATGGCGGGCTCCTATTTGTCAAAAAGTTAAACGTTTCCATAATCTCATGGCAAATTAAAGGGCCCAAAAAGACTCCATTGAGTTCCTAATATGATGTATAGAGGTTATACAAGATTTATGCATAAGCCTTGTACATAGAGCTTATGCAAGCACTATGCATAAGGATTATGGCTTATTCATAGAGCTTTAATCAAGCTTTATGCATAGAGATAATGGCTTAATAATGCATAAGGTTTATGGGTTATGCGTAAGGTTTATGGGTTATGCATAGAGCTTTAAACAAGATTTATGCATAATTCTTATGCTTGGAGCTTTAAGCTTTCTTGTGTTATTTAAACTTGGAGTGTTCATATGTTATTTAAGCTTTGAGGATTCTTATGTTAGAGAATTGAAAAAGGTCTACATCCTATCTACATATCCAAACTCGCGTATCTCGAGCATTATTCCATATCTTGAGGTAAAATCCAATGTTCTTATCTTGAGGTAAAATCCAATGTTCTTATCTTGAGGTAAAATCCAATGTTCTTATTCTTCTCATTTATTTTGTTTTCACCCTTGTGTGCTAGGGTTTTAAATTTTATATTCTCTTATGATTTATTTGGATTGCAAGCTTATGGATTACGCATAGATCTTATGGCTTATGCATGGAGCTTATGCATAAGCCTTATGCATAGAACTATATTCTCTTATGATTTATTTGGATTGCAAGCTTATGGATTACGCATAGAGCTTATGGCTTATGCATGGAGCTTATGCATAAGCCTTATGCATAGCACTTTAGGCATACGTCTTATGAACTTTATAAGCTCTATACATAAGCCATAAGACATAAACTCTATGCATAAGGCTTATGCATAGAGCCTTACGTCGCATAGAGCTTATGGCTTATGCATAGAGATTTAGGTATAAGCCTTCTTATGCATGTCATAAGCTCTATTCATAAGACATAAGCCTTATGCATGTCATAAGCTCTATTCATAAGACATAAGCCTTATGCATAGAGCCTTATTCATATAGGCATAAGCCTTATGCATGTCATAAGCTCTATACATAAGCCATAAGCCATACACTCTATGCTTAAGGCTTATGCATAGAGCAGCTTAAGGCAAAGCATTATGCATGTAAAAGTCATAGAGCTTAAGGCAAAGCATTATGCATTAAAAATCTGTATGTACAAGCCATAAGCCATAAGAAATAAGCTCTATGCATAAGGCCTATGCATAGAGATTATGGCTTATGCATAGAAATTTAGGCATAAGCCTTATGCATGTCATAAGCTCTATGCATAAGCCATTAGCTCTATGCCTAAGTCCTGTGCATAGATCCTTCTTTAGAGAGCTTATGGCTTATGCATAGAGCCGTATGCATGCCTACCTAAAGCTCTATGCATGCATAAGGTATACACATAATATATTTTCTTTTTACGTTCTCCTTATTCTATAAACATGATAGCCTAGTTTTTATAATGTAGACATGTGGGGGGACGATACTGACTTGATAAACCTAGTGGCCCATCGTTCAATGTCCATCATTGATGATCTAGTTATGGAGTGACTCTCACAATTGGTTTCAAGTCTCTTGCATCATTATGGGAGAGAATGTGTGGAAATTTTTTGCTCCACCCTCGATTCCTTCCACAGTTAACCCTACACCTATGGTGGGGGGCACTCTGATGGGTGGTTCTACTCCTGGGTTACACACTCCAATGTAGAGTCTATTTTTGAGCATACGCTTTTTCCTAATACATCTATAAATACATGCATGAGGAAGGTGCTCACTCGCGCATGGGGGTGAGATTGGAACCCAGTATTGTGTCGGCTCTCTCACAATTTTGTCTTTGAAGCTCTATCTCGTCTTGCGTGCGCAACACACGCAATTAGAGATATTAAAGATGGAAGCACACCGCAATTAGAAATGTTAAATGTTAAAGATGGAAGCACACCACTTGAATCTACTTCAATTTTAGAATAGGACGTAGATAAATAGATACCAAATTGAGATCTTGGATCCTTGTATAGAGATATGGGTTCAAAGAAGAAGATAGAAAACCCAAATGGCTTGCAACCCTATCTTCATACTTGGAAGACTACAAGGATAGGTTAGAAATATGCAAATTGTCCTCACAATGGAAATCCACGCCACAAGCATTGGATTCTAGAAATCTACATGATCTCTTGTTGACTCAAGTGAGGTGCACTATTCCATTATCTGATGTATTGAAGGTGAAACCAAAATTGTGGAGTGATGTGGCACATCTCCTTGAGGATAGTAGAGCCAAAAATAGTGTAGCTACTCTTGAAAAAGAGATATAGGAAAAAGATAATCCCAAGTAATTGCTACAATCGATTCCTATAATTAGAGTAGGAGAATATTGCGAAGGAGATAATGGTAATACAACTTTACCTCTTGAGTACAAAGATGTAAAAACATTAGCCATACTCTTTTGACAGTGGATCTAGAGTTGCCATTGCCACAAAGCAAATTGGCATTGCCACAAATCAAATTTGGATCAAATGGGGAAGACCAACACTTAGACAGACGTTGCAAATCCTTAAAGTGTGAATGAGCTTTGCCCAAAACTAGTAAATTACGATCAGGCAAATACATGTCACTTTAATGGAAGTATGTTAAGAGTACCAATTATGGGCGAATCATGTGACATTGGAGGAGGGAAACTTGTATGTCACTATTGCAACTCTATTGCTCTATGCATTGGAACATGCGAGTGTTTTGTGTACTATGTCATGCCTACCAATGAGACAGTTAGTAGGTTAATGGTTCATCGAGGAACCCACTACCATAATGTTCATGATGGTGCCTCAAAGAATCTTACAGAGAAAGAACAAGGGCTATGGTGAGGAAAGTTCTAGGCATCGATCGGTAGGAAGGAGCATGAAAGGTGCAAATATGTATAGCAAAGGAGATTGTGATTGCCTCTCTTATAAACAATGAAGTTCCAACAATCCAAATTGGCAAACAAGAACTCTTTGCCCCGTGGGCAAAAGACATGGGACCATTAGTCGAGGACAAGTAGTAAGTCAAAAACCTAGTACATGCCAAATTTTTTTTGGTTTGTATGGTATGGTCTACTAAAAGCATCCCACATGCAGGTTTTGACGGTCTATTTCTGCTTCTCGTATTATCGATCCAAGCAAAGAGTGTTGTAGCCTAGATGCACTTCTGAAATTGAAAAGAGATTGCACGTATGACTTCTTCCATGAAAGCAAGTTTTTGGGCCAGGGAAAAGATGGAGATAAATGATTTGTTTTCAAGATGTCAATCGTTGGACCAGCATCTGGTCTTGATTTAATAGATTAAATGAGGCGGTCAAGCAATGGTGATCTAACAAGATCATGGGTGTAATTTGATCGTACTCATCGAGTTGCTGGTTGGGTAACTATGGCTTGTCATGTGTACGACCCTAGGTATATTCATGTTCAAAATATCTCATTCATTACTTGCTTTTTGAAACGATCAATTGATTTTTTATTTATTTTTGCATTTTTAGTATGCAAGACCTACTTATAATAGCCACATGCGAAATGAAAGAGGAAGACATGGAATCACAATGTCTATTCTGGGAGTGCATTAATGAAGTCATGCAAAACCATGGCTGTGAGAAAGCCAATTTTTTTGACTTTATGGCAGATGAAGCACAAGCAAATTGGAATGCAGTACGTCATGTGTTTAATGGTGGGAAGTCAAATCTAATGGAAGAACAATCGTGCTTGTTCCATTGGAATCAAGGTATAATCCAGCATACAATAAAGTATATAACCAAGTCCCTATGAAAGACCTATGCCAATGGGGAGCAGCCATTCTCAATAACAAGAAATGGGGTGAGATCAAAGTATCGAACGTCCATTTCTATGGAAGCTATGCAAAGGTCAGATTAGCATTGGAGCTAAAGGCAAATGTGGTTCAGGAGCATGCAAGGGTTTAGGGTGTTCATGAGATATTTGGTCATGTAAAACAATATGACATCCACATTTGTAAAACAAGCCCCGTTGCACGTGTAAAGATTTCAGTCAACGTGTGGCAAATAAGAAACCATATCTTGCATAATATTTTTATTTTGTATTCTTGCGGGTTCTTGGACTTAGCCAAAATGAGAACATGTTTATCCACCAGCTAGTAATTGCACATGCGGATGTCTTTAATGCATTGTCTAGAGATAGAACATACCCACGTGTAGATCATTAGAGAGAGTACAGGTGATGGGAATGAAAATGAATTATGTTAGAGAACGTGAGAAGCACGTCATTGTATTCCACTTTTTGAAACATTTTAGTTGCCATGGTGTATTTGGTTTGCAATGAAATATGTCATTTTTTGAAAGCTTATCCTGTAAGTTCAAGTGGACTTGTTACACATTCAAATGTCTCAGGTCACATGTCACATCACTTGTCTTATCATGTGAACTCCTTATTGAGCTCCTTATTTCTTTATATAAATCATTTGTCTCATCATGTGAACTCATTATTTCCTTATATGGATAAGCGTAGGTGTTACTATAGATGCAACTCTCACGAAAAAAGTGGTCCATTTTTTTCTTTAATATATGCCAGCATATATATGTTAAATAGAGGACTCATACATGAAATGTTATCTCCCTCTCTTTGTAGCTCTATCATTTTGCTCTGATACTACTTTCTATGCTTTGGATACTGCATTCCAAGCAGCTTGGAAGATCATGTCTAGCATGCTCAAGGGTTCACATGACGTGGGGAATGCCAATGCATCTGATACAACCTTTTGAGCAAAGATTGCTTGGGGACAGCACAAGAAAATCTACGCACGCATGTTACGTAAACTAAGCACGATAAGGGACAATATGCAATCACAGTGTGGAAGATGGAATATTATTAACAAAAACCAAGCTAACATGCAACGCGATAAGGGACAATATGCAATCATAGTGTGGAAGATATGGAATATTATTAACGAAAACCAAGCTAACATGCAACGCGAACAACTTGTGAACGAAGCTAACATGCAACGCGAACAACTTGTGAAAGAAGTATCTTTCTTATTGGTGTAGAGCACGACATAAAATAGTACCCATGATGTAATACATCACTGTCACCATCATACAATAAGTCCTTTGTAATGGATACAATCGTACATGACCCACATTATCTTTTGTAAACACATTTTACTATGTTGCTTATTATGCCACCAGAAATTGCTTGTGCTTTTCTAGATAATATATTTTTACACATTTTGTTATAGTGCTTTGTGAAATTATTGTTAGAGAGAGAGAGAGGGATAGAGAGAGAGAGAGAGAGAGAGCGAGAGAGTAAGAGAGAGAGAGAGAGAGAGAGATTATGGGGATGAATGTATGGAAGAAATATCTATGGAATGTACTCGTCGGATTCCAAAAAGCGCTCGTTGAAAAATGCTTGCCAAAAAATATTCCTTTTGATTATTTTCTTGCTTTGCTTGGACGCTTGTTTGTCTTGGATTTTTGGATTTTGTAGTAGAGCGAGGTGACCTATAAACCTGTTTTGGCTATTTGTTGGTGCTATTGGTGTGGTGATATTGTGGAGAGGGTTTGGGTAGTCAAATCTGCTTGGTTTTGTCTTTGATTTGCACTTTTTGTATCTAAACCTATTGGGTTACTTGCTTCATTTTCTTGTCAACTTTCTTTACTTGTTGCATGTATGTATGTATATATGTAGATAGGTAGGTATGCATGCTATGTATGCATGTAGGTATGCACTTGAGAAAGGGAGGCCTTAACCGCAACAATAAGTGGCTAAAACTACCAATGTCTCTTTGTCACAGCTAGTTTGGAAGGTATGCACTTGAGAAAGGGAGGCCTTAATCGCAACAATAAGTGGCTAAAACTACCAATGTCTCTTTGTCACAGCTAGTTTGGAAGGTATGTGTTGAGTAATTTTCAACGAAATAATAATAAAAATTGGGGTAATCAATACCCTAAAACCAATGTATGTTATATAGGATGATTTTGATGCATGTTACAAAGCTAAGCTCCGATATTTGGCAAGCGTGGGTTCGGATGATTATCTTCGCCACCCATGAGGACTTGTATTCGGCCAATTATGCAGATGCCCTAAAGGAAACAGAGGTATATTACACACGCAAGGGTCTTGAGATTGCGATGATCGCAAAACCGGATAATAGAAACCATTTTTTTTGTTTGTGTATCTCTTATGTAGGGTACAACGAAAAAAATAGCAAGATGACACCTTTCAGGATGTCGAAAGTTGCAAGAGCACGTGTGGATGAAGACGAGTATGATACTTTTCTAACATGTGGAATCATCACAAACATTATATGATATATTTTAAATACTAACTACTTGTTGTGATTGTATGATTGCAAAAAATGCAAGTTGGTTGACTTGCTTATGCAAGGAGACATCGCCATGAAGTATGCCAGTATACCAACTGTAGATAGGACCTTTTCATAGTGTTTGCAGATGCACGTATATTGGTAGCAAACTAGAGGTAACTTACCATCTAGACGGAGGTTTATCGCATCATGTACCCTATTCATTACTAAAGTTAACTTTTGCAATTTCCAGGTGAGTGGTTGAGCTAATGAAAAAAATGGAGATGGAAAATGAGACCATCAAGGAGTGGCATGAGCATGTGGAGCAAGATTGTGGCATGAATTTTGAAGTACAAATGTAGGAGTACTGGAGACTTCACTTTGGGGTTATGTTCTCCCAGTGGAAAAATAAAATACGTGCAATCAGATCTTGAGAGCAGCCATACTTTGGATGCACCGCACGAAGATTTTTCTATAGGTATGTAATATGAAAGCCCCTCCCACCTAGAATGGGAAGACTTAAATGTGGATTGTGTCCTAATAACCATTTGTGGATATAGGTGGTGGTACAACTCCATTATGACTGGAGTCATTTCCCTTTACTAGAGCATCAAGCAATGCTTGGAGGGCTTCTGATGAAAGAGAGGACATTGGCATGTACCGTGGAGGAGTGGATAGATGATCTTCAAAAGAAAGAGGATATATGGTGGAAATGTCCTTGGTTTCTAGATTATCCAATCGGGCAGTATCCATAAGACAAGAAAGAATTTTATGAAGGTGAGTTACTTGGTACTATAAAGCCTTAATGAATTTATTGTAATTGATGCCATGTCATATTTGGTATGTGTTTCCTCTATATAGAGACATATTCAAAGAAGAAGAGGAAACCACAAGATGCAATGTCCCCAAACATTGATAAGCAAGCGGCGAAGAAGGGAAAAGAGAAGTTCATACCACAACCACCATCAAAGCCATCTAAGGGTAAGAAGGCAAATGCCCCACCAGAACCAGTACCAGCCCCAGAACCAGCTTCACACCTTGAACCAACAGCCAAAGGGAATAAGAGAAGGGAAAAAGCTCAAGAACAATCAAGCAAGGAGGAAGAAAACAAGGACAAGAATGAGGAATCCACCTCTACGAGCCACGAGGAAGAGGACGTGTCTCCATTAAAAGCTTCCACAGTGAAGATTTGGAATGAGGACAAGAATGAGGAATCCACCTCTACGAGCCATGAGGAAGAGGACGTGTCTCCATTGAAAGCTTCCACAATGAAGATTTGGAAGCGAACCCCAATGAAGCACAAGTCGAAACATCAGCTCAATCTCATACAAGTGGGGATCAATTGAGTTATGATGATGTGCTTGGCATACTAGATGCAAGTAATCCTATAATCTCTTCTTATGTTCTAGCAATTAAATAAACAAATCTTGAGATTCTCATATTAGTGTCTTACGATTGCAGTAGACAACACTAACATTGGGGACCTAGAGGTCATTTCTTTGCACCTCCTAGTTTGTGCAGATGTGGATATGTTGTCCAAAGCAATTTTGGACCCAACAATTAAGAATGTGTAAGTGTCTGGTCATGTGCTAAATGCATAGAGTAGTATTAAAAATGCATAGAGTAGTAAGTGTCTGGTCATGTGCTAAATGCATAGAGTAGTATTAAAAATGGAGGATTAAATGCTTTGTCCACAACAGAAAGCTGATGTGGATACTCGTTGATTTGTGGTGGTGGGGAATCTGGTGAATAGCAATATTGTAAAAGAGATGTCTATTGTCCAGGGTGGGAGATTGTTGGCATGGGTGGATTTTCCCACTCACACACGACCTAGGTCACATTTAGAGCATGTTCCAATAAAGAATAGGTGGGATGTGAGACTGGTGGAGGTAACTTATGTTTTGGCAGCCAAATTCCTCATGCCAAATGGAATGTTCGTGGCCACATGTCGAGATGAGTATCTACACGATGTTGTCGGGGCGGCTAACGGACGACGACAATGGATTTTGGTTATTGAGAACTCTCTTTGTACAACAAAGAGAGAGATTGTTCATCTCATTGGACATTTACAATGATGCAATAAGTGAAGCTCTCAATTCACATGCACCCACTGCTTTTGTAAGTGTAAACATTGTAGACTATGTGGGAATTTATTGTAGGTTTGTATGATCACACTCGCCTACTTTGAACTTCAGACAAGGATTGGTCTCCCAAGGTATGATTAGGCAGTAGGTGAGATTGTTGTTGATGGCAGTGGGTTTGAGAAGAGTGATGACACACTTTATGAGATATATACTTGTAAGAAAAAGGATTCTTGGTCGGGAGGCTCAACAGGCAAGGCATACAGACCTGGAGTGGAGAAAAGTGAGTACTTTAACACGTGATAACCCTAAACCATTCAAGGATTGTCCCTTATCATTTGACATATACTTACAAGAAACCAAGAAACCTTGCGTCCTGTCATCCTTCACACCATGTTCTTCAAACACGTGCTCACATGCCTTGAGGTAACTCTCCAACTCTTCCAAGCTTTTAAGTGGCATACTGAACCTGCTTTCAACAAACTAAAGGTCACTTGAGACGCTTCCTCAGTGGGGGCACCAAAACACTGTTAGGCAAAGAAAACGCGGGCCACCTCTATAGCAACCTTGCCCAATAGCATCAAAGAAAACGCGGGGCACCTCTATAGCAACCTTGCCCAATAGCATCAAAAAATCAACATTTATACCACAAAGCACTTCCAAAGAATCTCTAACAACACACTAAATCAAATCAATGCACTCCGATGGGACTTTACCGGCACACGCCCACCCAAAGGAATGCAACAGGAAGAGGGAAGAACCTGTCCACGCACGGCTTTACAGTACACACCGACAGTGCTAACAAGGACAAGAGATCACCCACTTCAATCAAAAAACACCTCCAACACCATCAAATCCATTACACATGCCAAAACCTGTGGAAACCCCATCACCTGTCCTACAACGTGCAAACCCTGGCAAGCTGCCATATATAGTAAACACTGCCGTACCGTAAACACCATAGCTCCAAATGGGACACTCAAAGGCTTGATAAAAACATCTAAAGGTAACAAACAATAGCTCTGAACACTCCAAGAGCTGAATCTAATCACCACCATGCGCAAAATCAGCACCAACACAGAGCTGTCCCCCCCGACAAGGCTACGCGTAGACGGCAACATCTGTCAGCAAACTATGCAAGAAACAGGCAAGAGAGGGTTCTCCACGACCAAAAAACACTAAATCCTCTTCATTTGTTGTACATGAACCCCTTTATACATGATTTTTCATGACTTGACTTAAAATTTACAAGGGGATGGCCCCGACGCACGTGGAAGACATAAAAACGGTGCATAACGGGCAAAACAGGACACCCGTCGTTATGGCAAACACAAACATGTGAATGTACATCTGGATACTAAAAAACATACTAATGATCACTCGGAAGCACACCCTGCTGAGTCCCAGGCATATGCATATTGACACTAAGTACACACTATTGGGGTTTAACAAAAAACGCGCAATGGCGTTATGAAAGGTGTGTATATCTGTAGTTTACCAATTGGCTAATCTCAGTAAGTTTTGAAATATTTATTGGATTTCACTTTCATTACTTGGCCAATTTAAACATGTTTTGAAATGTTGAGTGCTATGTAGGTCACCACTTAACCATTCTAAACTAGTTGATGAAGCAATAGTTGTTGAAGAAAACCTGCATCCTAGGTCCACCAATTAGCAATTTGAAATAATCTTTGCAAGAATTGGTGAATCCACTTGTTGGCCATTCCAGACAATTGCTAGAATGGCGGTATATCCACAATATGGCCAATTTAAACAAATTTTTCAATGGTTGGCGCATCCCAAATTCACCACTTGGCCAATCTAAATAAGCTGTGGAGATGTGGTGCATCTCTAGATCCACCACTTGACCATTTATAACAAGTTTTCAGGAGAAATTGGCATCATCCTAAATCCACCTCCTCCTGGCCGTTTTAAACAAGTCGTGGAATGATGTGTATTCTAGATTCACCCTTGGCCCTTCTACATAAGTTCAAGAAGGATGGGTGAGTCTCAAAACTATCACTTGGCCATTTTAAACACGTTTTGGAAGGTAGGTGCATACTAGACCCATGACTTTGCATTTTTCCAATATGGCTTTGTAATGTAATTTCCCAATTGATTTTTAGGCATTGTAATGATTATGTTGAGATATGGGCTCAATGTGAGTTCCAAGCTATAAAGATTATGTTAGCTAGTGTGCCTAGGTAGTAGATACAGTCAGTGTGGAGCTTGAAAGACCACCTTGGATGCCCGAGCAACGCAAATTTTTAACCCTAGGTATATAAGGCGGTGTGAAAATGGAATTAGGGTTCTCATCCTCCTTTGTTGAGAGCACAGTCTAGTGAGAGCTCATGTATGTGTATGGCTATGGATTCCTTGAGCTTCTTCATGCTCATGTGGCTCGAATAACACTAAGCAATGCTCATTCTCCTTCACTATGCCTTTCTTACTCTCTATTTGATGGTCGTTGATACTTTGATTAATCTAGTTAATTTCTCTATTGTCTACGTGTATGCATGTGTGGGATTTGATTGAAGTATGGTTAGCTGGATAGATCCGTGTGTGTGTGTGTGCTTGTAATTAGTGTATGATACGATAGGATTAGTAGGTTGTGCATCATTGGAATCACAAATGTGTATGATTGAGTTGTTGAGGTGAATAGGGAGAAGTGGAATTGGAGATTGCCAATATGTGGCTTAGCTCCTCCATATGCCAATGGCACCTCATATAGTGAACCCTTTTATGTTGCTTTGATTAGCTCACTAATTGGGTGAGTGTTTGCATGCTGTAGTCGGGTTACTAAAAGCTGTCCGATTTGATAATTTTGTTGAGTTATTGGACCTATGCTATGATGGATCCCCCAACATTTGGTGCCATTGCAAGGGATTGGTAGCTTACGCTCATGTAATAATGTGTCCAAAGCTAAACAAACATTCACAGGAGGTCAAGCTTTGCGCATTTTTTTTGACGCCCCATTTTTTGTAAATTTGTACATATATGCATGACGCCGTGTGTCAAAAAAGTGTGTGGGCTTTCTTTTTGTGGGTTTTATAGCTTGCTTTAGCAACAAGCACATGTACATGCAAGGTAAGTCACTTGGCTAGCACCACCTATCGGGTTACCTTCAGTGCCCGTTTGTGTGTTTTTTTGAGGTGCTACTTCCATATATAACTAAAACTTATGTAAAAACTAAGTGAAATTCAGGAAAATATCATAATTTTACAGGTTTTTGGTCGTTGTGCTTCCCTCATGCTTTTTGCTTGCAGTTTTTGCCCTCGACTAGCTCTGTCTATGCGTAGCTGTGCCAGGACACAACTCCCTATCCGCCTCAATTTTGCACATAGTTCCACAAATTTTGAGAATTTGTGATGTTCAAGACTATTGTTGCAGAGAATTTTTTGAGGCCTTAAAGCACTCCATTTGCAGTTGGGGTTTGGGAGGTATGGTCAATTTCCCGCAGAGCACAGGTTGGTTATGGCAGCTTGCAGCAGGCAGTTTTGTGTAGGGTGAGCTGCAGTGGTGGACTACATGTGAGATGTGGGCTATGTATGCTTGAAAATTGAGGTTTGAAAGAAGGTTTTTGTGAAGGGGGAGGCTTCTTTTCTCAAGTACATTGGTTGGCGTGTGCCGTAAAAATCCGTATTTGAGAATAAGTGCTTCTTTCCATTCATGGTGGTCTCTTGGGTGCACGTTTGCCAGTAAAGTTCTCATAGGACCATATGATTTTGTGTTGGTGGTTTATGGAGGTTCTTTTGATGTGCTGATTGTGTGTGTCACCAACAACGTCATGCCATGACAAAAAGCCTATAAGATGTCACTCTTCAGCAGCAGGAGTCATCACAGTTCTTTGGGAAATCATCTCTAAAATCTAAACTAAGGTCGCCATTAAAGTCCCCTCCCAAGAGAGAAATTCTACCAGAGAGTATAGTAGATATTTTGAGGTCAAAAGTTACTCAAATACAAGTAGATAATGCACAGCATATGCAAGCAAAAGGTGCCGCGTTCACAGTCAACATTTACTATAGATCAGAGTGATCAAAGCAAAGAAGCTGCAAAAAAAAGGGTAAACCAAAAGAAGCCAGGTCCACAGCAAAAGCTGTCAATAAAGGAGTTCCCACCATGAAGATCAAGTGTGAAATCATTTTTCAAAGTGGAGTTAAGTTATTAAGGGAAGAAAAGCTAGATTTCAAGCTAGACAAGAATTGAACGTCCTTCTGTACATGGCTAAAATGTGGCCAACCACAACTAGGTGATGCTTCACAACTCATTTTCATGTTTGGAAATTTAACGTCCTTTTGTACATGGCTAAAAATGTGGCCAACCACAACTAGGTGATGCTCGACAACTCTGAAGTAGCTAATTTCACTCATACTACAAAAAGGTCAGGTATACGAGTCCCTAGTTCATTCACCTTGTCTCTCAAGAAGCCATTTTTCCTCTACATGAGTAGTTGACGAGACATGCAACCTTAACTTGGGATGAAAGTAGTGAAGTGTTTTCAACATGTTAATAAGGAGATCTTGAGTTCTCTATCTACCATTTTGCAGCCTTGTTGGGAAGTCCAGGTATTTTATGTCAATCCTAGCATTGGGTGTGAAGCTCTAGGAGCAGTTTTATTGCAAAAGGACCCAAGGATGCTGTTGATGAGGCCTGTGTATTTTGCTAGTAGAGTAATGACTACTGCAAAAAAAAAAAGGCTTTTAGCTCAGACTGTCGATCATCTTGTCTCGGCTCTAAGGTTTGTCGTGGAAAAGTTTCAGGCATGTTTTTTGCCCAAGAACTTTGTTGTACTTACCAAAGAAGATGTTTTTTCTTATGCCCTATAGCACAAGGAGTTATCACCAAGGATAGCAAAGTGGGTGGTGCAATTAAATAGGAATCTGATTATACCTTGTAGGTGATCAAGAGGTCTACACAAGGAGTTATCACCAAGGATAGCAAAGTGGGTGGTGCAATTAAATAGGAATCTGATTATACCTTGTAGGTGATCAAGAGGTCTACACAAGCTTGTTCAGTGGACGTGCTTACAAATAGATGAGCCTACGAAAAGGCAGAATTCAAAGGGATTGTCCTATTAAGGCTCTTCCTCCTCCTCCAGAGCCAAAGATTTTGTCTGGTCGAGCCCATAGTCTACTTTTTGATGGTGCCTAAAGCAGCAAACCCTAGTAATGTTCTATAACCCCACAATATTACTTTCCATGTGTAGGATCTGATGAAAATTTTGCTTGACTAACATGATTTTGCATATGTTTGCATATCAATGTTTGCAAAGTGTCGATGACTCACCTCTTGTCATCATGGCTGCGGCATGTAGGAGAATGTGTTGTTCCATTTCTTTTAGAGGGAGCTTATTTTAGTGCTTTCAATAGAAAAGAAAATTATATATTCTCCACTTTTAAGGCAAGCTATTCCATATTTATGGTAAAACTGAATAACAGGAGGACCATAAGTTATTATTCTACCAATACCACAAGAAGTATTCTAAGACATTTCCCATCTATAATTTCCCACTTTATCGATTACAAAAACATCATGAGCTTTTGCAGTCGAGGTGTAGCACACAAGGCTCTTTTTTTTGGGGGGGGGGGGGGGGGAAAGGCACCCACACCGCACCTAGCTAGGGATGCAAAACCTCACAATGTTGAATATTGCAGGGAAACATAAGGCCCAGGGGGCCTCTTTCCCACAAAGGAAAATGCTGTGAACACACGCCTGCAACACACATTCTTCTATTATTGGTAAGAAAAAAATGTAGCCCAAGCATCAAAATACTATTGACAACAGAGATGCCTCTTTCATAAATTTGATGTTGGAAATGTGGTGACATGGGCTATATAATAAAACAAAGAAACAAATGAAGAGCAGGTGACCAGTGAGCTCAGAGGTATCTTATATCTTCATGATCGTGTTCACATTCATACTTTTCTTGAAGCTTGTTAGCGCTTTGGGCCATTCCAACACATTTCCACGCAACTTCCAAAACCATCTTTTGCACAACAATAATTTGGTATGCCTGTTGGACACAGGTTTAGACATGATCCAAACCCGTTTTTGAGGCAACAAGAATAGTTTACTTTGTCCATACAAAGTTGCAGACAGGATCCAAACCCGTTTTTCAAACAGCAATGATAGTTTATGCCTACAGTGCACGTCTGCTTGCATCCAAATCCATTTTTGAGACAGCAGTACTCAGTGTCTGCAAGCTGGCGACCAATCATTCCTGCCATGAAATACCATTATTTACTTCTCACATTAGTAGTGGTTGTGTTAATTTAGCCTTAAAGATAACAATATTATTCAATGCACATCTCAGTGCAAAACAATTACAATATATAAGCTCTAACATCAAAAGAAGTTTTGGGCATTGCCCCCATGTGGGAAGAAATCCACTTTCCCTTATGTTTCCATATAGAGATCACGAGCTTCCCTTGCCTAGCTAGGAAGGGTGCAGGGCAAGGCATCTCCTTCTCGGCTGGTGCACCCTGCCCCCACTACATTTGGCTAGGTGTGCTACTCCTTGCCTGCAGAAGCTCACGATGTTGTTGTACTCGTCAATGTGGGAATCATTGTGGATCAGAAATATCAAAAAAATTCTTGTGCATAATCTTCGACACACAACCTAACAAAAGTTTCAATCAATAGAGCTATGTATGACATAAATAATCAATGCCCATCTATTGCACATGTTCAACACACATCACAACGAAATTTTCAGTCGAACCTTTATATGACAAGCACTCTTTAAGATTTCCAAATCACACACCCATGTCATTAAAATCCATTTCTATGAATGAGCCATCACAATCCTCTACATAGCATGTCCCTACCATTCAATTCAACTTATATAAATGGGCCATAACCATACGTATAGATAAGGAATTGCCAATCACAAATTCATAGAAATTGGGCTTACACCTAGTGTATCCCCATCATTCAACTCAATTCCTATGGATGGGCCATAACCATCTATTCATACAAAATCCATCCTTATACATTTGCTAACGGAAACATTTTTAGAAATTGGGCTCACACACCACATAGTAAGGATATGGTCAAGGCTTGGGCTCAAGTTGTGAGCCCAAGTGTGCAAAATTCTTCCCCATGCCTTTGGCTATGCACGACCGAGAGGTTGTGGGTTCAAGCCTTGGAGTAGCAATGTTGTGTATAGTTCCCTCAAGAAGAGGCCCTTAAGAAGAGGAGGGGCTTGACATGTGCGTTGACAAAATGGAGGTCAAGTATTTCAATAGAAAAAAAGGGTTAGTCTCATACATTCATCACGAGAAGGCCTTTTAAATAGGTAGGTTAGGAGCATTTATAAACCTGAATAGCACCACTTACCTCCCTTCCATTGGACAAAAAACAAACAACTATTTAATTGGGCAAAATATAAAGAACACTCTCTTTTTTTGCTAAAAACTCTCTCAATTTACTCTCTCTCTCTCTCTCTCTCTCTCTCTCTCTCTCTCTCTCTCTCTCTCTCTCTCTCTCTCTCTCTCTCTCTCTCTCTCTAGAGCATTATGCCATGATGTACATGTTGGTTGGTTAAGAAGGTGCAATAAAGCTTCTCTATCAATGACAACCCCAAGATTGAAGATATGCAGCTAGTAAATGAAGAAGAGGGGGTGCGGGGGCGTTGGTTATCATTGATGTAGAGGCTGTAGAGGTCGTTATAGTGTGCATGGTTGCAAAAATCCTGCCTCATGTTGTTGCTAGAGAAGCTACACACTAGAAGTGTCTTGTCTCTCCCCGAACACCTTTACTCTTGTCCGTCGAGACCATAGATAGCTTCCTGTAGCACTAATCCCCTCAATTGAACCCATGAACTAGCCCCAGCTTGACAAGATCCATACACCCACTACTACATCACACCTCCACAAAGGCTTAGAACATACACCCATTACAACGTCACACCCACACACAGGTTTATGAACGGACACTCATTAGAACACACCACCACCCATGCTAAAGCTCGTGGAACAAATACAAATGCGGTTACTAATAGAATTAAGACACCATTATCATGCAGCGATTGCTACTAAATTTATTTATGCTTGGCTAAACTTATGTTAATTAACCTCACATAAAGTACGACTAAGAGACAATTCCAACAATTGTTAATCTTACATTGTACGTCCAACTTGTGAGTTTTTTTCAATTTATAATAAAAAAACTCCCTCTTTAAATATCTCTCTGTAAACTTGTTCCAAATAAATAGAATGTCCTTGTGATGAGCTCATGTGATAGGCACATTTTTTGTAAGTGACTCCCCAAGCTCTTAGGTGATGCTGTGGCTGTAAAAGGCCAAGCCTACGTCATCCATGGAGTCCGCACGAATGCCTTAGGTGTCTATTTAGCTATCAAGACGGCTCACATGACTTCATCTTCCATAAGATGTGCCTTCATGCTCTGGGATGACTGCATATGATCACCTCCTGGAACTTCTGCAGAAAAGCCATACCATTTACTGTGGGGTACTCCAATAATATCTCTCTCCATTTTCTCCACTGTTTGTCTTTGAAATGGGGTTGATCTTCCAGCACCTTTTTGATTTGTTAGAGCCAACCGCATCTCCAATGTCTTCATAAGCTGTAGGGTGCTGTCCAAAAATCCATGAAAATATTGGTTGGTTCCTGTGTCAAAAGTGTAGGCATTTCTTTGTTTCCAAATATGCCACAGAAGCAATCCTCTAATGGAGTGCCAGACAAGAGGATCCAGCTGCTTGCAGACTCCAAGCAACACTTCTTGCCTGCCAATAGGTCTAAGCTTAAGTTGTTTCAAGCATGTATTTATCACGGCAGAAAACTAGGCACAGTGAAAGAACAGATGCATGACAGTTTCCTCATTTTGTTTACATCTGGGACATATGCCATCCCCTTTGCCAAAGGTGGGAGCTCTACTCATTGTCCACACTGCCTTATGCATGATAAGCCACATTAGGTATCCATGTTTCCTTTCCATATTAAAGGCCCACACAGTTTTAAACCTGTAAGTCCACTGATGCTGATTCCAATTAACCAGCCATCTTTTGCTCAATCTATTCCAGAGACTGATATAAGGGAGAGGGGATTGGGGATGGTGGGGGCAAGGTTTTTTGAATGCTTCCAATGAACAGACTTTAGAAAGAACTTGATATATGAATGCCTGTGCTAATCAATTTTTTGCATCCTGCTCTGCACCAAAGCCATGGCTCTCTAGATCGTACCTTCTATCCAGCTCTTGTTCATCCATGAGGGTATGGCCAATAAGAACGTCTTGAATAGAGACTATGCCTTTCTTGAAGCAAAGATAGGCCAGGTTGATTTGTGTGGGGGGCTGAATATCTCCGTCAGCCAGGCCGTACCAGAAGGAGTTATGGGCGGCGAGCGCATACCACCACTTAGACTGCTTGTTGCAAAAACCAAGAGCTCTTTGTAAGACATCCATGTAGCCCACATTCTGTAAATGATAGGGCTACCCACAGGGATCAAGGGAACTCTAGAAAACAAAGCGTCATGAAGACTCGCGAAGCCTTTCCATGCTCTCTTAGCTTTATGGTAGAATTTGGATCTATCTTTCTTCACTAAGAGATCCCAATAGTCCTCATAATCTATGCTTCTTAGTAGCTAGCTTGGTGAACAAATGTTCAATGTCTATGATGCCCAGACCCCCTTGTTCCTTGGGGTAACAACAGGTTTTGAAAGCAACTTTACTGACCTATGTCATCAAAATTGTATTTTGATACAATTCTTAGCTTTATTAGGGAAAAATATTCCTAGAATTGAACACTCTAGTCATTTTTGTCCACAAGAAAGCTAAAAAGACGGAAGCTTCAATGAGGCTTGATTCACGGTTTCAAAGTGCTGCAGAGCCTAGATGGAAGCCGAGAGTCTACAAGAGCCTAGGGAATTAACCCTAATTTTTTTAATGGTTAAATTCAGTTTTTAATACATGAAAAAGCTTAAAAGAGGAGGAGACGTCGTGGAGATGCAAAAAGATGCTAATTTTGACGCTCAAGCTAAAAGTACAATTTTCAGCCAAAATAGAATAAACTTTGTATTTCTGTCCACGTTGCCTTGTCGACCACACCTATTTCCGTCGTTTTAAGTACTTGGAGGACCAGATTCTGAGGAGGGACGCGAAAGTTATGAGCAGAACAAGTTGAAGACAGTCTCAGGATCCCACACACATGCAAGCTTCCTGAAGACTGCTGATGAGCCATCAAATGAGAGTGCTCCAAGACTCTCAAGGCTGCACTTAGGTCTTCTCTAGGGCTCTCAAGCTATCCCTAAGGGCTTGACGTAGCTGCTCTCATCTCTTTCTAGGACTCTCGACTCTCCCCGTAGTATCCCTATCACCTACGTGTGACAACGGGGCTTGGGAGGGCGAACTAGTCTTCTTCTCCTCTCTTCTCTTATGCAACCAAGTAATTCAAGTGCCAATTATAAGTGGCAAAAGCTTCCAACGCCTTGCGAAGAGGGCTTATAATCACTTTTATCAATACAAGTTCCTTTAGAGGGGGGGTCGGCCTCATATATCCGGCCCTCAACACTGTGTCGGTGTTTGTGTTTATGCTTATTCTCTCTCTCTCTCTCTCTCTCTCTCTCTCTCTCTCTCTCTCTCTCTCTCTCTCTCTCTCTCTCTCTCTCTCTCTCTCTCTCTATTATTTATGTTGCTAAAGAGGCAACTAAATTCCGGATAATTGTCGAGTTTATTCCCAATTTAGTTTCATTGGTATCAGAGCCAGGTTCTCTCTTCTTTCTGAAGAAGAGGGCGATCTACCACACAACGGCAAGGCCACAAGTGTGTAGGTGGGATAAGCAACATGGGAGAGCCATCATCATCTTGGCAAACTTTCAATTTCCATGATGATGAGGAAAGTGCACAAGGCATGCAAGCACTGAGGCTGTTGCTTGCCAAGTTACAAGAAGCTCCAAAGACTTGGAAGGCATGTAGAACCGCCATCATGAAACAATTTCTTGAAGATGATGCGGAGGACAGTGTACTCACGGCTTCATGAAGGTGAGTCCCTCCAGAGTTACATAGAGAAGTTTTGGGACACATGTCTCAAAGCTACAGGCTATAAAAGTATCCATTTTATTGAGAAGAAGCAACAGTTTTGTGCCGGTTTACCAGAGGATATGCGCACCTATGTGCAGACACTCCGGCCTAAGACTATTGCTGCTGTGATCCACTATACAAGAGTGGCTCACAAAATCTTCAAGACGAAGACTCCTCCAAAGGGAGACAAGGGTAATGGTAGCTTGAACGCAAAGCCAAGTGTGAAGAAGCAAGCTACCCAGAAGACCTATCAAGGAAACAACCGTCTCTCACCTGAAGAGATGGCACGGTACCGAAGAGAGAATCGCTGCTTCCGATGTGGCACGATGGGTCACTCCTATCGTGAACGTCCACAACGCAACGCATGACGCGAACCTCCCAAGGTAAGCAATGTCATAGCTACTTCTAATGAAGATTCTCCACATGCTAGTCAATTATGTTATGTGTGGGGTAAGATCCGTGATCAAAACGCTTTGATTTTAATGAATCCAGGTTCAACACATAACATAATTTCAAGGGAGCTAGCAAAGAAGCTGGGAATTAAGGCAAGCGAGATGGGACCTCCTTTAGAAGCACAAGGTGCATGCACGGGACAAGAAGTGCCAGTCACACCACTGATTGGCAACCTCCGCTGTCGGGGCACGCGTCGTTCGATGCAGGAGAGTCGGCGGGCGGGCACCGGGCCACTTGGTGAAGCGGGGAGAGAGACGGCAAAGAACGGTAAAAGCAACCCTCGAAAGACCGATAGCTTGACACTCATCGGATAGACTCGGCTTCTCAAAGTGAACGCATCGTCAGAACACTCTTGAGAAGGTAATCCCTGGTTTTTCCCAAAGCATACTCACCGACGGTACAATCTTGGGAAGGTAAGGTGAATTTCTGGGGTAGTCACACAGGAAGTCGGCTTCCTTTCTTGTCCTTTCCTCTTCTTCGACGGAGAGAAGAGACACGAACAAACTCGGACGATAGATTACTTAATTACTCAAGAATAGAGAACAGTAGAGTGGAGAAGACAAAGATATCTTATTCATGAGAAGTACAACTCCCTTCATTCATCCCATCATTGATCCATCATCTACCACCATGAACCCATGATGATCCCATCATAACATGATCCACATGCCTTCTTACAACTTCTTTATATAGGTCCTGCTTTTTACACAAAAATAAAGCAAAAGCTACTTTATTTAGCTAAAGCTCATAAAGCTAAGTCCTCTTTTTAGCAAAACTCAAAAAGTTGAGTCTAAAACTCAAAAGTAGACTTGCTAACTATAGGAAAACTCAGTGGGCGTTTTTGCCTTTTTAGCGTTTTTTTCTTTTTTTTTTAATACCGAAAAAAACTACTTTTTCAAAAAATGCCCCACTGCTTTTTCTGCATCTTTTCTCCAAAATAGAGCTCCATAAATGTTATTTTTGGATTTCTCTTTATCCAAGATTTTTCCCAAAAAACAGCTCTTTAATCTTTTTCTTTTTCGTGGACGCAACACGACACGACATCCACCCCCTCTGAACCTGCACATCCTTTGGCATGTGCCAACCTATCGTTCCTCTGTCTCATGCTCTTCTTCTGACCATCCTTCATCTCCCTCTGTATCTGCACATCATGTGCCAACCAATTTACCCTCTACAGCATTGTCTCCACCAGGATCATATGGAAAATCATCTAGATAATGCGATAAGTAGGTAAGTTGACGTAGGTCATCATAACATCCTCCTGGATCATATGGACAAATCAAAGTAGGTAAGCTTTCATAGATTATCACAGCATCCAATGACTTGGTCTTCTCTTCTGCAGAAATCCACTCCACAGCATCCTCCTCTTCTTTGATTGGTTGATCTCGTCAATCAACTTTGTAACTTGAATCTCTCTTTCTTTCTTCAATTGAGCAAGTCTTATTTGTGCTTTGACCACATTGACCTATATGTCTATATCCATATCTATTTGTACGTCCTCAAAACCCCATTCCATGTCATCTTTGACCTCCTTTAGCTCTTGAACCTCAAGATTCACTGTGGCTCCATCTCCTTGTGCTCTATCTTCAATCATGTCTTCAGGTAATGCCTCCAATTCGGGTTGCATATATTTACCAAATAAAGAGATTGAAAGATTCACATCAGCTTCAAACACAAAGCTTTCCTCTGCAAAACTTGGAGTAGAATGCGATATATCCTTGTCATGCTTGGAAACATCCTCCATCACCATAGGTTGTACCATGTCTTCAAATCCATCTTCATCATCTAAACAAGCCAAAAAATCGGCCCAAACCTCTTCTTGCTCCAAAGTGTCGCCATGTACATCCTTCCAATCATCCTCATGTCCCTGTTGTATTAAAATGAGTCAAAAGAGAGTCTATACCTTGATCTTCATCCTCATCACTGGAACCATTGTTGGAGGTAGTTTCAATTTGGTTTCGGGATCCATCTTCGTCGACCTGTGTAGAATTGTCCAAAACCTGGTTTTCTCTTATTTCCAATTGTGTATTAAGAACTTGAACTCTGTCCTCGTCGTGAAGTTCCAAAACATCACTATCTTTGCGAAGGTATGCACCTTCTTTGGCTTTGAGGTTTGCACAAATCTGCTCCCAAAATTCGTCATAGTTTTAACTTTTGGAATATACCTTGATCTTCTTGTTCTTCTTGAATACCTGCAGCATCACCAAAAGTTGTCCCTATTTTCGACTCCAATTAATAGTCACCCACTTGTATAACAGCATCTTCAAAATCAGCCCAACTGTCATCACATGCTTGGTCCAATTCAAGTATTTGCTTACGCAAATCCAGAATCACATGCTTGGTCTAATTCAAGTATTTGCTCATGCAAATCGAGAATCATCAATCGTTTAAATTCAGTGATCATGCGTTCATCTAGGACACCTCTAAGTTTCATCTTTGGCCTGTAGCATGTAAGATAACCTTTAGCATCATACCCATCAAATACACACCTTTCCTCATATACTGCATCGAGTGCATCTTCCACTGTTTCATCCATCTGCTTTTTCTGATTCATCGATTCCATAAGTTTCGTAAATTCCATCATCAACTGATTTCCTTTTTCTTTTAAGTTTGCCATAACTTCCAACTTCACACTCCGGTTGGTTTCGCATCGGGTTGGGGCGCGTGTCGTTCGATGCGAGAGAGTCGTCGGACGGGCACCGGGCCTTTTGCGGTTTAGCGGGGAGAGAGACGGCAAAACACGCGAGATTGAACGGTAAAATCAACCCTCCGAAGACGACAGCTTGACACTCACCGGCGGATAGACTCGGCTTCTCAAAGCGAACTCAACGCTGGAACACTCTTGAGAAGGTAATCCCTGGTTTTTCCCAAAGCGCGCTCACCGGCGTTACACTCTTGGGAAGGTAAGGTGAATTTCCGGGGTAGTCACAGGAAGTCGGCTTCCTTTCCCCTTTTTGCTTCTTCTTCGACGACGGAGAGAAGAGACACGAACAAACTCGGACGATAGATTACTTAATTACTCAAGAATAGAAGAACAGCAAAGTGGAGAAGACAGATATCTTATTCATGAGAAGTACAACTCCCTTCATTCATCCCATCATTGATCCATCATCTCCCATCATGAACCCATCATGATCCCATCATAACATGATCCACATGCCTTCGTACAACTTCTTTATATAGGTCCTGCTTTTTACAAAAATAAAGCAAAAGCTGCTTTATTTAGCTAAAACTCATAAAGCTAAGTCCTCTTTTTAGCAAAACTCAAAAAGCTGAGTCTAAAACTCAAAAGTAGACTTGCTAACTATAGGAAAACTCAGTGGGCGTTTTTGCTTTTTTAGCATTTTTTTAATACCGAAAAAAATTACTTTTTCAAAAAATGGCCCACTGCTTTTTTTTGTATCTTTTCTCCAAAATAGAGCTCCATAAATGTTATTTTTGGCTTTCTCTTTATCCAAGCTTTTCCCCAAAAAATAGCTCTTTAATCTTTTTCTTTTCGTGGTGGACGCAACGCGACACGACACCACGTTCATGCACAAAGTTATGTAGAGCCAGAGGAATTTTATGTCGCTCCTCTTTTATCTCAAGATGTCATTTTAGGCACCCCATGGTTTCATAGGAAAGCCGCTAAACTTATCTACATTGAACGACTTATTACTTTTTCTCATAAAGGCAAAGATGTTGTTATCCGCACTCAGAAGAAAGGGGACACCATACCCTTAGTAAATCATGTAGCTTTCAATAAATCAATGAAATCATCTCTTTCCTCGTATATGATTTTTGTAAGAGATCTTAAGTCTATGTCTGACGATGCCAGTGAACCTCTTTCAAAGTTAGATGCTAATCTTAAGTCTTTCCTAGATGAGCATGCACACTATTTTTCCGAAACCATACCTGTTGAGCTACCACCTTCAAGAGGTGAAGATGACCATAGAATAGACTTGGTTCTAGGCACATCTCCACCTAATAGACCTCCATATAGGGTCTCACTAGCTCAACAAGAAGAGATAATGGCTCAAGTTAATGAACTTCTATAAAAGGCCATGATCCAACCGAGCTCCCCTCCATTCTGTTCCCTTGTGCTATTAGTGCAAAAGAAGGATGGTTCATACCGTATGTGTGTGGACTATCGTGCACTAAACAAGAGCACTATAAAGAACAGATTTTCGGTCCCAAGAATTGAAGATATCTTTGATAGGCTTCAAGGATCATCCTATTATAGTAGGATTGATTTAAAGAGTGGCTATCACCAGATACAGATAGTCCCTGAAGATATCCATAAGACGGCCTTTAGGACCACTTTTGGATTATAGGAGTTCCTTGTTATGCCATTTGGTCTAACAAATGCTCCTGCCACATTCAATAGAATGATGGAAAGGATATTTAGACCATACCGTTCTTTCACAGGAGTGTTCTTTGATGACATTATTGTCTTCTCCAAAACACTTGAAGAACATAAGGAACATTCAAGAAAAGTTTTTGACGAGTTGCATCGTAAACAAGCTCTTCATCAATGGTAAAAAGAGTGAGTTCTTTTTACAAGAGATACGTTACCTTGGTCATATAACACTATAAGAGAAGGAAGACCAAAACCGCCCATATTGCCGCGAAATTACAAAGGAAAAATGCCCTTGTAAAATATGCAGTCTCGAAAATAGGCCAGGCTATAACTGCGGCAATGGACCATAAGCAATAAGTGCGGTAATAATAGCGGATATATTTTCGCGTTTATTACCGCGACTATATCCGCCATTATTTTCGTGAATATTATCGCATCCGGCCTATTTAAAAATAAGAAGGCTCATTTGTGCTATCCAAATTGGATGGCCCAAATGAGCCTCCTTATTTTTTTACTTGCATAAAAAAAAAGATATTAGTGCAGTCTTTTAATTTAGAACTAAAAAATATAATTCATCAGATCTTTAGTTTAAGTGGATAACTTTAAACAAAGAATACAACAATGAAATTTACACAAAACCCAAAAATTTTATATTGCATTATATTTACAAAAAGAGTTCATAGGTGAACAAAAAACTTTTCTATCCTATGGCTACTACTCCTCCTCCTCCTCCTCGTCTGTAGGTACCGAGCTTGGAGCGCCGTGACTCTGAAATAACCAAAGATACATTAGATAAGACAATGAAATGATTATTACACCATTCATAAAACTATACTCACTCCCTGCAGACTCCCAATTGCAATGTCGAACTCCTCACGACTGATATGATGGTTTTCCACAACCATCGCCAAGTATTGACCATCTCGATACTTGACCATCTCCCTAGTAGAACGGTTCAAAGTGATGTTTTCCTAAAACACATCAAGAAAACTTATAAGCTAACATGCTATTGATATCTTGTTAGGGAGAGAGAGAGAGAGAGAGAGAGAGAGGGAGTAGGAGGGGTTGGGAGATATGGAGCTTTGCAGGTTATGGTGATGGCGGCAAGAGCAGGTTATGTTGCACAATCGCGGCATAACTTGCTCTCTGCTTGCTTTTAAAATTCCCCAGTCATTTTCGCGTATATTACCGCGTGTATTGCCGCCGCGACTATTTTCGCGTACGCATTTTCAACGGCTAGAAAGGTATCCTAGGCTATCAACGGCTATGAAAAAACCAAGCACTTTCTATTTTTTATTTTTTCTTTAGTAGTGCTTTATTGATTCTTGAATAAATGTATGTGTGTTTTTGTTTTTATTTTTATTTTCTAAAAAATACTAATTTCAAGTTTTCTACTTTTTCATCTTTTAAAATATTTATTTTTTTTTCCGAAAATTTAATACATATTTAATTTAAAATATTTAATTTTTTCATATTTTAAAATATTTATATTTTCACAGGGTGATTGGGATGCGCGTGGCTCGCCGTTATGCGTTTCGAGCGGGAGCGATTGGTGTGCCAGGCATCGGCCATGTGCATGAACCACATCTGATGCAACTTTCTCACCATGAGCATGAGCCACAAAGGCATCTGCGTGACTTCTATGATTAGGCAAACTGGAGAATAAATGCACAAAGAGTGGCACCACCATACGTCAAAATTTTGGCACCGCCATACTGCTATATAAGGTTGTCACCGCCTAAACCTGGCGTGGGCATCGCACTGCACCTCTAGCCCTCCCAAGTAGCCCCTTTGGTCAACAATGGGCACCAATGGTCTAATTAGGCATTGGCCACATAGTCATGGTGGTAGCAAAGGACTTGGGGCACCAATCTGGACAAGGCAAGGACACCGAGCCCGTGTTCCATATGCACATTCATTGCCAACCCACGTTCGTGGGCAATCTCAAAAGCAAAGCTCTGGTGCTAAGCACCACCATCCAAGTAAGAATCACCTTGGGAAAATTCTATATGGCACCATTTGATGTCTACAAGGCCAAAGTGGCATCGCCTAAGAGATAAGTCGCTATTGATGAGTAGGTCAGCCCTGACATCAATTGGCATCAACCTTGGCTTGATCCAACATTGTTTGTTATCTAGGCTTTGTGAACATTAGTTGGCACTGTGTGTACAAAGCTAGTCTTTGCTCCCTTTGGAGTTGGCATCAACCTTGGCTTGATCCAACATTGTTTGTTATCTAGGCTTTGTGAACATTAGTTGGCACTGTGTGTACAAAGCTAGTCTTTGCTCCCTTTGAAGTTGGCACCACTTGTATATTCTTGTCATAATTGTCAACAAAGTAGGGGCATTGGCAAAGCTATCATCGACAATATACTTAATAGAGCATTGTAAACCACACACAACAAGTCAACGGCACACAATAGTCAAAGGCTTTAGGACCAGGTGTTATAGAATAAGCACCAGCACAGATAACTCCAATCTAGCCACAACCCCATCTACCAATTTTGGGGTTGTGGATAGATTGGAGTGCAATCTTGTGAGGCTCCAACCTTGATACCCGAATAGACACTGGAAATCCATAGGCAAGCACCAAGTGCAAGCTTTAGGGCCAGGTGATATAGAATAAGCATCGGATAATGTGGGCCTAAGCACCTATTTGCGGGTCACCGTGATGGACAACTATAGTCTAGTAAGAACTCCAACGAATATAAAATGTCTCCAGAGGACGTAGCAGACTCGACTAGTGCATGGAAGTGGCTATGCAAGTGTCAAAAGATAGCCAAAAATATCAACGATAAGCACACAACCTAAGCACGTAGGAAGGAGGACAATCTATCTCCTAATCAAACTAACAAGCTTCTAACATACTCATACATTGATCTAACTAGTGTCTAGAGCTCAATGGACGGACATAGGACTCTAATCATGCTTGCAGTCTTGCCAATCAACTCTAATCCAACTCAATTTGCCAATGGACATAGAGCGATCCGGAGGTAGACGAAGTACAAATTAACTGAATCTCACAAAACAACATTTAGTAGATTCCTAATGAGCTCAAGATCAATCCCACCAAGTTTGAGCACAAAATACTAAGTAATTTGTAAGAAATTAGATAAAAACTACTAATCTTGCTCTAATCACAATCAATAAATTAATCAATGTAAACATGACATTGATCACATGGAAATGTAGAACATAGAGAGGAGATTAACCTACTTCAAACAAAGTTCAAATCCAACGAGTTATGCGCACGTAGCGTTTACCTGAAGATTAGTGTGTTTGCGGCTTGTCTTATCTCTTACAACTTTCCTCTCTAAATGACTTAAAAATTGTCTTTCATACTAATTAAGTGGGCGGTCGGCGGACCAGTTTGAGGTTTGATAGATTTGGTGACCCATTGTGGCAAAATTGGCATAAGAACCCATTTTGGTTGTTTTGGGATCACCAAGTCTACTATGTGGGTGTAGTTATCTGTTTTGTCTTTGTTTCTTTCGGAGATAATGTTTGACAATGTTGCAGAATCGTACGTACTGAATTTGGATTCTTTTGGAATCCAAATTTGTTTGCAACCTGCTTGTACCTGTAGCAACTTCTTGACCCCTATTTGCTTTAGTAATGGGTTTCAAGGAATTGGAATGCCACAATTTCTATTCTCTGTCTACTAAACAGCTATTTTTGGAGTCTGAAGATGGCTTTTTGGGTTTTCGTTGTACGTGTGGGTGTCGGGGAAAAGACTAGTTCTTGAGCTTTGGTATCCATATCTGTTTGGGATTGGAAATAAGTTTTCTCTTGGTGGGTACCCATATTTTGTAGGCTGTTTTGCCTTTTTGTGCGACATGCACGATACTGAGTAAGACATCATTAGATGCGAGCACCTGATTAGTTGTGGAGATAGGGGAATCTATTGTATTCTATCTGTTTGCCACATCTAGAATTCAAACATCTAGAGTCAATTAGGGCATATTGAGACCTGTGAGTTGTGCCTAGTTGAATGAGGATGTAGGGATCTAATCCCCCTTCACTATCAGTGTGGTCAACACTGAACATAGGCTCAACCTGTTCACTTGTATTGTGTGCCTGCTCATTATAGAGGTCCCTACAAGGTTTTATGAAGGACTGACCTTCTTCTTTAGCCATCACTACTCGTGGGTGTCTTTTTTTTGCTTTAGACTCCCGTTGTGAATCTTCAATCATCCTTTGGTGCTTATTCACCCTGTTTTTGGCTACATGTAATCTCTTAAGCATTTCATGGATTAATGGTTCCAGGTATTTTTTAACGCGACTTCTGTTTTTGGCTACGTGTAATCTCTTAAGCATTTCATGGATTAATGGTTCCAGGTATTTTTTAACGCGACTTCCACTAACCTAGTTTGGCATTTCCTCACCGTCTAGGGTTGCTAATTTCAATGCTCCATTATTGGAAGTATTGACAATCACAAACGGTCCTAAACCTCTCTTTTTTTTTCCAGTGTGTTGTTTCAAAGTATAGGGCGAGAACAAGGTCACCCACTTTATAGTTCTTTGTGGTAATGTGAGCATCATGAAACCTCTTTTACCTTCTTTTATGGGTGTAAATTTCGGCTATTGCTTGTAGTCTTGTTTCACCAAGTTTCTCCAACTGTGTAAGTCTTGTAGAGAGAACATGTCCATTCCAGTCTAATTGATTGGCTATCCTTAGAGTTGGTATCAAGAATTCTAATAGGAGAATTGTATCCAAGCCATATACCATATTGAAAGGTGTTGTGCCAATGGTTGTTTTATAGGCTACTCTGTATGCCCATAATACGGAATATAAATTTTGATCCCAATCCTGAAGTGCTTACGATCTTGGTGAGTACCGTGCAAAGGATTTTGTTTGTACTCTCTGCCTAAACGTTTTCTTGTGGGTGATAGGGTGCATACTTTATATGGATGACCATGAACTCATTCAAAAGATGTTGGATGACTTCATTTAGAAAGTGTGTGCCATGATCACTTACAATCTCTATGGGTAATTTGAATTGTGTGAATACTTGATCATACAAGAACTTAGCTGTGGTACATGCATCTGCTTTTGTAGTGGCTTGTACTTCAGCCCACTTTGTAAGATAATTTGTTGCCACTATGATATATTGAGCATGTGTGCGATGCGCATGGGGATTGATTGGTCCAACGAAGTCAATGTCCCATTTTGCAAAAGCACGTGCTCCCATCATTCATCTGAGCGGCATGTTATCTCTCACGATTGGAGGCTTAGCTCATTGGCATTCATCACATGTTTTAACATAAGCCTTAGCATCTCAATACAATAGGCTACTCAATCCCATATGCTAGAACACATTTAGCAGTTGTATCTGCTGCTAAGAAATGACCTCCTGCTAATCCTTTATGTGCTTGCTCCAATATAGGAATATATTCATTCTCAGAAGCACATATTCAAAGATTATTGTCACACCCTCGCTTATGAGTTGTCCCTCTATTAGCGCATATGAATTAGCTTCAACTTCAACGGCCTTTTGACATGCCCTTGGTATATCTTTTGAATCTTTTGATTGAATAAATAATCAACGATATATCTACCCCATTTTGACGCGATAGCAATACGAAACAAAGTAGAATGTTCTAGAGGTTTCTTTGCCTAGCACTTTGCACAATTGGAAATAAATCCATGAACATAAACATGAGATCTCTTATCTACTATCTCTTGCACCAATTCATCTCTTTTGTGTTTGACATTACAACTTTTTGTGGTAAGTTGTTCGTCAAGATTTCACATGTACACTTCATAGTAGAATATGCACACAATCAAAGTACGTATTTCTCTATTACCTTCCACTTATGCCATGATGCTTCTTATTCCTAATTGGATTCCCTTTTGTGATAGGATTTCATTCAAAAGATGCGATTTTGAAGTCGATTTATACCAAAGTGCGACTCGAAGTACATGTGCTAATGTGTATAGTCCTCCCATAAGAGAAGGGAAAAGGGCTATAATTCCATCTCTTTTTAAAGTCGAAGGTTGTTGAGAGACAATACCTTACAAACATCTTGGAAATTCTTTTTTTTTTGGCCATACTCACAACTGTGAGTTGATTTTGCATTAATTGTCATACTTGAAACTTCTTCACTTGGATGTATGAGGATTCTAAATTGTAGCACATTGAATCCAAAGGGTGCTTAACCATATTAACAGTGCTAACTTATCTCTTTCTCAAGAGCACAAGCCTAGTCCACATACAAAATAGTGGCCCTAAATAACGTTTTTCACCATGCTTTTGCACTAGCATTCTGCCCCCATAGCTTGTTTGTTACTTGTATGTGTGTGTAGGCACACGCTTGTTGGGTGCGCATATGAGTGTTGGTTATGTGTGCTGAGTGTGTGTTGTAGTCTGCTTGAATTTTTTCAGGGTGGGGCTCTTTCTCTTCCTTGCCAAGGGTCCTTGTAAGTTCGTTTCCTTGGGAGTCAGCTTTAGTTTCTTCTTCTGCCTTCCTAAACGAGATGTGCTCTTACTCTATAATTTCTAGCAGCCACCTTGAGCGAGTTGTCATGGCTCATAACATCCAGGAATTCTTCCTAGGCTCCAATTTGAGATACTAGAATCTGTTCTTTTGGTAGCTTTGTTGAAAAATCTTTATGTTTCCTTTTAGTTTCTTTTTGCTTATTCTCATGAGTAGCACTTCGTCCTCCTTGGTTGGACTTTGGGTGTTAATGGTATGAGATGCTAGTTTGAGGCATTGGCCTAGATCATGGTTTGTTGTTTCCTTGGTACAACTATCATGACCTTCATCGCTTCCTATTGGCATTGATGCCCTTCGAGATTATAGAGAATTTGGTGCTGTGATTTGAGGTGCTTATATTTCAGGGATTAGTGGGATTCCTCTCCCTTGCAAGTAGCCAATGCATTTTTTGGCCTACACAAGTGAGGCACTTGGATTTGTTGAGAGCAATTGTGAACCATTGGATAAAGCTTGTTGATCGATGCCACATAGAAAGTCAACGATGGAAAGCCTTTTGTTATCTTCCTATTTTTTGTGAGAAGGGCATTACGTAAGCTGTCTTTTGCAAATGTAGGCCTGGTAAAGGAGGTAACATTTCTTTTCCTATTTCTATAAAGAAAGGCCTGATATATATACACACACACACACACACACACATATATACACACACACACACACACACATATATATATGTATATATGTATGTATCTATATATGTATATATATATATATATATATATATATATATATATATATTATTCGATTTTATTTTTTTAAACTATAACACACATACACACACAAATATATATATGTATGTATGTATGTATGTATGTATGTATGTATGTATGTAGTTATGTGTGTGTGTGTGTGTGTGTGTGTGTGTGTGTGTGTGTGTGTGTGTGTGTGTGTGTGTGTATACTTATACACATATTTTTATCTATATTTGAATATATATGTAATATGTATATATGTGTGTAAAGATAGAGAGGTTAATGGCCGCGAAGCGGCCCATATTAAGAGCGAGCGAGACCCATCGTAGACGGGTCGCGCGAGCTCGTTTCTATAAAGAAAGGCATTGAGTGGTGTGTTAGCCAATGGTCACACAATGCATCATCATTTATTTTTTGAAATGGTTGTGTCTTTCATGTGGTCACACATGTACCACACTTACTTATATATACCTCGTTTTACACGAATCTATGCATTGAGGCTTCTTGTAACAATCCTGATTTTGGCATAATTGCACCATTTATGAATTAATAATAACCATAAATCACCAATAACTAGTGTAAGCACGTCCTTACACTATTTCTCATTCTTTTATGTAAGCCATTGTGAGTTTTCACCTTGTTATTCTTGTTAGTAGAGGTTTCTTTCCCCTAGCCTCTTCCACAGTAACTCCGTTGCCCTTTGTTCTACTATCTCCATTGCCCTTTGTGCTGGTAGTTTGTTTTTTTGTATGCTTTACATATGGGCTTGCTTTGAAGTTCAATTGTACTTTCCCTTTTACATCGGCACCATTTGGATGTCCAAAGGGAATTTCCAAGTAATAGAAAACAACCTCTTGTTTGTGCATGTGTGTGTGTGTGTGTGTGTGTGTGTGTGAGAGAGAGAGAGAGAGAGAGAGAGAGAGAGAGATTTTATTACCGTCCTCAAATGTCAATCATGGCCTATGGGACCAAAAGAAATATATCACGCGGTGTGTGTGGAGCTGATAAGTGCCTCTCAATGCTCAAGAATTGTTGAAATGAGCATCACAATTGCAGTCCTCCGCATTGTGATTGGGAGGAGGAATTTGTGTAGTGAGAGCTCATGGCTGCTCTAATGTGATCCATATCTATGAGAGCTCATGGCTATAAATCTTGGGGAAGTTAGCTCTAATGTGATCCATAGCTAAGCACTTGAGTAGGGTGTGATACTCAAACTCGAGCATGGAAGGGTGGGTGCACTTTCCTCATTCCGAGAAGAAGATGGTATCCTAGTTGGGGGCAACACATGCATAAGCCATTGTGACTTTTCACCTTGTTACTCTTGTTAGTAGAAGTTTCTTTCCCCTAGCCTCTTCCAATAACTCCATTTCCCTTTGTCCTACTATCTCCATTGCCCTTTGTGCTGGTAGTTTGATTTTTTTGTATGGTTTGCATATGAGCTTGCTTTGAAGTTCAATTGTACTTTCCCTTTTACATCGGCACCATTTGGATGTCCAAAGGGAATTTCCAAGTAATAGAAAACAACCTCTTGTTTGTGCATGTGTGCGTGTGTGAGCGTGTGTGAGAGAGAGAGATTTTATTACCGCTCTTGAATGTCAATCATGGCCTATGGGACCAAAAGAAATATATCACACGGTGTGTGTGGAGCTGATAAGTGCCTCTCAATGCTCAAGAATTGTTGAAATGAGCGTCACAATTGGAGTCTGCGTTGTGATTGGGAGAGGAATTTGTGTAGTGAGAGCTCATGGCTATAAATCTTGGGGAAGCTAGCTTTAATGTGATCCATAGCTGTGAGAGATCATGGCTATAAATCTTGGGGAAGTTAGCTCTATTGTGATCCATAGCTGTGATCCATAGCTGAGCACTTGAGTAGGGTGTGATACTCAAACTCGAGCATGGAAGGGTGGGTGCACTTTCCTCATTCTGAGAATAAGATGGTATCCTAGTTGGGGGCAACACATGCATAATGTACAAAGCGTGAATCCCCAGATTTCTCCCAAGCCGTGATACATTGGATTGTAAAAAAGCCTCATTCACTTTGGAGTCTATCATGACATCATGAAGCAAGTATAATGCATCCCATTTCTCAAACCACTGATTAACGTCTTGAATCCTTCTTGAACTTAATATTTTGTTTTTTTGCATCTCTTTTACTTTGTACTTGCTTTCTATACCCATAACCTCAATGGGAAGTGATCCAGACTCGAGTAAGAGCATGTATGGTGTTTGTATCTTGACCTATAGAAATAACAAAAGCAAACAATTTTGGGCATTCTCAAACTCTTTCCAAATAGACTTAGAGATGCTACCATTTCTTAACTTTACTCCATAAAGAAGCATGAGTTTCACCAAGGTATCAAAGAGGTATTTCTTGAGAACCCAACATTTAATCTTCTCTGCATTGCACAAGTTCTCAAATGCATAGTAGCCTCTCTTCCTGGCTTTTAAGCATCACATAGTGCAATAATTCCATTTATGATGGGGCCAAAATCTCAAGGCCCAAGGTACTTGGAGCTCTCTACCACTTCTTTATTGTGGCTTCTCCTTTTTGAGAGTTTCACATGCACAAGCTTTACTTTGGAACCATTCACAATCAGCCCGTTTGCAAGCTCAAGGGGGAAGAGACTCTTTCAAATATGGGAACTAATTTTAGGCGGCATTCGATGAGGAGGATTCAAAAATGGTAGCCTAAAACAGCCACCATCAATTGATAGCTATTTAGAGGAAGCATTGTTTTCGTGTGCTTGTGGTCCAAAAGACATGCGTGAAAGCAAATAATAGCTCCATGTACTTAGAAGACACCAAAGGCAGGGAAAGGAAGCTGCCCAAGCACATAGAAAGAGAATCGTGTATGCTGTTGCCAATGCCACTTCTTTGCATCTTCTTGAAGAGGTGACCTGTTGTTATGGAAATGAGAATTAATAATGATCTAATGTTTGTATGATGGTTATTGTTGGCAGATGAGTAGATGGGATATGAGGAATCATTCACTTTGGGCGGCGACCATTATACGATTTTAGATTAGGATTTTTGGCTATTTAATTTAGGATAAAATCAAAAACGCTTTTTCTATAAAGCGAGTTCTATTTTTACCCAAAGTGGAATGTACCTCTATTTTTGAGCATAGGCTTTTTTATACATCTATAAATACATGCACGAGAAGGTGCTCACTCGCACATGGGGGCAAGATTGGAACCCTGTACTCTGTCATCTCTCTTGCAAATCTATTGTTCAAGCTCCATCTCGGCTTGCGTGCGCTACAATGGTATCAGAGCGTTTGGTTCGACCTGCAGCAAAAGAGGAGAACTCGACGTTAGCAGACCGCCATCGGCGACCCTCCCAACCTCGCCTAAGCTGTGCCAGCCTGCCTCCTAAGGTGACGACCAAGGCATAGTCCTTGGCATTGCTTGGCACACACTGGCACCGCGCACGAGGGAACACACTCCAACTTGTTGCATCAAAAAGGAGGACTTGAACCCACAACCTTAAGGTAAAGAGGCAAGTGCTTTACCACTTGACTATTCACCTTTGTTGCTACTAGTAACAAAGAAACTAGTTAAACCTAAAGTGAAGGCTCCAATTTCCAAGCAACAAGCCTTTCTTTTCCACTTTTACCACATAGTCTTCAACACAACCCCCTCAACAAAGTTTCTAACCCTCAACACATCATCATGGCCACTCCCACCATCATTGCTTTATTACAAGAGCAATTGGCTTCCTCTGAACATGAAGAAAAGGTGTCAATTAATGTTGTGACACGGGCACAAGCACAAAAATATGAGGAACACAAGAGCGAAAATGAGGAGAAATCTCAGGAAAGCGCAAGCCACGCTTCCAAGAGCAAATAGTTCTCAGGAAATCCCCCTCTCGCCAATGAGCTCAACAAAAGCGACGAACACCATTTTGAAAGCGTCAAAGCACACACTACAGGAATCAGTCCAAGAAACAGTATCCTCATGTTAAGAAACCATCTTCTCCCAAGCCTAGACATCGCCAAATTTGGGTACCAAGGAAGCTGGTTCAAGCACAAGCAAGGTACAAGCAGATGTGGATCCCGAAAAGAAGCCAATCCTCAACAACACATGCTCAGATCCCCATCTCAGCTCAGAAACAAAAGCCCAGGCCGCCTCGACAGCAGCAGGTTCCATGCCGACCATCCAATCCACAGGTTACACCTCTGTGGGCATGGAGACCTAAGCAAGTTGTCAACCAACTTCCACCAACAAAGGTTACAACCAAGTCATCACCTACGGAAGCCAAAGACATCCCAAGTATCGGAGCCTCAAGTCAAATCCAAGTGGGTATGGCAACAAAAATCCACGCAAGTGGATCTTTCTTCAATAAGAACTACACCATTACAAGCACCGACAAAGCTCAACAAGTGGAGATGCAAAGCTTCCATCACCGGATCTCCAATCTTCGAGGTAAGCTCCGACGTTATGATTCTATCTAAGGAAGATGAGTCTACATAGAAGATCCTGAGATCAACCTCTTCCTGGAATCATTAGAAGAATGCCTCGCCATCAAAAGCCCATGAGCTCATCGCTCATGATCCCCATCTAACACAGCATGCTGTTCTAATTGTATTTTCTATGATATCATGCTATAGGGCCACATTACAAGACCGTGCATAGACACTTAATGTTTAATCCCATGCACATGCACAACCATCTGGCCAGACAAAAGGCTAGGTGGGGAGGAAGCATTCTAAATGCGAACTCATGCTAAATCTATTAAGGGCATTGTTTTCCGTGTAAATTTTTTCTTTTGCTTTGATTTTTTATTTTAATGCCCATAGAATATCCGCTTAGATTGGGGTAATGCAGATATCTAAACCCCATAGGTGTGTGTAAATATCTATCAATAAATGGGACGTGACCTTGGGACGGCCGAGGCACTTTTTCCCTCACTAAGAGGTTTTTTCTCTTGACGATGTACATACACTTGTCACTGTTCTTTTTTTGTTTTATTTTTTATTTTGCATAATAACACCTCATGGTGGCGAGCTCATGCAATGGACTACAAAGATGCCACCAGGAGCAAATGAGAAAATGGAATTGTCTACACTTAAAGAACAATCTCCTACAAGTCCATTTCAGGTCAAACCACATAGGTCATAGGACTTCAAGTAATATCTTAAGCTACCATAGGGAAAACCAGAAAAATGGCTCTGTGTGTAGCTAAAATAGGTCAAACAGGTACATGAGCAGGGTAACTGGTAAAAAAGACCGAAGGCTGCAAACACAAATCACCAAACCGACAACTATGCCTATAGATGGTGCCGAAACAGGTCTATATCTCCAAATCACAGGTCAACAGGTCATCGATTTATACAAGAACATCATTTCCAAAACAGGTACAAACAGGTTATAGGTCATCATACAAAATGGATTCACTCTACGAACAGATTAGAGATTGGGGCCAAACCCCATTTTCTCTAGACTTTCCAAGATGAATGACCCCTCAAGCCTATCATATGCTTTATCAAAGTCTACTTTGACAAACACAAAGTCTTGCTTGGAATCTTGGGCATGTTCAACACCTTCCCATAGTGAGATTACTGCGTCCATGATGTGACATCCTTTGATAAATCCTTTTTGCTCAGTGGAGATCCACTTCATAAAGTGGACTATCATTCTGTTAGCAATTACCCTAGCAAATATCTTGTATGCTCTATTGAGCATAGTGAGAGGTCTCCAGTTGCTTAGAATGTCCCTTGGTCCTCTGGCTTCGATCAAGAATTTCTTAGGGTATGGGAAGAATCAGTCCACCATCAAGCCCTTCCCTATGCCATAAACACTGGGGTAATTAAGCTCCTTCTGGCTTCGATCAAGAATTTCTGGGAGGAATGTATAGCAGCTGACCATGCTTTAGAAGGATATTTGACCAAATCGAATGCTTTATGCCATATTTGACCTAGCTCTTCTTGAACCATAGGGAGATTGAAGAGGGAAGGATCCATATGGAACCATAGGGAGATTGAAGAGGGAAGGATCCGCATGGAACCAGTGATTCCTTACCTTGTTGGCCTTGTCATCTATGGTCACCATGAGAGGGTAATGATCTGAGAGGCAGCTAGTGTAAATAGGTTTAGCTTTGATTCTGGAGAAGCTATTGGAGTGTGAAGCATCCATGTAGCACCTGTCCAGTCTAGCTTTCCTAGCAGTTGAACCTTGGCTATAGTTTTGCCAAGTAAACTCACTTCGAGTGCCAAGATCCGATAACTGGAAATGAGCTTTCAGGGAGCTCCATTTTTGTTTTTCACCTCTAGAAAGTACTTGACCTATCTTGAGGAATCTATCCTCAAGATCTTCTACCATATTGAAGTCACCTAGGAGAATACAAGATCCTGAGATTGAGATGAGCTCCTCCCACAAAGCTATTCTGTCAAATGTAGAGCCTCCTGCATAAAGTGAAATCAAGCGGCAGTTGATGGGTGATGGCAAGGGAATAGAGCACCAATTTTTGTTTTGCAGAGAATAGCCTCTGAAGGGATAGTCCAGTGGTTGGGGAAGCCAATGGCTGCTCCACGTGAACCTTTGAGGGGTGTACTGAGTGGACCCACTTCAAGCTGTTGGAGACATCAAAGAGGCGTTTGTTGAGATCATCACCTGTAGCGTTTAGTTCCTGGAGGGTGACCACGTTGACCTGTTTTTCTTTAAGACATGCATCAATTTTCTTCAGGGATTTCATTAACGTCTTCACAATTTCGTGATCACGTTAACAAAACCTATTGTTAACATAAAAATTCTTGTGATCACAATGTATATTCACGGGCATTTTTTATGACCTGCAAAAACCTTCTCTGCCAGTAATCCCGCCGGGAAAATGTGATTTCCCGGCGGGCAAATTAAAAAATTAAAAAAAATTATAAAAAAAAATTAAAAAATAAAAAAAATAAAAAAATAAAAAAATAAAAAAATCATGTTCACAGTCATTCTTACCATTTTTGGGCCTTCTGGACTCATTTATGATGTCAAAAGTTCAAAATTATTGGCACAAAAAAAGTTTTGTATAATTTGCTGGCCTTAAGTTCAATTGACACACCAATTAAATCTAACTATACTTACATCAATTGACTCAATTGTCCATGACATCATTGCACTCAATTGAGCCTAATTGGACTCAATTACACTTGATTTACACTCAATTGATATTAATTGGGTGTCAATTGATGTCAAT
This sequence comes from Cibotium barometz, assembly GCF_041138505.1. NCBI lineage: Eukaryota > Viridiplantae > Streptophyta > Polypodiopsida > Cyatheales > Cibotiaceae > Cibotium > Cibotium barometz. The sequence continues at coordinate 4,735,550 of NC_141103.1, read as the reverse complement.
TGTGCCTAATTCGACGTAATTGAGCCCAATTTACACCAAATTTGTGTAAACTAAGTATCAATTGAGTCGAATTGGACTCAATTGATAATAATTGGATGTTAATTGATATTAATTAAGCCCAATTGACTTCAATTGGGTGTTAATTTATTATAATTAATGTCAATTAAGCTCAATTGAGCTTAGTTGACATCAATTGGGTGTCAATTGAGCTCAGTTGACATCAATTGGGTGTCAATTGATATCAATTGAGCTCAATTGGGCTCAATTGCACTTAATTGACACTCAATTGGGTGTTAATTGCATCCTATTGTGCTCAATTGAGCCCAATAGGATGCAATTAACATCAATCGGGTGTCAATTGATCACAATTGATATCAATTGGGCTCAATTGCACTCAATTGTGTGATCGATTGTGTGTCAATTAATGTCAATTGAGCCTAATATGATACAATTGAGCTCAATTCACGCCCAATTGGATGTAAATTGAGTGTCAATTGAGCCGAATTAGACTCAATTGATAGCAATTGGGTGTTAATTGATATCAATTAATATCCAATTAATATAATTGAAGTCAATTAAGTCTAATTGACTTCAATTGGATAATTTGGGTGTCAATTGAGCTCAATTGGACGTAAATGACATCAATTGGGGGTCAATTAACATCAATTGAACCTTATTGACATCAATTGGGTGCCAATTAACATCAATTGGACTCAATTGACATCAGTTAGGTTTCAATTGAGCCAAATTGGATGCAACTGACATCAATTGGGTGTCAATTGATTACAACTGAGCTGAATTGGGCTCAATTGCACTCAATTGATATTAATTGGGTGTCAGTTAAACCTAATTCCATGCAATTGAGCTCAATTAACATCAATTCACATCAATTGCTCTCAATTGATATTAATTGGGTATCAATCGATGTCAATTGAGCCTAATTCGATGCAATTGAGCTCAATTCACATCAGTTCATATCAATTGGGTGTCAATTGATGTCAATTGAGTAAAATTGAGTCTAATTGGGTATCAATTGAGTCAAATTGAGTATAATTGGGTGTCAATTGATATCAATTGAGCCAAATTGAGTCTAATTGAGTCCAATTAGACTTAATTAAGCCAAATTGAGTCTAATTGGATATCAATTGATGTCAATTGAGCCAAATTGAGTCTAATTGGGTGTCAATGGAGCCTAATTGACATCAATTGGGTGTCAATTGATGTCAATCGAGCCCAATTGAAGCTAATTGTGTATCAATTGACACACAATTGATGTCAATTGGGCTCAATTGACATCAATTGGATTCAATTGACACACAATTGATGTCACATGGGCTCAATTGACATCAATTAACACCTAATTGATGTCAATTAATATCAATTGGGTGTCAATTGATTATAATTGATGCTAAATTGAATGAATTGAGTCCAATTGACATCAATTAAGTCTAATTGGGTATTAATTGATCAATTGGACTCAATTGATATCAATTGACACCTAATTGGACTCAATTGACATCAATTGGACTCAAAAGGGTGTTAACTGATGTTAATTGAGCCCAATTGACATCAATTGGGTGTTAATTGAGCTCAATTGGACACAATTAACAATAATTGGGTATGAATTGAACTCGATTGACATCAATTAGGTGTCAATTGAGCCTAATTGCATCCAATTGAACTCAATTGACATCAATTGGACAAATTGCATCCAATTTAATTCAATTGACATCAATTAAGCCTAATTGCATCCAATTTAACCCAATTAGACTCAATTGAATCCAATTGGACTCAATTGACATCAGTTAGGTGTCAATTGAGCCTAATTGTATCTATTTGGACTTAATTGACATCAATTGGGTATCAATTAAACCCAATTGGAGTCAATTGATATCAATTGGGTGTTTATTGATATTAATTGAGTTTAATTGACATCAATTGGGTGTTTATTAATGTCAATCGAGTCCAATTAGATGCAATTTGGACTCAATTGGGTGTGAATTAGACTCAATTAATATCAATTGGGCTCAATTGATATCAATTAGGTGTGAATTGATGTCAATTGAGCCCAATTCGATGCAATTGATATCACTTGGGTGTCAATTAGACTCAATTGGCACCCAATTGATGTCAATTGAGTCCAAGTGGATGTCAATTGATATCAATTGAGCCCAATTGATCAATTGATACCCAATTAGACTTAATTGATATCAATTTGACTCAATTGGGTGTTAATTGATATTAATTAGACTCAATTGGATACTAATTGATGTTAATTGAGCTCAATTAGACTCAATTGACATCAATTAGATGCTAATTGAGTGTAATTGATGTCCATTAAGCTTAATTTGGCTTAATTGACATCAATTGGATATCAATTGACTATAATTGATGTTAATTGAGCTCAATTGACATCAATTGGGTGTTAATTAATGTCAATCGAGTCCAATTAATATCAATTAGGTATCAATTAAGCCAAATTGATATCAATTGGGTGTCAATTGAGCCCAATTGGGTGTAAATTGAACCTAATTGGACTCAATTAACATCAATTAGGTGTGAATTGATGTCAATTGACCCCACATGGATGCAATTGATATCAATTTGGTGTCAATTGGACTCAATTGGCACCCAATTGATGTCAATTGAGTCCACTTGGATGTCAATTGATATCAATTGAGCCCAATTGATCAATTGACATCCAATTTGACTTAATTGATATCAATTTGACTCAATTGGGTATTAATTGATGTCAATTGAACTCAATTGGATGTTAATTGATGTTAATTGAGTCTCAATTGACATCAATTGGGTGCTAATTGAGTGCAATTGATGTCAATTAAGCCCAATTTGACTCAATTGGGTATTAATTGATGTCAATTGAACTCAATTGGATGTTAATTGATGTTAATTGAGTCTCAATTGACATCAATTGGGTGTTAATTGAGTGCAATTGATGTCAATTAAGCCCAATTTGGCTCAATTAACATCAATTGGGTGTCAATTAACTACGATTGATGTCAATTGAGCTGAATTGATATCAATTGGGTGTTAATTGATGTTAATTGAGTTTAATTGACATAAATTGGGTGTTAATTGATGTCACTTGAGTCCAATTAGATGTAATTAGACTCAATTGGGTTTGAATTAGACTCAATTGATATCAATTGGGCTGAGTTAATTGGGTGTCAATTGAGCCCAATTGACATCAATTGGGTGTGAATTGAACGTGATTGGACTCAATTGATATTAATTAGGTGTGAATTGATGTCAATTGAGCCCAATTGGATGCAATGGATATCAATTGGGTGTCACTTGGACTCAATTGGCACCCAATTGATGTCAATTGAGTCCAATTGGATGTCAATTGGTACCAATTGAGCCCAATTGATCAATTGACATCCAATTAGACTTAATTGATATCAATTTGACTCAATTAGGTATTAATTGATATCAATTAGACTTAATTAGATATTAATTGATGTTAATTGAGTCTAATCGAACTCAATTGATATCAATTGGGTGCCAATTGAGTGTAATTAATATCAATTAAGCTCAATTCGGCTCAATTGGCATCAATTGGGTGTCAATTGACTACGATTGATGTCAATTGAGCTCAATTGACATCAATTGGGTGTTAATTGATGTCAATTGAGTCCAATTAACATCAATTGGATGTCAATTGAGCCCAATTAACATCAATTGGGTGTGAATTGAACTGGATTAGACTCAATTGATATCAATTAGGTGTAAATTGATGTCAATTAAGCCCAATTGGATGCAATTGATATCAATTGGGTGTCACTTGGACTCAATTGGCACCTAATTGATATCAATCAATTGGCACCTAATTGATATCAATTAAGTCCAATTAGATGCAATTGATATCAATTGGGTGTCAGTTGGACTCAATTGGCACCCAATTGATGTCAATTGAGTCCAATTGGATATCAATTGATATCAGTTGAGTCGAATTGATTAATTGACACCCAATTATACTTAATTGATATCAATTTGACTCAATTGGGTATTAGTTGATGTCAATTGGACTCAATTGGGTGTTAATTGATGTTAATTGAGGACTCAATTGACATCAATTGGGTACCAATTGAGTGCAATTGGTGTCAATTCGGCTCAATTGGCATCAATTGGATATCAATTGACTAGGATTGATGTCAATTGAGCTCAATTGACATCAATTGGGTGTTAATCGATGTCAATTGAGTCCAATTAAGCCCAGTTGTGTCCAATTGGGTGTCAATTGATTGAATCCAATTAAAGTTAATTAAGCTCAATTGAGTCCAATGGGGTGTCAATTGATGTCAATTGAGCCCAATCGATCAATTGACACCCAATTAGACTTAATTGATACCAATTGGACTTAATTGGATATTAATTGATGTCAATTAGACTCAATTGGAAGTATAATAAGATCTAATTGATGGTAATCGAGCTTAAGGTGATAAATTTAGAGATAACTTTTTTTGTACAAAGAATTTTGAACTTTTGACATCATAAATGAGTCCAGAAGGCCCAAAAATGGTAGGAATGACTGTGAACATGAATATATTTTGACCATTTTTTAACTTTTTTTTCCCACCGAGAAAATGGATTTTCCCGGCGGGCCCGCCGGGAAAACAAAAAGCCCGGCGGGCTTCGGCAGGTTACCAGGTCACTGGTAACCTGCTATTTTGAGAACATGAAAACATGTGAACATGTTAATAACATGTTCACAAGTGTTATTAACAAAAAAAATCTTGTGATCACGTGAATATAAAATCCCTGATTTTCTTAGGCTTGGAGCGATGAGAGATCCCTTTTATATTCCAGGCGATGAACTTCATTTATGAGCACATTGGGGTTTTTTGCCCCAGCACTGCTCGATTTTGGAGGGGTCTGAGCAACATTGGAGTGGTTACATATGTTATCCTTTGAGATCTCCATCGTAGAAGGCCGTGTGAGGGATGGGTTCGAGGTGGTGACTGAAGGATCAATGGGGGGGTTCTCCTTGTTGTAGGGCATGTGCATTGTGCACACACACCCACCCACGATATAGCCATGACACACCAGCCACCACAAGTCAATATTATTCTACCTTTATAAGCAAACACATACAGTCAATGGGGGTTTCTCCTTGTAGGGTATGTGCATTCTGCACACCCACCCACCCACGATATAGCCATGACACACCAGCCACAAGTCAATATTATTCTACCTTTATAAGCAAACACAAACAGTCCATTCACGTGGTATCAAGGTTGTGAGAAAGTTTGCAACCAATTTTGCACAATGTAGAAATTAGGTTGGTTCTCGTGTTGAAGCAATTGGCCACCAGTTGCCATCTCGCTCCATCTCCCAAGGGTGGAGCGAGAGGGTAACCAGAAGAAAACAAAACCTGGCCCATGGAAAAAACATCGCAAACAACTCCTTTTGGGCTAGCAAGAAGGTGTTTAGGATTGGTGGGCCCTACTCTAGAAAATCGGCTTTCTCTTTTCTCGCTCATTCTCTCTCTCTCTCTCTCTCTCTCTCTCTCTCTCTCAATCAATGTGAACAAAAGGGCAACCAGTTGTTGCACTTGGCTGCAAATCATGTACACATGTGAATTGAACCATAATGGAGGGCATAGAAAAATTGAAGATTAAAATTACAAAATTGAGAGATGGATAAGAAAAATAAAAAAGACTAAGAAAGGTAAAAATTTAAAGCCAAAAGTAGAAAAATATATAAAACAACAAAAGTATAGGGAGATCAGAGATAGTGCAAAAAAGTGAGGGTTGACATAAGAAGGAGAAGACTTGAAGATGACTAACAACACTTCTTGCTTGACAAAGTGTGCATATGTGTAGATTCCAATTTTCAAAGCCTCAAGGTTTTGTACTCCTGGATGAACACTTTGTACTAACTTTCATACAGTGCTTCACCTAGTTTGTTAATGTATGATCCGATGACTTGCCTCTGCAAAAATATCCACTTTTGAGCTTTCCTTGTGGTGCAGAAAACCACAAGGAAAGCTTCAAGTTTGCTCAGTTGTTCAACAAGGAGCGAAAAACTCTTCTCCTCTACAAAAGATGAGAGAGAGAGAGAGAGAGAGAGAGAGAGAGAGAGAGAGAGAGATTTCTTTTTGTTTCTACCACTCTACTCTTTCTTGGCAAGATATTAGAGGCGACAATGACAAAAGTGCCTTTTTTAGAATACATCATCATCTTCTATGGAAGTATGTCATTAGCTTCAGCTACTAGAATTGGACAATGGCCGTCAAGTTGCAGCAAGTGCCTAATTCCAATACAAACAATAAAATTTCACAGGAGGGTGGCAAAAAAATCCTCTCATCCATAAGCAAACATAAGCATTATAGGCATAGAAGATCTAGTGTCATTGAGGCTCAAGAGTCAAAGCAACTGCATGAGTTTCACGAGAAGCAAGCAATGGAATTTATAGCTTTGTAACAGCAGAAGAATGCCTGGCTTGCGGAGCAAAAGCAAGTATTGCGACAGTAGAAGTAGGAAGTTGAAGAGGTAAAAATGTTAGAGCACATGAAATTGTAAGACACTATGCAACACGCCACACAATTTCATGACTTCATCCCTAGTGGACTAGCAATGGGTTGCAATTGTAATTCATAAACCCAGTCTCTCCCACTTTTTCCTACCCTTCACACCTCAAAACTCCAGCAACAAAAATATCTAATGAGGACGAAGCTAACACCCGACTAGTGCATGGAAGCAGTGGTGCAAGTGTTAAGAGACCACCCGAGGGGCAATAACTAGAACGCAGCTAATCTACCTATGTGCAAATCCTATACAGACAAGCTAATCTAATGCAACCGAAATGAACCTAAGCTACTCGACATACCAATCTAATCTAGAATAAGCCTATGGACAGTACCCAAGCAAGTGAAACAACTCTAATCATATCCGGATTGCTAACTCACCCGGCGAGTTGTGAACTCGAATGATGTGAATTTCGCTAATCAAAATCGCACAAGAGAGGGTTTTACTCGTAGAGCTAAGCCTCTAGACTAATCCTATGAAGTTTGGTCAGAATCGAACAACTCTATTGTGCTAGATTTGCTAAACACGCTTAGGGATCCTAATCACATAACTAATTAAAATGCTAGTCAAACAGTAACAAATTAAAAGTGGAATTGAAGAGCATAGGACACAGAGTAACCTCATTAAAATGAAATTGAATTCGAAGTATCGAGGAGGTGACAGTAGTAAGCGTCGGATGATAAGCGTGCTCGTAGTTCTTCTTTAGGCTCTCACAGGAACCTCTTTACAAATGAGCGGATTTTCACTTATATATGCCGGTCGGGACGCTCAACCCAAAATTAATCCACTTAAACTGGGAATATCCTATATAACTTGGAAGCATTTTAGCCCCGACTTGACTCAAATCTAATTAGATTTTAAGACTAGGAGCTAGGTGTTTGCAAGTGTGAAAAGTATGTATTTGATAGTTTCTTCCAGTTAGGAGGACTGCATAAGGACCTAAGGGACTCACAAGATGTTGGGAGTCTTATCCTTTGAATTTGGGCATGAAACTTGATATATGGGTCTTATACAAGTCAAGGAAGAAATCTACAGAGTTTCATGCTTTTTGGGTCTTCTGAGAAGGTGTAGCAGAAGGGTTAGTGTCTGGTCCTAACTGCTAGCTTGCAGCCATCTTAGAGGGCTGATGGAGGGCTTGCTCAAGGAGATTTTAGTTGGAGCTTAGTGTGCAAGTAGACTAGAGGTAGAGGATTTCTCTCAGCAAGTTTGGTGGCGCTTGGACAAGTGCAAGTGGTTCTCAGTTGACATGCTCCAGCTAGGGTCGACATAATGCTAGATGCATGTTCCCTTCTCGGGGACATGGTTCGATGCGATGACGAGGTTGAGGTACACTACTTTCCCATTGTCCCTAGTACTCATCTAACACTTTGACACATGTTAACACTAAAAAATAACCTTATCTCTCTACCATAACTCTCTCAAAGCTTGATAACCTTTGCCTGAGTCTACGGTCCACCAAAGAAACTTAATTTCCTGAGAACAATAGCCCAAAATCTCGGATCAGCTTGGTATCTTCACACCTCTCTTACCCAGGATTCTAGAAGTCTTTGGCTAGCCCAATAGAGAACTTGAAGGCTAGTGCAAGACACAATTGAACCACCAAACAAGCCTCAGCTATTCCTCCACAACTCGAGTTACCTTCGTAGACCTGTTCTTAACCTTTTAGAGAGAGAAACACTTGCTACCTAGCCTATAGAGAGAGAACCACAAGTTGTCCATCCCTAGAGAGAAAAGGTAGCCATTGTCTATCCCTCTATACCTACTATCCAGCCCCCCTCTGTATCTAATGTTTAGTCCTCTGTACTTGCTGTCCAGCCTTGTGTACATGCTATCTAGGCCTAGATAGAGAGAAATGTGGGAGCTCTGTATATAAATAAAGATAACAACCCGACCAGCTCTATAGAGAGAGATAAACAAGTTGACTAGCTCCTATATGTGTGGGAAACAATCTTGATCCATGGAAAAGCAAGTTGGCTAGCCAAAATTGTCTTTGTCTTTAACTAGAGCCATGCTTGAATTGGTGCAAAAGGATCTGCTTGGGAACCATCACTTCAGCTTCCTCAACTGTCACCATTTGGTCCAACTCCATTTTTGGAGCCACCTCTATGGGACTGTAACTCCATAGAGAGGCTAGATTTGTGCCATGTTCACATGGGGCCAGGCCAGTGTCCCATGTGAAAGGACCAGTCTTTTGGTGTCACATGGATGGGAGCCAGATTCATGCCACTCGTGTGTGACCACTACTGCATCACATGGACGGAAACTAGTTTTGTGCCACCCGTGTGTGACCTACTTCGTGCGATATGGACGGGAACCTGTTGGTGCCACCCGTTTATGGCCAGGATGACGACTTACCCCTATGGTGTTGTCACTCCATAGGAAGACCAAGACATATATTCATATTTCTGTCGCGCTAGTTTTGTGCCGATAGGACGGCACCTCTGCCAGATCTACCCCATGCATGCTTCTTCTAGATGCCTCTACATGTATAAAGTAGGCACCTAGGTTAGATCTAGCCCCCTAGCATGAAAAAAGTAGGTTCCCAGGCTAAGAATGGCTATAAAAGTGTTTTTTTCCCTTTTTGGATACTTCTGGTGTAAGTAAACCCATAGTCCCAACTTGTTGCACAAGTAAACTCAAGAAGTGAAGTGTCCAAGTCCTTCTAGCCACACTCCAAGTGTTCAACACCATGAACATGTCCATGCTCATGCATATTGGTCCTAGATAGTGTCCACATGCTTGCATCATACTGATTTCCACACACACATGAATCTCAAACCCTCAAACCATAGATAAAATTGAGTCTATCATTTGAAAAATAGTCCTCCATTCATCTTGTAAACCAAATATTTGAAGTACTAAATGGTGACATCATGTGACATGTAGGGAGAGCATCTTGACTAGAGAAGAGATCAAGAGAGGAGAGACTATTTATCTTGGAGATTATAGTGAGGCTGAATAACAAAGTTCTCGTCTAGTTTTTACTTGTGATCATCATATATTTCTACATCTTGTTGGTTTTATCTTGTTTCTGGTTGCTGCAGTCTAGAAAGCATCTTTTTTTTATGCTTGTTGTTGAGGTTGTGTTTGAGGTGTTTGATATTGGGTACAATAGGTTTATTTCTATATCAAAGTGATAAATACACTTGTTTGTAAAAAGCAAGTCTACAGGCTATGTGCAGCCCCTCCCAAATCAAGGGGATAGAGGTGAAATCATGGTTTTGAGAGTGTGTGATCATGTTGATGTTATTTTAATCATGATGCCTAGTGAGGAGTGAGTTTTGTTTCTAGCTACTGTCTGTAACCAACCCTCTAAAGCATCAGGGGGGCTACAGAAGTTTGAAGCATCAAGCTTGAATCTTAGTGTTTCTTCCTATCTCTTTATTCGTGTTTTCTTGTGGATTGTGTGTTGTAGGCTGCCCAGCACCACACAGGAAGCTCTAAGGACTGTGTGGATTAGTGTTTTGGAGCCAGGAGTGGAGCTTGAGGTGACAGATAGTAGGAAATAAGGTTTTTAGAGTGGAATCCTTGCAAGTTTAAGTTTTGCAGTTTGTGGGAGTGTGGAAGGAAAGAGATTGGGACTAGCAGTGTTGCTTTGTTTCAAAACTCTAAACTAGTGAAAGTGTCCTATTCCAGCCCTATGTTCTCCATGCTAGAAGAGAAATAGGGTACAAGGTTTGGTCTGGAGTATCTCCATATGTTTTACTTGAAGCATACAAAATCTCATGAGATTTTGACACAAGGAGGCAGGTGTTTGCAAGTGTGAAAAGTACCTATCTGTTTGAAGTTCAAGACTACATAAGGACATGAGAGACATACATGTTGTTGGGGTCCTTATCCTTTGAATTTGGGCATGAAACTTGATATGTGGGTCTTATACAAGTCAAGGAACAAACTTGCACATTTTTATCCTTTTGGGTCTCCTAAGGAGGTGCAGGAGAAGGGTTAGTGTCTGGTCGAAACAATCTCTAGTTGTCAGGTTGCAGCCATCTCAGAGGGCTAATGGAGGGCTTGCTAAAAGAGATTTGAGTTGGATCTTCATATGTAAGTGGACCAAAGGTAACGACTTTCTCCCATCAAGTTTTGTGGTGTTTGGACAAGTGGAAGTGGTTCGTGGTTCTGAGCCGACATGCTCCAGTTGGGGTTGACATGATGCTGGATGCATGTTCCCTCCTCATGAATACTCCCAAGGCTAGGATGATGAGGATGACTCATGCCCCAGATGTGTAACATGCTACATAATCATGTAACACAAAGCCTTGAAACACTTTACCGATGGAAAGAAAAAACTAAAAGAGAATATACAATAGAGAGTAGAGAATACAGAGAGACGACATTAGATAGGATCCCAACTACCGAGTTAAGCGCCCCCCTTCCAAGAGGAGTATTTGTGTCTTCTTACATTGGAGTTTAAAATGATGTGGTACTCGATCTATTCCCTTCTGCTGACTTTTGTTCTCCTTATACTTATTTGGAAGTGGTTCTAGGCCACCGACAGAGGGCTTGTTGTGGGGCACATGTATGGCTGATAGCTTCTCCTTGAGTCCTCCTACTGCCACCATCGACTAGATCCTCTACATGCTGATGACAATTGACTAAGAACACTCATAGCATGGGAGATATATGGTCTTATGTTGGCAAGATAAAGCAATGAGCCAACTATCTATCAGTACTCCGGGAATCAACCAAGGGTGTATCATTCTCTTTGGATAGTTTGGCATTTGTGTCTATGGGGGACAAGAGAGAGCTGTACACTTACACAAACCATAAAGGGAAAGTAGCTTCTTCACGTACTTCTCTAGATAAATGAAGATGCAGTCATCTTGATGCCAAACCTCCAAACCAAGAAAATAATGAAGAAGGCCAAGGTTAGTCTTCTCAAATGTCTATGAAAGCTTGGACTAAACCTATGTGATCAACTTAGTATTCAATCCTGTAAGGATGAGGTCATCAACATATAAGACAATGATACAAATATTCTCATAAAAAAGAACCACATATAAGTTGGTGTCTACATAAGACCTCTCAAATCCAAGAGATAATAAAAAGGCATCAATCTTTTGACACCATGTCATGAACCTATAGCATACATGTAAATGGGCCGATGGGTAAAACACTATAAATAGGGCCTTGGGCTCATGGATAGGACCTTTTGTCATTTTACTAATCTTGGACATTCCATTGTACCTTTGGCTCCTACTATGGATATGGCCATCTATGGTCAAGTCTCATGGCTAGCTTTCAAGCCATCCTCTTGGTGAGAGGTTAACACACTTAGGCCATTGTGTATCTTTCTCTTTGCTCTACATACACATATGGATTCTCTCTCTTCTTTATCTTTGGTTATGATGCTTGTAAATGCTAATTTCATGTGTAATGGATGCTAGAATTCATCTTTCATGTGTTTGATTTCATCTTTAACTCTAGATCCATTCCACACTAGCTTGCATGAGGTGCCTGCTTGGTTGAGACCATAAAGAACCTTCTGTAGATACACATGAGGGTCCTCTCCGTGAATCACAAATCTAGGAGGTTTCTCAACCTAAACTTCCTCCTCTAAATCTCAGTCAATAAAGGTATGTTTTACATCCATTTGTAACATGGGCCATTTGAAGTGTGGAGCCATTTCCTACAAGAGTCAAGAAAAGACTCAAGAGTCATCATCTTGACCCTCAGCCAGTTCCATATCTTCATCTTTAGGCTCAATATTATTAGCCTCATCCTCACTCCTAGTGCCACTCTCAGAAGACTTTGCAAAAGCCCCGTGCAATTTGTGCTTTTAGGGCACCAAAAATTTTCATGCTTTTAAATTTAAATTTCATATGTATGAATAGTCGCCACATTTCATACACTACCTAAATAAAATGCATTTCATTGCAACTATGATCTCACACCCATGACCTCCCCTTATACTTTGGTAATCACACCCCCATTCTCTCTTCTCCATTCCTAACCAGCCCCTAGTCCCCCACCTATAGGGCCCCAGACCTGCCACATCCACTTTCTTCACAGAAGGGATGGTGTTCAAAGGCATCCAATGACTCTGCAATAGATAAGCACATGACCATGAGGGACGAGGAGTTGAACATCTCTCACATGCAGTCAAATACTATCACCCCACTCTTAGCCCACATGTTTAATCGTTCTCTATGCAAGGGTTTCCCAATAGTTACATGGACCACAAACACCATTTCACGCATTCTAAAGTCTCGTGACCCTCTAGATCCTAGCAACTACTGCACCATCATGATTGGCCATACAATGGTCAAACTATATGGATCAGTAATGGAGACATAGCTTAGCTCCCTAGCATAGGTGTTTGAATGGCGGGATCAGGGACAAATAGTAGGCTTCAGGCAAGGCTTCAGGCAAGGCTTTAGGCAAAGGCTTCAGGCAAGCCCACTCTACCTTGGATCATATCTTCACAGTTAGGGACGTCATCAAGGAAGGGAAAGCATAGGGAAAGAAGATATATTGCTGCTTTGTAGACTTTTGCAAAGCATTTAACATTGTGCCATGTGATTGCCTATGGGAGAGTCATCTAAAATGATGTGGGGCATCATAGCACTCTATGAGGCCATGATTGGATGGGTCTAGGCTCCTGGGTGGTGGGATGTTAGATGAGATCACTAGTATGACTGGGGTGAAGCAAGGTTGTCCACTTTCATCAACTTTATTTAGTCTATACATTGATTAGATATTTGACTTCATTGTTGACATATCCAGGGGCTATGGAGCGAGCCTAGGTGACATATTCATCCCATTGCTATTATATACAGATGACATTGTACTCATTTGAGACTCAAGAGAGGAATTACAAAGGCTCCTAAATGCTTTACAAGAGTTCTACACATAGAGCGATCTGATAGTTAACCTTGGTAACGATGAAGGTAATGGCCTTCCACTCCTCCCCAGCCCATCTTAGGGATTACATCTTTACATAAAGATCTTTACATATAGAGGATATCCCAGTGGAGATTGTCAAATCATATACATACCTTTGTGTGGTATTCAGTCGTAAATACACTATGACATAAGGATATGTAGCTCTAGCATTGCTCGAGCGGTGATGTAACATACTCATATGTACGTATTTTTGGGTCCATTTGACTTGGTGATTTCTAGCATCTATATTTAATGTTGAAAAGTAGGAAATACTTAGAGGATATAAAAGATTATGTTTGGTCACAATTTAGTAATTTTAGATATGTCAATTTTGGGACTTTTTATGCATGTATTGTGGTGTCAGTTTGTAAAGATTTGCATTCTATACTTAACCATGTTAGATAATGTATAAGAGGGTCATAGTGAGTAGTTTAGCTAAAAGGAAACTCATATGGGGGTTTACATAGTAAATATAACCACCAATGGACGCCTGAAAACAGGGCTTAGACACCAAATTGAACCTTCATTTTCAGTAAACGGCCTCAGATGAGGGTGTAGATAACTTTATTTGTCAGAGGGATGTATTAAAGAAAGTCAATTTTTCATAGGAAGAAAAAAAATCCGTGCTTAGATAATTGGGAGATTCCGCATGGGGTGGCCGGTATTCGCGAAACGAATTTGACACCACTTTCCAGTGTTATTAAAAAAAATGTATCTTCTCTAATTTGGTTCAAGATCATGTTTTTAGAAGGGTATTTCTATCTTTAATGTTTTCGTGCATGATAATCTACTAATTCTCATGGGTTGTTGTTTTTTGATTCTTCCAGAGCCTTGAGGTAATTTCTATGCAGGAGTGAGTGAGAGAGAGAGAGAGAGAGAGAGAGAGAGAGAGAGAGAGAGAGAGAGAGAGAGAGAGAGAGAGAGAGAGAGAGAGATTTTGAGATTTGGGCTGCCGTCCTTAGACAGGGAACGTCGGACCGATAACATGATTTATGCAGAGTGGACAAGATTTAGAAGAGGCATACCCGAGATAGCTACGATGTCTAGCGTGGTGGTTGGGTGGACGGGTGGCTAGATCTTTTAGTTAGTGATTCTCTCTGATTTTGAGATTTTGGATTGTTAATTTTGAATTATAAACGATTATGGTTTATTAAAAATCTCTTCATTTTCTGAAGTATGATGTGATTTTTTCTGTTGTGAGAAATTTTATGCATAGATCATGGAACAGAATATGGGTACGTTTTAGGCGATAATGCTTCCAGACACACATCTAGGAGCCGAGGACAAAGGCTTGGCGCTTCAACACATTAGTCCCCCCAACATTGATGCTCGGGGGGTTCACTATATGTAAATCCTCCATATCATGTGCGTTCAAGGCCTAATCCATGGAGATTGGTCTTGGTTTGCTAGTGTCTCTCAATGGTTCACATTACATGATCTATAGATACACTAGCATGCACCATTGGAATATGATCTTACCTCCATGTTTTGCGGAACACACATGATGAGATCAACTAGTCTACCTAGTTAGACCTTTAAACAACACATAAAGGATACCAGGATCACACTAGCAGAGGGGTGGGGCACAAAGATGGCGGTCTACAGAGATCACTTTATCAGGCTCAGTGAGGATACCTTCATACCATTAATGTCCACATGTCACATGCCATGAGAATTGCTATGCAGGTGCGCAAACATAAGGAGATTCTTCTCAAAGATCCTCGCCCCTTGTATGCCACCCTTATCAAGCCATGATCACTATCGTTGTTTATGCCCTTACAGCCCACCATGACAGAGGACTCCTTGTATATCCATCACACTCAATATGCAAAGGCTTGCCATGAAAACAAGCAATTGATGGTAAGATAGATCTAACTAAAAAGGTATTTTTTAGTTAGATCACTATCGTTGTTTATGCCCTTATAGCCCACCATGACGTAGGACTCCTTGTATAGCCATCACACTCATCAATATGCAAAGGCTTGCCATGAAAACAAGCAATTGATGGTAAGATAGATCTAACTAAAAAGGTATTTTTTATGCAAGAGAAAGACTTATATCAAGAAAAAAAGTAGTACATGAATGTAGGGTCAACCTCACAATGCCTCAAAAGTAACAACTTAAATACTATATGAATGTGGGCTCAAGCCCACCAAGTGAAAAATTGAACCCTTAAATAATCCAACCAATCTTTGTATAAAAATTCTATAAAGCAATATTTAAGGCAGTCAACCAAGAACCTATCAAAGGAGACAAACAAATGTTCACAAAAACACACTATGGTTTCCTGCTTTCATAAAACAATCTAAACTTATGATGTCATTGTACCCTAGTCCCAAGCTATTACAACCCTATAAGTTCACATTACTCTACATCACGAGAAGATCTATTAGTTCCTGTTATCAGCAGTTGTTGCTACAAAATAAAAATGATCAATACACGTATCTTCAAAGGGACCCAATGTGGTGTCCTATATGTCACCAAAATTGTATAAGCATTAAATGTCCTTAACTAATGAGAGGGTGACATTGTTAAGGAAATACCAATCATTCAAATTTATATCAATGATCTTAGTAGAATAATTAGGACTAAAAGTCAAAATTGGTGAAGCATAAGAAAACCATGCTCACTTAGATGAGTAGACTACACTACCAAACCAAGATCACTAAGAGAACTTAAGAAAATTCCATAAGAGAAGCTTACAAAGTAAGATAGATGTATAAAATTGTATCAATATATGTAAGATAGAGGTATAAGAGAAATAATGCAAGTCATGCAAGTCATGTATCAACATGCACTATGGAGTGAATGAGAGCAAGAGGGTTCACTAATTAGCTATCTACTCACACTATTCATTGTTTTCAACTCCCTTATAGTATTGCTACCATATAAAGGGGCTTTAAATATCCATGTCCATTTGATCTTTTAGTTTCCATAACCGCTTCTTGTGCTACATCTCCACTCTCATTACCTCCCACATGTAACTCCACAAATGTGTAGCTCCTAATCATTTCTTGATGTTCAAGTATTATTGGATCTTTCCTAATCATAGTGGGGGAACCCATCATGTTGTTAACGAGATTAACTCTCAAAACATCCTACAAGTAAACCGATTCAAGAAAGAAAACCATATTGCTATCTCTATCCATCTTGTTGTTCGACTAACTCTCAACAAAGCGCGACAAGTAAACCTATTCAAGTAAGCAAACCATATAGCGTGTGCAAGAATCCAATATAACACTTGATAATGCCTACAAAAAAAAAAATCAAGAAAACAAACCATCTAGCAGAATCCAATTGAGAACTATACCAAGAAAGAGTAGAGAAGAGGGAGAGCTCAAAAGTATTCTACAAGGAAATTGAATGTGTATTCTATAAATGACTAGCTTTCGAATTAGGCCAAATATTACTAAAAAATAGTCCATTGGCACTAGTTCTTGTCCTAAGAAACTCTGTATAGGAAGGAGTTCTAGGAATGGGTACTAGGAGAGTGAGTGTACTGGGAATTTGTAATAGTACTAGGTGGAAAAGCACCCAACTAGTATGCATAGAATGGTCGAGACATTTGATGAGCTCAAGATTGCTTTAAGTAGGTAGCAGATATTTGAAGAACTAAAGGACACTCTAGCCAAGATGATCGGAGGACTAGGAAAGAATGTATTTAGACTGAGATTGGACGTTTGGTGCAGAAAGTGTAAGAACCAAGGTCACACTACTAAGGAGGAAAATCCCTTCTACTTTAGCTATATGATACCATTTACAACCAAATCAAATATAATATTGATAAATTCTACTACAACGCAAAGGAATAAGAATCCTAGAATAGCAAATACTCATCAACTTCATCTAACAGCCCATCGACATCAACTAGGTAGACACACTATACCTCATAATAATTTTCCATATGGAAGAGGAGTTGGTGGAAGGTTTAGTCAAAGAGGAGCATGAATGACCTACTACTACTACTAAAAAACACCAAGTCACACAAACACTAAAAGGGAAACAAGCATTAGCGGCATTTATTTGCTATTTTTTTAGCGGCATTTTATGTTACACCATTCTTAGTGCCACTAAGCAGTGCAAATGCCATGAGCATTGTTAGTGCTGCTAGTAGATAAACGCCACTAAGTGGCATTATAAAAATGTCACTATAAGCACCAGTATAAACTCCACTCAGCAGCACTATAAAAAATAGAATATACAACTAGATTGGAAATAAAAACTTAAACTAAATTAAAATCCAAAAATCTTGAAAAACATCCAATCTTTTTGAAATAAAACAACACAATCACCAATTTTTTACAAACCAATCAATGTGTACATATGTTATGATGATATATATTTAATTAGTACCAATCAATTTTTTACAAACCAATCAATGTGTACATATGTTATGATGATATATATTTAATTAGTACCATCTTCAAATCCATCTTATAATAAATTCATGCGTGCCAATTGGTCTATCTCTAAATCCATCACTTCGATGGCTCCTATATCAATACAAAGTCCTATTCCACTACTTGAAGATATAAAGGTATTAATTATCATCATGGTCCTCATGGTGGTCATATTGACTGTTAGTTGCATCTTCCATTGATTTTCCACCATGAATTTCTCCTTCAATATCTTGATCTTGAAATATATGTTTAGATCAAGGAGCGACTTGTATTACATACCACCAATTAGGATCTCTTTGGTCCAGATGAAACACAACCTAAAAAGAAGAACCACAAAATATTTACCAAAAAATATATACAATGCCTTTCTTTCATTTATGGATTCATCAAAATAAAAAATCAGGTGTAAATCTATTCACAATGCTGTGTAGAACAACGTATGTGTCCCTTGAATCTTGCCATAAGTTAGTTGAGTCAATTGCAAGAAAACTGCTTGGATGCTTCTTGATAGTAAGCTTGATTAACTCTATATACCACTTTGAACCACTTAACATCAAAGGTGAACACTTTGAAAGCTCTAAATCCAATCTCCAAGATATCTTGAATTGTTCCACAATATTCAAGTTACTCCACTATAATATTAATATCTCTTCTACTAGCTCTACTATCTTAGTCAAAACTTGCCATTATACCACAATCATATGTGATTCTCTTGGAGTCCACATGTTGAGTGCAAAAATGTTGACCTTATGACCATATTGCATCATGCACTTTATACAGCAACGTAATCAAAAATCTTAAATATAGCTGAAATGTAACCAATTCAATATTATATCTTAGTAAATAAAATATATGCTAGTTAAATATTAGAACATCTTTGCTTACATGGTAGTCGCATCCCCTTTCATAATCTCATTCTTCTCTTGTAATCTCCTCTCTCCATCCTTTTGGCTTGCTCTAGGGAATCTCTAAGCCATTCAATATTACAATCCTTTGGAAGAGCCTTTAGATTAGGTGGGTATGCCATGTGCCTTCGTGTTGATCTCTAATGCTCTTCTCTCTTCTTTCCTCTATCTTTATCTTTCTTGCATCTTCATATTTCTCAATCCACTTTTCCATCACAAAAGTGTTAAGAAGACAAAATGTAATGACCTTTTTATCCATGAAATCATCCATCTTTCTAATATGTCCTTTTCCATGTGGGGCACATGTGACACCATTTGTTCATCCTCATCGTTATATGAATGAATCTACGCATAGATGGATCAATTTGTTTCAAATATTCTGAGTTGTATATGAGGGATTCTTCCACAAACCATCCCTCTACCATGCTTCCTTCTAGCATTTCCCTTTGCCTCACAAATCTCTTCAAGGTTTTCATGAAGCATTCAAGAAAGAACATCCACCATTGGTTATGAACAACGCCATATATAGCCACCTCATTTGCCAAATGTACTAGAAAGTGAAATTGAATTGTGAGTATGCTTCTTGGAAAGCTTTCTTCAATCATACACATCGCCTTAATTGAATCAAGTGGAGCCTTCTCAATGGAATCTTAACGAATCTCCTTTGACACATTCAACCTATTCAACAAAGGAAGAAATGATAAATTAAAGAAGAATAGATAATTTCAAAGGTATACATATGGTATACCAAAAGCACAAATCTATAGTTTTGATTGGAACTCACCTTGCCATTCCACATAATTTATAGATGGCATTCCAAGATTTCTCTTCTCTGTATCCACCAATTGATAGTGAAAGAATGAACTAGTGAAATCAATTTTTGAAAACAATAAAATATCAATATAGAGTCCACATAACATAAACCGAGGAGTGCCCAAAAAATAGATATAGTTATGTGCATGCTTGCATCATCTTGTGCCAATCATGTGGTTTGAGACCATTCAATTGATTCTCACCCTTCTTCTTTGTTATTGTAAATGCACCCTTTAATAAGTGCATTTTGCACACACCGGTTGGTGTACAAAAAGATGAAATTTGATTTTTGGCATTCTTTTCCTCTTTCCTTATCATCGGTGCTCCATGGTGCGTTTGGTAAAACCACCTTGTCATTCACTACCCTTGGCCATGCATTTTCCATGCGTCCAATATCATTTAGGTCATCCCTTATTGCATGGGTGTCTTTTTTAGCAATTATATAGTCTCAAATCATTGATGCATTTTCCATGCGTCCAATATCATTTAGGTCATCCCTTATTGCATGGGTGTCTTTTTTAGCAATTATATAGTCTCAAATCATTGATGCCACATTCTTAAGAATGTGCATTAGATCTAAAAGATTATTTATTTTATTAACTCTATGAAATATGGTAGATGGTAGAAGGTTGAGTACCTTTTCATGCCCGCAGGGGTGATGTGATGGGAGTCACCCTCAATCTCTTGTCCCACTCTCCATATCTCCACCTTCCCCCCTTCAATGACATTATAGGAGGCAAATGCCACATGTCTTCCCACTCTACACGTCTCTTTGATGGAGAATAATTAGGATGGTTTGGAGAAAGAAATCTATGATGTTCATCATACATCCCTATTTTAGTGCATGTGCTTGTTTGGATACAAGTGATGGACCACAAATTGGACATGAATTATATCCTACAGTTGCGATACCTACCTAAATGGCATGTAAGAATTGAAAGTTAATAGACATTACAATACATTAAAGTTATAAATGAATCCTTTTTGCATTCTTAGATAAGAATCAATTTATGAGTGCGACGTGTGAGCACTCAGTATAGCTTGGAAAATCATGCATAGTCCACATCAAGATACCCCTGACCATTGCATTACGACACGAAATTGGATGAGAAACATCATGCATCTTTATGTCTCTCCATAATAATTGCTCGTGCTCATCAATCAAGAGCTCAAGGTATACATACATATTCTTTACCTTGTGCTTCCTGGGAACAAGAAGTGCAAGCATCACATGACTCTTCTTGATGGGAATCTATGGAGGAATATTGTAATTTACAACAACAATGGGCCATGTGGAATATGATGTAGATATCAATCCAAATGGATTCACCCCATCCATACCCAATCCAAGTCGTAAATTAAGGGACTCATCTTTGAACTCTGGCCATTCATCCTTAATGTGATCCCAAGTTGGTGAGTCGACAGGAATCCTCATCATGCCATCGGTTGCACGATGGTTCAAATGCCTTGTTATTAACTCAACTATGGATTGACACCGGAACATATGTTGAATGCAAGGTGTAATAGGAAAGTGCCTCTCAACACCTTTTGAAAAATTTTTGCAACCTGTAGATCCTTCTTGTAAATGATCATCTCCACAAATTGGACATTGCATGACATTGGCACACCCCTATATAATACACAATCATTTTATGACATGCATGAATTTGAGTGTAATCTATACCAAGATTGTAAAGTAATTTTTGAGCATCACTTCTTTTTGCAAGCATCAAATTTTTTGTTGGGAGCATCTTCTTTAATAATCAGAGTAGGTTATTTTCACTATTATCACTCTGTCCATATGTTGTTTGCAAGTTGAGGATTTCCAAGCATGCCCAAAAAGTTGAGTACATTGAACCCTCATACAATGGTGCGTTAGCCTCCTCGTGACACATCCCTCTTTCATGTATTTCAAAGTTAGGTGTGTCTTCCTCACCCTCACTTTTGAAAAAAGTGAGTCATAATCTCCTCCATAATATCCTCTTCCTCTATCTCATATGGAGGAAATCTTGGGTCTTCCAAATTTATTGAGCATGCTCCACTTTCCAAGTACTCATTATTACGAGATGCTTGTATCCTTCCTCAAGTTTCCCCAATGATAGAATAATGAGGCATATTATGTAGTACTTGTGCACAAATTTCCATGCCCTACTCATCTTGATGAACCATATTTAAAAATGACACTCAACATTACATATCCAAACCATGGGTATACATATCATCTCATAAGTTTATATTCTAACCAAGGAAGTGGCTTATATCATCATGTTGGTCGGCATTGGTTCAAATGATCCCCATTTTCTAATATACTTCAATGTTTATTGCATTCTTGGGTGCTAGGTTTAGGGTTTAGCGTAGTGCATAAGGCAAATAGCTTTTGCATAAGCCTTATGCATATAGAGGCAAATAGCTTATGCATGCCTTATGTATAGAGGCAAATAGCTTATGCATGCCTTATGTATAGAGGTTATACAAGATTTATGCATAAGCCTTGTACATAGAGCTTATGCAAGCACTATGCATAAGGATTATGGCTTATTCATAGAGCTTTAATCAAGCTTTATGCATAGAGCTTATGGCTTAATAATGCATAAGGTTTATGGGTTATGCGTAAGGTTTATGGGTTATGCATAGAGCTTTAAACAAGATTTATACATAATTCTTATGCTTTTGGAGCTTTAAGCTTTCTTGTGTTATTTAAACTTGGAGTGTTCATATGTTATTTAAGCTTTGAGGATTCTTATGTTAGAGAATTGAAAAAGGTCTACATCCTATCTACATATCCAAACTCGCGTATCTCGAGCATTATTCCATATCTTGAGGTAAAATCCAATGTTCTTATCTTGAGGTAAAATCCAATGTTCTTATCTTGAGGTAAAATCCAATGTTCTTATTCTTCTCATTTATTTTGTTTTCACCCTTGTGTGCTAGGGTTTTAAATATTATATTCTCTTATGATTTATTTGGATTGCAAGCTTATGGATTACGCATAGAGCTTATGGCTTATGCATGGAGCTTATGCATAAGCCTTATGCATATTCTCTTATGATTTATTTGGATTGCAAGCTTATGGATTACGCATAGAGCTTATGGATTATGCATGGAGCTTATGCATAAGCCTTATGCATAGAACTTTAGGCATACGTCTTATGAATTTTATAAGCTCTATACATAAGCCATAAGACATAAACTCTATGCATAAGGCTTATGCATAGAGCCTTACGCCACATAGAGCTTATGGCTTATGCATAGAGATTTAGGTATAAGCCTTCTTATGCATGTCATAAGCTCTATTCATAAGACATAAGCCTTATGCATGTCATAAGCTCTATTCATAAGACATAAGCCTTATGCATAGAGCCTTATTCATATAGGCATAAGCCTTATGCATGTCATAAGCTCTATACATAAGCCATAAGCCATACACTCTATACTTAAGGCTTATGCATAGAGCAGCTTAAGGCAAAGCATTATGCATGTAAAAGTCATAGAGCTTAAGGCAAAGCATTATGCATTAAAAATCTCTATGTACAAGCCATAAGCCATAAGAAATAAGCTCTATGCATAAGGCCTATGCATAGAGATTATGGCTTATGCATAGAAATTTAGGCATAAGCCTTATGCATGTCATAAGCTCTATGCATAAGCCATTAGCTCTATGCCTAAGTCCTGTGCATAGATCCTTCTTCAGAGAGCTTATGGCTTATGCATAGAGCCGTATGCATGCCTACCTAAAGCTCTATGCATGCATAAGGTATACACATAATATATTTTCTTTTTACGTTCTCCTTATTCTATAAACATGATAGCCTAGTTTTTATAATGTAGACATGTGGGGGGACGATACTGACTTGATAAACCTAGTGGCCCATCGTTCAATGTCCATCATTGATGATCTAGTTATGGAGTGACTCTCACAATTGGTTTCAAGTCTCTTGCATCATTATGGGAGAGAATGTGTGGAACTTTTTTGCTCCACCCTCGATTCCTTCCACAGTTAACCCTACACCTATGGTGGGGGGCACTCTGATGGGTGGTTCTACTCCTGGGTCACACACTCCAATGTAGAGTCTATTTTTGAGCATACGCTTTTTCCTAATACATCTATAAATACATGCATGAGGAAGGTGCTCACTCGCACATGGGGGTGAGATTGGAACCCAGTATTGTGTCGGCTCTCTCGCAATTTTGTCTTTGAAGCTCTATCTCGTCTTGCGTGCGCAACACACGCAATTAGAGATATTAAAGATGGAAGCACACCGCAATTAGAAATGTTAAATGTTAAAGATGGAAGCACACCACTTGAATCTACTTCAATTTTAGAATAGGACGTAGATAAATAGATACCAAATTGAGATCTTGGATCCTTGTATGGAGATATGGGTTCAAAGAAGAAGATAGAAAACCCAAATGGCTTGCAACCCTATCTTCATACTTGGAAGACTACAAGGATAGGTTAGAAATATGCAAATTGTCCTCACAATGGAAATCCACGCCACAAGCATTGGATTCTAGAAATCTACATGATCTCTTGTCGACTCAAGTGAGGTGCACTATTCCATTATCTGATGTATTGAAGGTGAAACCAAAATTGTGGAGTGATGTGGCACATCTCCTTGAGGATAGTAGAGCCAAAAATAGTGTAGCTACTCTTGAAAAAGAGATATAGGAAAAAGATAATCCCAGGTAATTGCTACAATCGATTCCTATAATTAGAGTAGGAGAATATTGCGAAGGAGATAATGGTAATACAACTTTACCTATTGAGTACAAAGATGTAAAAACCTTAGCCATACTCTTTTGACAGTGGATCTAGAGTTGCCATTGCCACAAAGCAAATTGGCATTGCCACAAAGCAAATTTGGATCAAATGGGGAAGACCAACACTTAGACAGACGTTGCAGATCCTTAAATTGTGTGAATGAGCTTTGCCCAAAACTAGTAAATTACGATCAGGCAAATACATGTCACTTTAACGGAAGTATGTTAAGAGTACCAATTATGGGCGAATCATGTGACATTGGAGGAGGGAAACTTGTATGTCACTATTGCATCTCTATTGCTCTATGCATTGGAACATGCGAGTGTTTTGTGTACTATGTCATGCCTACCAATGAGACAGTTAGTAGGTTAATGGTTCATCCCCCACTACCATAATGTTCATGATGGTGCCTCAAAGAATCTTACAGAGAAAGAACAAGGGCTATGGTGAGGAAAGTTCTAGGCATCGATCGGTAGGAAGGAGCATGAAAGGTGCAAATATGTATAGCAAAGGAGATTGTGATTGCCTCTCTTATAAACAATGAAGTTCCAACAATCCAAATTGGCAAACAAGAACTCTTTGCCCCGTGGGCAAAAGACATGGGACCATTAGTCGAGGACAAGTAGTAAGTCAAAAACCTAGTACATGCAAAATTATTTTTGGTTTGTATGGTATGGTCTACTAAAAGCATCCCACATGCAGGTTTTGACGGTCTATTTCTGCTTCTCGTATTATCGATCCAAGCAAAGAGTGTTGTAGCCTAGATGCACTTCTGAAATTGAAAAGAGATTGCACGTATGACTTCTTCCATGAAAGCAAGTTTTTGGGCCAGGGAAAAGATGGAGATAAATGATTTGTTTTCAAGATGTCAATCGTTGGACCAGCATCTGGCCTTGATTTAATAGATTAAATGAGGCGGTCAAGCAATGGTGATCTAACAAGATCATGGGTGTAATTTGATCGTACTCATCGAGTTGCTGGTTGGGTAACTATGGCTTGTCATGTGTACGACCCTAGGTATATTCATGTTCAAAATATCTCATTCATTACTTGCTTTTTGAAACGATCAATTGATTTTTTATTTATTTTTGCATTTTTAGTATGCAAGACCTACTTATAATAGCCACATGCGAAATGAAAGAGGAAGACATGGAATCACAATGTCTATTCTGGGAGTGCATTAATGAAGTCATGCAAAACCATGGCTGTGAGAAAGCCAATTTTTTTGACTTTATGGCAGATGAAGCACAAGCAAATTGGAATGCAGTACGTCATGTGTTTAATGGTGGGAAGTCAAATCTAATGGAAGAACGATCGTGCTTGTTCCATTGGAATCAAGGTATAATCCAGCACACAATAAAGTATATAACCAAGTTCATATGAAAGACCTATGCCAATGGGGAGCAGCCATTCTCAATAACAAGAAATGGGGTGAGATCAAAGTATCAAACGTCCATTTCTATGGAAGCTATGCAAAGGTCAGATTAGCATTGGAGCTAAAGGCAAATGTGGTTCAGGAGCATGCAAGGGTTTAGGGTGTTCATGAGATATTTGGTCATGTAAAACAATATGACATCCACATTTGTAAAACAAGCCTCGTTGCACGTGTAAAGATTTCAGTCAACGTGTGGCAAATAAGAAACCATATCTTGCATAATATTTTTATTTTGTATTCTTGCGGGTTCTTGGACTTAGCCAAAATGAGAACATGTTTATCCACCAGCTAGTAATTGCACATGCGGATGTCTTTAATGCATTGTCTAGAGATAGAACATACCCACGTGTAGATCATTAGAGAGAGTACAGGTGATGGGAATGAAAATGAATTATGTTAGAGAACGTGAGAAGCACGTCATTGTATTCCACTTTTTGAAACATTTTAGTTGCCATGGTGTATTTGGTTTGCAATGAAATATGTCATTTTTTGAAAGCTTATCCTGTAAGTTCAAGTGGACTTGTTACACATTCAAATGTCTCAGGTCACATGTCACATCACTTGTCTTATCATGTGAACTCCTTATTGAGCTCCTTATTTCTTTATATAAATCATTTGTCTCATCATGTGAACTCATTATTTCCTTATATGGATAAGCGTAGGTGTTACTATAGATGCAACTCTCACGAAAAAAGTGGTCCATTTTTTTCTTTAATATATGCCAGCATATATATGTTAAATAGAGGACTCATACATGAAATGTTATCTCCCTCTCTTTGTAGCTCTATCATTTTGCTCTAATACTACTTTCTATGCTTTGGATACTGCATTCCAAGCAGCTTGGAAGATCATGTCTAGCATGCTCAAGGGTTCACATGACGTGGGGAATGCCAATGCATCTGATACAACCTTTTGAGCAAAGATTGCTTGGGGACAGCACAAGAAAATCTACGCACGCATGTTACGTAAAAAAAGCACGATAAGGGACAATATGCAATCACAGTGTGGAAGATGGAATATTATTAACAAAAACCAAGCTAACATGCAACGCGATAAGGGACAATATGCAATCACAGTGTGGAAGATATGGAATATTATTAACGAAAACCAAGCTAACATGCAACGCGAACAACTTGTGAACGAAGCTAACATGCAACGCGAACAACTTGTGAACGAAGTATCTTGCTTATTGGTGTAGAGCACGACATAAAATAGTACCCATGATGTAATACATCACTGTCACCATCATACAATAAGTCCTTTGTAATGGATACAATCGTACATGACCCACATTATCTTTTGTAAACACATTTTACTATGCTGCTTATTATGCCACCAGAAATTGCTTGTGCTTTTCTAGATAATATATTTTTACACATTTTGTTATAGTGCTTTGTGAAATTATTGTTAGAGAGAGAGAGAGAGAGGGATAGAGAGAGAGAGAGAGAGAGAGAGAGAGAGCGAGAGAGTAAGAGAGAGAGAGAGAGAGAGAGAGAGAGAGAGAGAGAGAGAGAGAGAGAGAGAGAGAGAGAGATTATGGGGATGAATGTATGGAAGAAATCTCTATGGAATGTACTCGTCGGATTCCAAAAAGCGCTCGTTGAAAAATGCTTGCCAAAAAATATTCCTTTTGATTATTTTCTTGATTTGCTTGGACGCTTGTTTGTCTTGGATTTTTGGATTTTGTAGTAGAGCGAGGTGACCTGTAAACCTGTTTTGGCTATTTGTTGGTGCTATTGGTGTGGTGATATTGTGGAGAGGGTTTGGGTAGTCAAATCTGCTTGGTTTTGTCTTTGATTTGCACTTTTTGTATCTAAACCTATTGGGTTACTTGCTTCATTTTCTTGTCAACTTTCTTTACTTGTTGCATGTATGTATGTATATATGTAGATAGGTAGGTATGCATGCTATGTATGCATGTAGGTATGCACTTGAGAAAGGGAGGCCTTAACCTCAACAATAAGTGGCTAAAACTACCAATGTCTCTTTGTCACAGCTAGTTTGGAAGGTATGCACTTGAGAAAGGGAGGCCTTAATCGCAACAATAAGTGGCTAAAACTACCAATGTCTCTTTGTCACAGCTAGTTTGGAAGGTACATGTGTTGAGTAATTTTCAACGAAATAATAATAAAAATTGGGGATAGGATGATTTTGATGCATGTTACAAAGCTAAGCTCCGATATTTGGCAAGCGTGGGTTCGGATGATTATCTTTGCCACCCATGAGGACTTGTATTCGGCCAATTATGCAGATGCCCTAAAGGAAACAGAGGTATATTACACACGCAAGGGTCTTGAGATTGCGATGATCGCAAATCCGGATAATAGAAACCATTTTTTTTGTTTGTGTATCTCTTATGTAGGGTACAACGAAAAAAATAGCAAGATGACACCTTTCAGGATGTCGAAAGTTGCAAGAGCACGTGTGGATGAAGACGAGTATGATACTTTTCTAACATGTGGAATCATCACAAACATTATATGATATATTTTAAATACTAACTACTTGTTGTGATTGTATGATTGCAAAAAATGCAAGTTGGTTGACTTGCTTATGCAAGGAGACATCGCCATGAAGTATGCCAGTATACCAACTGTAGATAGGACCTTTTCATAGTGGTTGCAGATGCACGTATATTGGTGGCAAACTAGAGAGGTAACTTACCATCTAGACGGAGGTTTATCGCATTATGTACCCTATTCATTACTAAAGTTAACTTTTGCAATTTCCAGGTGAGTGGTTGAGCTAATGAAAAAAATGGAGATGGAAAATGAGACCATCAAGGAGTGGCATGAGCATGTGGAGCAAGATTGTGGCATGAATTTTGAAGTACAAATGTAGGAGTATTGGAGACTTCACTTTGGGGTTATGTTCTCCCAGTGGAAAAATAAAATACGTGCAATCAGATCTTGATGAGCAGCCATACTTTGGATGCAGGGTGGTTGCAAGATGAGGTTATCTAGTTTCATGTCGTGGGCGCCCTTGGCTTTAGCTGAAAAACAGGCATTTTTTCAAGAAGAATAGCCAATCTCTCATAGTTAGCCAACGAGTTTCACTTCAAGGTCTTCTAATGAAACATTATATGCAAAGTTGGGCACCTAAAACTATAATCTGATCGAATATCCAATAATTGCAAATCCCCTTTTCTTTGGGAACCAAGTTTGTATACAGGCCCTGTCCTAGGTTTAGACAGGTATAGTGAATGTGAGTAAATTGCCTATAACTTTTACATTATTACTCATACGATGTTCCCACTTTGCATATCACAAATACAAATAACATAGAGCTTAACTTGATTTATCGAGTAATTTTTGATGTGTTCTACTATTTTCTATATTATTTAAAAGATATTAGAATTGTTAAAAAACATACGATTTTATCCTCCCACCACATCTACCATTTAAAATGCTCAAATTGTATGGATCTAGTGATGATTAGATTGGGAAAGATTAGTATAATGTGGGTATAAGATAAAATTACAAATCTAACGGTTTGATTTTTGTAGATTTACTTTGGAAAATTTATCATGACTGTCAGAGGCCCATTAAACCAATAGTAATTTAATTCTAGAAAATTAAATATTGAATCTTTCAATCTAAAAACTCAAGGGATCAATACTCTTGTTGCCATGAATTTATCAAAAAAAAATTGGCTTGATTTGAGTATGGGAAGGTCCATTTTCAATCCTCCCAAGTGAAAATTTCCATATTGTGTCCACTCTCCCCTTTTCAAGTCTAAAACCAATCCTAGTTAGGTTTGGAAATCTAGGCTTGGTAAACTTCACAGCTTAGGTTTCATTCCATGTGTGAGGCTTGGGTAGGCCCAAACCTTATATATGCATGCCACTTTATGTCCACGTGAGCATCGAGAGGATCCACATAAGCAGCTTGCCACCTCAGCTTGCCACCTCCACCCTCCATGTCAACATGGTCAACCTAGTTGACTCCCCACCTCATCATCCTAGTCATCATTAATGCCACATCATCTTGCCACCTTTGCATGCCACCTCGCACATGGTGACATGGCATGCCACATCATGGAATTGCCACATCAACTATAATAGTGCCACATGTCAAGAGAATGCCACGTGTCATGCACGCTTGTGACACGTGGCATCTCCTTCCCACCTCCCCTCTTTTTTCAAAAACATATTTTTGGAAAAGTTAATTTAGTAATTTAGAGAAATAGAATATAGAAATTTAAATAATAAAATATATGTAACTTATTAAATAAAAGAATTTAAAATCACTAATTTAAAAGGATTATATTTTGGGATTAGATCAATAAAAATATTATTAAAGATCATATTATTAATTTTAAAAAAATTAAAATTTTTATTTTTATATTTCTTGAAAATTTTTTATGTAGAATAAACCTTTGAATAAAATATGAAAAAAATACATTATTTAAAAAAAACAGTTATATAATTATAAAATAAAAGATTTATTTAAAGATATATTTATATATCTGGTAATGATAAATATTTAGACTTGTTAATAAATATTATAAATAATATTAATTTTTAAGTGGATAATAGTTTATCTTTAAATATCTTTATGTTTATCTTAGTTATCCAATCAATCTTAGATAGGAAATCCAGTGAGATTTGAAGTGGATAACCTATTTTTCCTATATAATCACACATCTCTAGTACTATCCCACACTTATCTGTAGTACTATCCCATCATTGAGCCCTTATAATATTTTCTCTCTTAGCTTCCTTGAGAATGGGTTCTCAAAGTCGTAGGAGTCGGAAACGTGATAGGGCTAGACTCCCCCCCATCCACCAAGTTCAAGAGGAGGAGAGGAGAAGGGTAGCTCGTGAGAGAAAGAGAGAGTGGAGAGCACGTCAAGGAGCAACACCTTCCGTTGGTGATGATCCAAGCCTTGCTCCTCCTCTTCCACTTCCTCTCCCTTCGCCCTCTTCCCCCCCACTACCCCTTAGTTTAGATAATCCACATGAACCCGCCCTTCTTGAGTCCTCTCTTCTACAAGAACCCACCCCCCCTCCTTTGGGCGCCCTTCGTGTGGATAGGAAGGAACTATCAAAGTCAGGGGCACATCGTCGTGCCCATGCAATCTTCCAATCCTATTTCAAAGACCTCACGTCTTCATCACAGGCATGTGTGCTTGATGCTTTGATTGATCTGCCCAACATGGCCAACTGCAGGGCGCTTTCCGACATTGGAGGTCGAAGAGAGAGGAGAGCTGGCATGGCGGTGCTACAAAGTGTTCGTCATTCCTATATAGTTAACAAGAAGAGGAACTCTACGGACGCTTTGGCTGCTCGACGGGCTATTGTGGCAGCCATAAGTAGCTCCCAAATGAAGGGTAAGGTTAGTGCCACATCTCGCATCCTTTCCATAGCACCACACGCACTTAGAGTTGGGTCTATTAGGCGACAAAGTTTAGATGCCAATGAGGTTGGTGCTATGTGGGCGAGTAGTGGTCGTGTAGCTAGGCATGATCGCCTACTAGATGAAACCACTAGAACCTTGATAGAAAGTTTTTGGGAGGAGAATTGTCGTGCATCGCCAGTTTTCAAGAAAGCTTTGCGTAAGAGAGTGACAAGAGGAGTGTTCATTGAGCACGGTGCTTGCTTTCTTGAAATGTCCCAAACTGAGTTGTATTCTCAGTTTGTGGCTTCGTATCCAGAGCTTAAAATTGGGCAAAGGTCATTTGAGGGGTGTAAGCCTTGGTTTGTGAGGTACTCACGTCAGCGTGACACATGTTGTTGTCGCTACCATGTTGAGTTCAATCTTTTTTATGATGTGTTCCGTTCTCTTAGTGGGCATAGAGAGTTGCCTCGTAGTCCACGTGATTTCATCCACTCTCTTTTGTGTACACGCACGGAGGATGCCCAGTTCCATAGGATGCCTTGTGTGGAGAGCAATTGCACATCATGTGGTTCACTTGCACATCTACAGATGGTAGATCTTGATGCAAGTGACCAAGAGATAGTGGCATGGCAACGTTATGAGTATGTGACACACCAGCTCCAGAGTGGTGGACAGTCCAGGAAGTTGCAGCTCGTGGACAAACATACACCACGTTGTCACTTCACAGCCACATTTAGGGAGCAGATCTACCCCTACATACGGCACAGTCATTGTGCCAAGTGGCAAGATCGTCAGTTCCGAGCATGCCTAGCAGAGTTTCCTATTGGTGTGGTCGTCTCTGTGATTGATTTTGCAGAGAACTACACTTTCACACCTTTTCAGGAGATACAATCTGAGTATTACTTCTCAGAGCAGGTAATGGTTATATTTTGTAATATTTGTTTTATGTTTGAGCTTCATTACTTAATTGATTTTTTGTGTCCTAAACGTATGTATTGCTTCCCTCACCAGGTTGCTATTTTGGTCCACATTAGCTATCAACATGCAGAGGCTCATGTAGATGGGATAGCGAGTACCCCCGAGACCCGTGTCATTATTCGAGAGTATCATTTCTATATCAGTGATGATCGTTCACATGATGCACATTTTGTGCAACACTGTTTTCGTCTCCATGACGATTTTTTAGGAGATTGTGGGATCAGACATGTCCAGCGATGGGTTTGGTCGGATGGTTGTGGCGCACAGTTCAAGTCATCACGTCAATTCTATTGGCTCTACAGGTTGTACTTATGGCTTTCTTACATTTACAAATTAAACTAAATTCACTAGAACATCTTAAAGAAAACAATAACTAAGACTATCTTTTATGGATTTATAGGTGGCATGTGCAGTCTAGTATCCCAGTGATTTGGTCATTCTTTGAGACTGGTCACGGGAAGGGTGAGCATGATGGTGCAGGCGCGTGTGTGAAACGTGCCTTGAGGCGTCATCAGCTGCGACAGGATGCTCAGCGGTTCAGAGATGCGGGCCACGTAGTCGAGTGGTGCTCCCAACATTTGTGTGGGAGTGCAGCATCATCGTACCCCAGACGTGATGCTCGGATTGTCAGGAGATTTTTTTGGCATGTGGATGGTGGCACGATTGACCGCAGAGCCTCCCATGATTGTGACACAGTACCTGGCACCTTGGGCTTACATTCCATCAGGAGCACGTGCATGGCGGCCCCCACGATTTACACACGACGGTTTGCATGCTTCTGTGGAGCATGTATGGATGGCGATTGGTCACATTGTGCCTCGAGAGGATGGGCAGATGCATGGATACAGACATTCCTCTCCCCCGAGCATCCTTCACATCCAGTGGTGTCTGATGAGCACACAGGTCCTGCGTTCATGGTCAGTTATGATGACCTGACAGATTTGCTACAGGAGGGTGATGTATTTGCTATTATTGCCAGTGAGGGAAATAGCGAGGGAGTAGACTACTATCTGATGAGTTGCACTAGGCCAAAGTGCATGCTTGACCAGGATACAGTGGATGATCATGGGTTTTCTTATGACGCCCATAGCATGATTGTGGCAGGCCGATTCTACCAGCAGATTCGACTTCATCGGGGGAGTCTTGAGTTCCAGCAGTGGAAGTGGGAGTTAGAGGCATTTCAGTTCTCTCATCTAGTGGTTGCTACCAGGCTCACTCTTGTTCGAGTACAGAGCCGAAAACACAGTTCTCACCCTCGTTTTCGGCTTCGAGTGGATGACCATGAGAGCATTCTAGAGCAGTTGAGAGCTAGAGAGGGTGCTGCTGACTAGATCTCTATCTTGATAGTGACTAAACTCAGACTAGCTGGGTTAGCTCACTTACATTGTACTTAGATTTTTGGGCAGTGACTAACCTCAGACTAGCTGGGGTAGCTCATTTTCATTCTGATGTACTTATTTGATGTTTATATCATTATGAGTTTTCTCATTATTGAGTATCATTACATTTTAGTTGATGTTCTTGATTTTATTATATTTCTTAACACTTTGGCTATCATATTGTTTGTTGAAAATCTCCATGCCATCGTACCCAAACATGCTCTGATGGTGACCAAACTTTGCAAGCATGGGGAGGGGACCCACCCCCACATGCTTGCAAAGTTTGGTCACAATCAGAACATGTTTAGATTGGCAATGGGCGCCCAGTGCGGGTTTTTCAAGTCTCTTGGTGCTTAAGAGGCCATGGAAAATCCGGGCCTTCCCCATACCATCGTACCCAAACATGCTCCGATGGGGACCAAACTTTGCAAGCATGTGGGGGTGGGTCCCCCCCACATGCTTGCAAAGTTTGGTCCCCATCAGAGCATGTTTGGATTGGCAATTGGCACGGAGTGCGGGTTTTTCAAGTCTCTTGGTGCTTAAGAGGCCATGGAAAGTCCAGGCTCGGAGCATGTTTGGGTACGATGGCATGGGGAAGGCCCGGACTTTCCATGGCCTCTTAAGCACCAAGAGACTTGAAAAACCCGCACTGGGCGCCAATTGCCAATCCAAACATGCTCTGATGGGGACCAAACTTTGCAAGCATGTGGGGGGGACCCACCCCCCACATGCTTGCAAAGTTTGGTCCCCATCGGAGCATGTTTGGGTACGATGGCATGGGGAGGGCCCGGATTTTCCATGGCCTCTTAAGCACCAAGAGACTTGAAAAACCCGCACTGGGCGCTAATTGCCAATCCAAACATGCTCTGATGGGGACCAAACTTTGCAAGCATGTGGGGGGGACCCACCCCCACATGCTTGCAAAGTTTGGTCCCCATAGGAGCATGTTTGGGTACGATGGTATGGGGAAGGCCCGGATTTTCCATGGCCTCTTAAGCACCAAGAGTCTTGAAAAACCCGCACTGGGCGCTAATTGCCAATCCAAACATGCTCTGATGGGGACCAAACTTTGCAAGCATGTGGGGGGGACCCATCCCCACATGCTTGGAAAGTTTGGTCCCCATCGGAGCATGTTTGGGTACGATGGCATGGGGAAGGCCCGGATTTTCCATGGCCTCTTAAGCACCAAGAGACTTGAAAAACCCGCACTGGGCGCCAATTGCCAATCCAAACATGCTCTGATTGTGACCAAACTTTGCAAGCATGTGGGGGGGACCCATCTCCACATGATTGCAAAGTTTGGTCCCCATCGGAGCAAGTTTGGGTACGATGGCATGGGGAAGGCCCGGATTTTCCATGGCCTCTTAAGCACCAAGAGACTTGAAAAACCCGCACTGGGCGCCAATTGCCAATCCAAACATGCTCTGATGGGGACCAAACTTTGCAAGCATGTGGGGGAGACCCACCCCCACATGCTTGCAAAGTTTGGTCCCCATCGGAGCATGTTTGGGTACGATGGCATGGGAAGGCCCGGATTTTCCATGGCCTCTTAAGCACAAAGAGACTTGAAAAACCCGCACTGGGCGCTAATTGCAAATCCAAACATGCTCTGATGGGGACCAAACTTTGCAAGCATGTGGGGGGGACCCACTCCCACATGCTTGCAAAGTTTGGTCCCCATCGGAGCATGTTTGGGTACGATGGTATGGGGAAGGCCCGGATTTTCCATGGCCTCTTAAGCACCAAGAGTCTTGAAAAACCCGCACTGGGCACTAATTGCCAATCCAAACATGCTCTGATGGGGACCAAACTTTGCAAGCATGTGCGAGGGACCCACCCCCACATGCTTGCAAAGTTTGGTCCCCATCGGAGCATGTTTGGGTACGATGGCATGGGGAAGGCCCGGATTTTCCATGGCCTCTTAAGCACCAAGTGACTTGAAAAACCCGCACTGGGCGCCAATTGCCAATCCAAACATGCTCTAATTGTGACCAAACTTTGCAAGCATGTGGGGGGGACCCATCTCCACATGATTGCAAAGTTTGGTCCCTATCGGAGCATGTTTGGGTACGATGGCATGGGGAAGGCCCGGATTTTTTATGGCCTCTTAAGCACCAAGAGACTTGAAAAACCCGCACTGGGCGCCAATTGCCAATCCAAACATGCTCTGATGGGGACCAAACTTTGCAAGCATGTGGGGGGGACCCACCCCCACATGCTTGCAAAGTTTGGTCCCCATCGGAGCATGTTTGGGTACGATGGCATGGGGAAGGCCCGGATTTTCCATGGCCTCTTAAGCACAAAGAGACTTGAAAAACCCGCACTGGGCGCTAATTGCCAATCCAAACATGCTCTGATGGGGACCAAACTTTGCAAGCATGTGGGGGGGACCCACCCCCACATGCTTGCAAAGTTTGGTCCCCATGGGAGCATGTTTGGGTACGATGGTATGGGGAAGGCCCGGATTTTCCATGGCCTCTTAAGCACCAAGAGTCTTGAAAAACCCGCACTGGGCGCTAATTGCCAATCCAAACATGCTCTGATGGGGACCAAACTTTGCAAGCATGTGGGGGTGACCCCCCACATGCTTGCAAAGTTTGGTCCCCATCGGAGCATGTTTGGGTACGATGGCATGGGGAAGGCCCGGATTTTCCATGGCCTCTTAAGCACCAAGAGACTTGAAAAACCCGCACTGGGCGCCAATTGCCAATCCAAACATGCTCTGATTGTGACCAAACTTTGCAAGCATGTGGGGGGGACTCATCTCCACATGATTGCAAAGTTTGGTCCCCATCGGAGCATGTTTGAGTACGATGGCATGGGGAAGGCGCGGATTTTCCATGGCCTCTTAAGCACCAAGAGACTTGAAAAACCCGCACTGGGCGCCAATTGCCAATCCAAACATGCTCTGATGGGGACCAAACTTTGCAAGCATGTGGGGGGGACCCACCCCCACATGCTTGCAAAGTTTGGTCCCCATCGGAGCATGTTTGGGTACGATGGCATGGGGAAGGCCCGGATTTTCCATGGCCTCTTAAGCACAAAGAGACTTGAAAAACCCGCACTGGGCGCTAATTGCCAATCCAAACATGCTCTGATGGGGACCAAACTTTGCAAGCATGTGGGGAGGACCCACCCCCACATGCTTGCAAAGTTTGGTCCCCATCGGAGCATGTTTGGGTACGATGGTATGGGGAAGGCCCGGATTTTCCATGGCCTCTTAAGCACCAAGAGTCTTGAAAAACCCGCACTGGGCGCTAATTGCCAATCCAAACATGCTCTGATTGTGACCAAACTTTGCAAGCATGTGGGGGGGACCCACCCCCACATGCTTGCAAAGTTTGGTCCCCATCGGAGCATGTTTGGGTACGATGGCATGGGGAAGGCCCGGATTTTCCATGGCCTCTTAAGCACCAAGAGACTTGAA
Organism: Cibotium barometz; assembly: GCF_041138505.1. Classification (NCBI taxonomy): domain Eukaryota; kingdom Viridiplantae; phylum Streptophyta; class Polypodiopsida; order Cyatheales; family Cibotiaceae; genus Cibotium; species Cibotium barometz. The sequence continues at coordinate 4,698,676 of NC_141103.1, read as the reverse complement.
AAACCCGCACTGGGCGCCAATTACCAATCCAAACATGTTCTGATTGTGACCAAACTTTGCAAGCATGTGGGGGGGACCCACCCCCCACATGCTTGCAAAGTTTGGTCCCCATCGGAGCATGTTTGGGTACGATGGCATGGGGAAGGCCCGGATTTTCCATGGCCTCTTAAGCACCAAGAGACTTGAAAAACCCGCACTGGGCGCTAATTGCCAATCCAAACATGCTCTGATGGGGACCAAACTTTGCAAGCATGTGGGGGGGACCCACCCCCACATGCTTGCAAAGTTTGGTCCCCATGGGAGCATGTTTGGGTACGATGGTATGGGGAAGGCCCGGATTTTCCATGGCCTCTTAAGCACCAAGAGTCTTGAAAAACCCGCACTGGGCGCTAATTGCCAATCCAAACATGCTCTGATGGGGACCAAACTTTGCAAGCATGTGGGGGGGACCCATCCCCACATGCTTGGAAAGTTTGGTCCCCATCGGAGCATGTTTGGGTACGATGGTATGGGGAAGGCCCGAATTTTCCATGGCCTCTTAAGCACCAAGAGACTTCAAAAACCCGCACTGGGCGCCAATTGCCAATCCAAACATGTTCTGATTGTGACCAAACTTTGCAAGCATGTGGGGGTGGGTCCCCTTCCCATGCTTGCAAAGTTTGGTCCCCATCAGAGCATGTTTGGGTACGATGGCATGGAGATTTTCAACAAACAATATGATAGCCAAAGTGTTAAGAAATATAATAAAATCAAGAACATCAACTAAAATGTAATGATACTCAATAATGGAGATTTTCAACAAACAATATGATAGCCAAAGTGTTAAGAAATATAATAAAATCAAGAACATCAACTAAAATGTAATGATACTCAATAATGAGAAAACTCATAATGATATAAACATCAAATAAGTACATCAGAATGAAAATGAGCTACCCCAGCTAGTCTGAGGTTAGTCACTGCCCAAAAATCTAAGTACAATGTAAGTGAGCTAACCCAGCTAGTCTGAGTTTAGTCACTATCAACAGCAACCCAATCAAAATCGTCATCTCTAACTGCCGGTCGACGTGCGCGTCGAGGCTGCTGTGCACGTCGAGGAGGCTGTGCCGGCTGCGGGGGTCGTCGAATGTCTGCGGGGAGGTCTGCCTCAAAGGAAGGATCGTGAGCTGGTGCCGGTGTACTCGGGAGCTCACGAGTCCCAAAAACTGCTATGGCCCTCTCTCTCTCTCTCTATGTCGTGCTAATGCAAGACGCCTCTGTCTGTAAACCCAAAATCGATAATCTGCAATGGTGCGTGTCTGCCACTCTGCTCATGTAAGCTCCTCTGCTGTAAGGACACGCTGCTCATGAGAAGCAGCACTGCTGCTAGCACCATCACCCGCTGTGCCACTAGGGCCAGCACCACCCACGCGCTCAAATGCTGTCACCTGGCTCTCATGTAGGACTCTCTGGTAAGCGTCGAACTCATGTGAGCTCCACTCTATCTCAGGAGGCACCTCAGGCTCCTGGGCTCTATCGTCGAAGGCGTCGAGTCCCAAGTCCATAGCTGATGTAAAGTCGACAGGCCTGCCAGTCCTGGCATCTACTCGTACAAGGCCTGGGTGAAGATCATCGATGCCCAATACCCTGTACGTCGCTAAGTCGATGCGTGCACGGCAGGATGGACATGCTGAGAACCGGACGAGCTCTTGGGTGATGCAAGACAAGTGGAAAATATGTCCACATCCTAGGGCATATCCTCCTGTACTATCAATGTCCTCGATACATAAATAGCAGCACGCATCACGTAGGAAGGGTGGTGCATCCTGCGGGAGAGGTCGTCGAAAAACCTCTGTGACAGGTCGTGGATATAACGGTAGGTAAGGCACTGTCACGTCCGATGATCTACGATACTCTCAAACATGCAGCATCAGCTGCTCTGCCCTGTGCTGGGCAATCTGCTCCATAATCTGATGATGCTGTGCCTCAGCTCTGGAGCTCTCTACCTCGGTCCGAGCCTACGCAAAAAAGTAAAGCATTAAAATATTTGATTAGTCTCTCATTAGGTATTACTTAAAGAAATTTGTAACTTGAACGTGCAAGAGAAACCTTCCTGCTGGATGTCGGACTCTCTCAGATGCTGTGCCTCTGCAATAGCTGCCTCTGCCATCTGTAATGCAGCTCGGAGGCGGTCTATCTCCGCTCTCGCCTCTACCAACTCCTGAGTGAGCCTCTGAGTGGCAGGTGTGGGAACCTGCGTGACACAATCAACCATGCTGCTCATGTAAAAATATAGAAAAGTACATATAAACATGAAGATAAATGACCAAAAAAACTTAAGACGTAATATATATGTAAATACCTCCACATCTGTCGTCGGTATAGATCGTGAGAATAGGCGCACCACGTGCTGGATGCTCTCCGTGGTACTCCGTACGTCAATGCCGACCTGCGTGCCAAGAGCCTCTACTGTCGACAATGGCACAAATGAAGGATCTGTGGTAGGTGCTACACGAAGGGTTGGTGGAGGCCGCCTACCCTGGTCCTGGAGACGGCCTCGGCCAGCACCACCACCCGGACGATGGCTGGTGTAATCGACCTCCTCCCCTAAGACAAACTCCGCATATAACTGCTTTGCGAAGTATATGGGAATCTGGCGGTTGTTCGGCATCCTCCCATATGCGGCAACATATCGACTATAGATATGTGCCGCCATACGAGGATGCGAACACCGCGAAATAGTGAGGGGCTTGCCCGCCCCGGGCCTCATCCCACGACTATCGAGGAAAAGATCTAGGAAAGCCCCATCCCTAATAGGAGCAAGATCACAGACCTGACGATATGTCAGGCCATGTGACACAGGAGCAGCGCGATGGTGGGCTATCCACTCATCTACATAAACAATATCGTGAAGGCTACAAAGGGACGCAAGCATCGCCTCCAAGTCTGCCACGATATGTAATGTAGACGGAGTGTCTCTAGCACTCCTACGGATAGCCGCTAACTCACGGTCTATCTCCGCGATGAGGTCCGCAATAGATGAGCGGCCCTCCTCGTGGCCCTCCATGCTAAAACCTAGGCCAAATGTGAAGGGTCCAATGTGAAGGGTCTAATGTGAAAGGTCTAATGCTTAGTGCTAAGTAGCACTAATGAAGCTAAAAACAAAGCTAATGGGCTCACTAATACTAATCCAAATCAAGAGCGCAAGAGAGTGAAAACGACTTGTGAAAATGAGGCAAAAAAAAAAGTTTTCCGGTTTTATAACCTCGATCGAGGTTCGGAAACATCATGCAATTTAGGGTTTGCAAGATTAACGCTCTGGATATTAGGGTTAGTGCAACATACGGCCAAGATACACACCTAATTCTAGGGTTGGGGAAGGCTCGACGGCTGAGATTTGATATTACTATCTCGTTCGAGGTAAATGGACGGCCATGATTTAAAGGCATTACCACGACAAGGTATCTCGACGGTCAAGATTCATTATATACCTCGATCGAGATATTTAAACGGCCGAGATCGCATCGTCCAGCATACGTGAATGGACGGTTTAGATTGCTTTTCCATATCTCGATCGAGATAATTGGACGGTGGATATTGCATCTACGTATCTCGATCGAGATACTCGGACGGTGCAGATTGAATCTATGTATCTCGATCGAGATATTTGGACGGCTGAGATTTGAACTCAGTATCTCGATCGAGATATGGGGACGGTGGAGATTGTATCCGATTACCTCGAACAATGAATGGTCGCGATTGGCTGTATATTTCTCGTTCGAGATACGTGGACGATGGAGATGTGCTAGTCAAATATGCCTACGGGGATACAACGTGGCCCAGATGTGGATCCGAGTGGCATAGGTATCTCGATCGAGATATTGTGGTGGCGGTGACATGTATTGGTGACATGGATGACGCCTGGAAACTCGGACCTGCTAGCGTGGCATTAGTTGGCATCTCGATCGAGATATGTCGATTTAGGCTCGGGAGGCACGTGTCGTCTTTTGATTCGCGGCACTATCACGATCGAGGTACTCCGCCCGAGATGCATGGATGTCCCAATTTTGGAGAGAGTGAACGAAAGTGAGTACCCTCATCTTGCAACCACCCTGCACCGCACGAAGATTTTTCTATAGGTATGTAATATGAAAGCCCCTCCCACCTAGAATGGGAAGACTTAAATGTGGATTGTGTCCTAATAACCATTTGTGGATATAGGTGGTGGTACAACTCCATTATGACTGGAGTCATTTCCCTTTACTAGAGCATCCAAGCAATGCTTGGAGGGCTTCTGATGAAAGAGAGGACATTGGCATGTACCGTGGAGGAGTGGATAGATGATCTTCAAAAGAAAGAGGATATATGGTGGAAATGTCCTTGGTTTCTAGATTATCCAATCGGGCAGTATCCATAAGACAAGAAAGAATTTTACGAAGGTGAGTTACTTGGTACTATAAAGCCTTAATGAATTTATTGTAATTGATGCCATGTCATATTTGGTATGTGTTTCCTCTATATAGAGACATATTCAAAGAAGAAGAGGAAACCACAAGATGCAATGTCCCCAAACATTGATAAGCAAGCGGCGAAGAAGGGAAAAGAGACGTTCATACCACAACCACCATCAAAGCCATCTAAGGGTAAGAAGGCAAATGCCCCACCACAACCAATACCAGCCCCAGAACCAGCTTCACACCTTGAACCAACAGCCAAAGGGAATAAGAGAAGGGAAAAAGCTCAAGAACAATCAAGCAAAGAGGAAGAAAACGAGGACAAGAATGAGGAATCCACCTCTACGAGCCACGAGGAAGAGGACATGTCTCCATTGAAAGCTTCCACAGTGAAGATTTGGAATGAGGACAAGAATGAGGAATCCACCTCTACGAGCCATGAGGAAGAGGACGTGTCTCCATTGAAAGCTTCCACAGTGAAGATTTGGAAGCGAACCCCAATGAAGCACAAGTCCAAACATCAGCTCAATCTCATACAAGTGGGGATCAATTGAGTTATGATGATGTGCTTGGCATACTACATGCAAGTAATCCTATAATCTCTTCTTATGTTCTAGCAATTAAATAAACAAATCTTGAGATTCTCATATTAGTGTCTTACAATTGCAGTAGACAACACTAACATTGGGGACCTAGAGGTCATTTCTTTGCACCTCCTAGTTTGTGCGGATGTGGATATGTTGTCCAAAGCAATTTTGGACCCAACAATTAAGAATGTGTAAGTGTCTGGTCATGTGCTAAATGCATAGAGTAGTATTAAAAATGCATAGAGTAGTAAGTGTCTGGTCATGTGCTAAATGCATAGAGTAGTATTAAAAATGGAGGATTAAATGCTTTGTCCACAACAGAAAGCTGATGTGGATACTCGTTGATTTGTGGTGGTGGGGAATCAGGTGAATAGCAATATTGTAAAAGAAATGTCTATTGTCCAAGGTGGGAGATTGTTGGCATGGGTGGATTTTCCCACTCACACAAGACCTAGGTCACATTTAGAGCATGTTCCAATAAAGAATAGGTGGGATGTGAGACTGGTGGAGGTAACTTACGTTTTGGCAGCCAAATTCCTCATGCCAAATGGAATGTTCGTGGCCACATGTCGGGATGAGTATCTACACGATGTTGTCGGGGCGGCTAACGGACGACGACAATGGATTTTGGTTATTGAGAGCTCTCTTTGTACAACAAAGAGAGAGATTGTTCATCTCATTGGACGTTTACAATGATGCAATAAGTGAAGCTCTCAATTCACATGCACCCACTGCTTTTGTAAGTGTAAACATTGTAGACTATGTGGGAATTTATTGTAGGTTTGTATGATCACACTCGCCTACTTTGAACTTCAGACAAGGATTGGTCTCCCAAGGTATGATTAGGCAGTAGGTGAGATTGTTGTTGATGGCAGTGGGTTTGAGAAGAGTGATGACACACTCTATGAGATATATACTTGTAAGAAAAAGGATTCTTGGTCGGGAGGCTCAACAGGCAAGGCATACAGACTTGGAGTGGAGAAAAGTGAGTACTTTAACAGGTGATAACCCTAAACCATTCAAGGATTGTCCCTTATCATTTGACATATACTTACAAAAAATCTCAAGGATGTTTATAGAACTAGGAGATACAGTGATGGATATATTTGCTAGTTGTGGAGGGCTTGCATCCCAGTGCAAAACTCTATGGTGACATTGCATTAAGGACAAAATCTCTAGAATCTATAAGCCAAACAAAGAACCCTCTCAAACCAAACGTCAAAAAACAAGATCAATTAAAGCCATACGAGAGGAGTTAAGTGAGAAATCTACGTCACAAAAGACTGACACTCTAAAATTGTCACGTTTGGAGCGTAACCAAAAATACAAAGAGTTGAAGACGCTTCAACATGAGTAGAGCACAGAATTCGAGACGAGTGAGGAAGAACAAAAAACAAATGCGATTAGTGTACCGTCTCATTACAAGAAGTACACAATCCAAGAACGAAAGATTGTTCTTCAATAACTAGTCAGACACAGCAAACGGCTTCAAACCAATCCTTTGACGGTCTAGAGAATGCGAAAAAGATAGATCTAGCAAATCATGGGGAGAATCCCAAGCCACCAGCTTACATTGCAGATGATCGCGAGAGGAAGAAGTTGAGCTTGTTGCTACACTTAGGGAGTTTAGGGATGTCTTTGCTTGGTCATACAAAGACTTGAAGGGAGTAGATCTTGAAATATGCCAGCATACCATTCCTATGAAGGCAGATGCCGAACCTAAGCGCCAGCATCCATACACATACAATGAAAATTTTAGACGACAAATCAAGGAAGAGATGAACAAAATCAAGGAAGCAAAGTTCATCTATGAGATCAAACATATTGACTGGGTGTTTCCCATTGTGGTAGTACCTAAGAAAAATGGAAAATTGAGAGTATGTGTCAAGCTTAAGATGGTAAATGCTGCAACTATACGAGATACTTACCCTCTTTTGACTACTGGCCATGTGTTGGAAGAACAAGTAGCAAGAAAAGAGGTTACAATCTTTAATCTTCAAGGACAACAGTCATATGTAAATTTTGCTCCCAAAATTGCATATCAGATGCTGGATCAATACCACGAGAACCTTGATGAATAGGAAGATGACCAAGTTTCCTTCTTGTCATTGCCTTCAACATCCATTGCCCAAGATGACAGGTTATGAATTCTGCCAAATCCAGGATAATTCTTCCACACGTTTGCAAAACCTCTCCGCCGCTAGTAGCCAACAGGCCACGGCAGCATACTTTGCTTCCCAAATAGATTTGGATACCCAAACAACAATAGGGATCAAAATAGGTAAAGCAAATATGGGTACCTAAATTGACTATCTCCAAACCTCAAACAGATGCCAAACCCATATCCATCTAGCATACCTCCAACTATACCAACAAGAAACCCAGACAAGTTTGGGTAAGAAAATATCCGACCACCACAGGGCCAAAATCTTTGTCCATAAATAGGCCAAAGGAAAGGATTACAGGTAACATTAACGGTGCAAACGACAACATCCACATGCACACTTCACAGGAAGATCCAAAACTTGAACAGTTCCTGTTGTTACTCTCAGCATATGCCTCGGCATCAAATGCCCATGAGCAAATCAGCTGCTCATGACCTCCATCTTGCACAACATATTGTTTTTAATGCATATTTTTGTGAATCGTGCTATAGGGCCACTTTACATGGCCATGCATAGACACATTGTTTTATCCCATGCACATATACGCATCCACTAGTCGCACCAGGAACAGCTCTAACTAGGTGGGGGGAGGCATTCTAAATGCGAACCCACAAGTTAAATTTATTACGTACGGGCATTGTTTTATGTGCAAATTATTCCTTTTGTTTTGAGTTTTAATGCCCATAGAATATCCACAATAGATAGGGGACTATGCTATATCTTGATCCCCACATAAGTGTGTGTAAATAGATTAATAAACGGGATGTGACCTTAGGACTATCCGAGCACTTTTTCCCTCATTAAGAGGTTTTTTCCTCGACTATGTATATAATATAATCACTATCCTTTATTTTTTCTTTTACTTCATTTGCACAATAAATACCTCTTGGCAATCAACACATGCACACATCCACGAGTTGCCAAGAAGATGGACCTAAAGCAATAGATTTTAGATAGAGCAACATTAACCTCGAGCCACAGCGAAATACAATAGACTCCAAATCTTCAAGTCTAGTCACAAGACAACAGAAAGCACATGGAAAAAAGTAGATGCATATTCAACATATGAAACTTCAAGCAGTAGCCCACCTTGCTTTTTGCATCATCATCCTTTGGATCCACATGATCTTGCCTTTGAACCATGCATGCTTTCTTCTCATCAACATCATTGATCAACTTCCAAAGCATGTAGTCCTCATCATCAGTCCACTTACCATCCATACATCCTCCTGCAAGTGCTCCCTCAAGCTTGGAGGTAAGGTCCACAATCCTCAACACAACAGGATGCATACTAGCTGCCATGTCAGGTAGATCGTCTTCGTTCCACAACCTGTCGTATTTGTGCATAGCCATAACATCACATGCCATAAGCCTCATGCTAAAGTCCAGCAAAGCGTTTTTTATGTTTGACCAATTATTCCAAATCTTTGCACTACTCTCATCCCATACAATCTTTCTTAGCACTCTTGTAGCCCGGAACTTCTTGTACGTGCAGGCACCCGAAAACAAGAAACCTTGCGTCCTGTCATCCTTCACACCATGTTCTTCAAACACGTGCTCACATGCCTTGAGGTAACTCTCCAACTCTTCCAAGCTTTTAAGTGGCATACTGAACCTGCTTTCAACAAACTAAAGGTCACTTGAGACGCTTCCTCAGTGGGGGCACCAAAACACTGTTAGGCAAAGAAAACGCGGGGCACCTCTATAGCAACCTTGCCCAATAGCATCAAAGAAAACGCGGGGCACCTCTATAGCAACCTTGCCCAATAGCATCAAAAAATCAACATTTATACCACAAAGCACTTCCAAAGAATCTCTAACAACACACTAAATCAAATCAATGCACTCCGATGGGACTTTACCGGCACACGCCCACCCAAAGGAATGCAACAGGAAGAGGGAAGAACCTGTCCACGCACGGCTTTACAGTACACACCGACAGTGCTAACAAGGACAAGAGATCACCCACTTCAATCACAAAACACCTCCAACACCATCAAATCCATTACACATGCCAAAACCTGTGGAAACCCCATCACCTGTCCTGCAACGTGCAAACCCTGGCAAGCTGCCATATATAGTAAACACTGCCGTACCGTAAACACCATAGCTCCAAATGGGACACTCAAAGGCTTGATAAAAACATCTAAAGGTAACAAACAATAGCTCTGAACACTCCAAGAGCTGAATCTAATCACCACCATGTGCAAAATCAGCACCAACACAGAGCTGTCCCCCCGACAAGGCTACGCGTAGACGGCAACATCTGTCGGCAAACTATGCAAGAAACAGGCAAGAGAGGGTTCTCCACGACCAAAAAATAGTAAATCCTCTTCATTTGTTGTACATGAACCCCTTTATACATGATTTTTCATGACTTGACTTAAAATTTACAAGGGGATGGCCCCGACGCACGTGGAAGACATAAAAACGGTGCATAACGGGCGAAACAGGACACCCGTCGTTATGGCAAACACAAACATGTGAATGTACATCTGGATACTAAAAAACATACTAATGATCACTCGGAAGCACACCCTGCTGAGTCCCAGGCATATGCATATTGACACTAAGTACACACTATTGGGGTTTAACAAAAAACGCGCAACGGCGTTATGAAAGGTGTGTATATCTGTAGTTTACCAATTGGCTAATCTCAGTAAGTTTTGAAATATTTATTGGATTTCACTTTCATTACTTGGCCAATTTAAACATGTTTTGAAATGTTGAGTGCTATGTAGGTCACCACTTAACCATTCTAAACTAGTTGATGAAGCAATAGTTGTTGAATAAAACCTGCATCCGATTAGCAATTTGAAATAATCTTTGCAAGAATTGGTGAATCCTAGGTCCACTTGTTGGCCATTCCAGACAATTGCTAGAATGGCGGGTGCATTCTAGATCCACAATATGGCCAATTTAAACAAATTTTTCAATGGTTGGCGCATCCCAAATTCACCACTTGGCCAATCTAAATAAGCTGTGGAGATGTGGTGCATCTCTAGATCCACCACTTGACCATTTATAACAAGTTTTCAGGAGAAATTGGCATCATCCTAAATCCACCTCCTGGCCGTTTTAAACAAGTCGTGGAATGATGTGTATTCTAGATTCACCCTTGGCCCTTCTACATAAGTTCAAGAAGGATGGGTGAGTCTCAAAACTATCACTTGGCCATTTTAAACACGTTTTGGAAGGTAGGTGCATACTAGACCCATGACTTTGCATTTTTCCAATATGGCTTTGTAATGTAATTTCCCAATTGATTTTTAGGCATTGTAATGATTATGTTGAGATATGGGCTCAATGTGAGTTCCAAGCTATAAAGATTATGTTAGTTAGTGTGCCTAGGTAGTAGATACAGTCAGTGTGGAGCTTGAAAGACCACCTTGGATGCCCAAGCAACGCAAAATTTTTAACCCTAGGTATATAAGGCAGTGTGAAAATGGAATTAGGGTTCTCATCCTCCTTTGTTGAGAGCACAGTCTAGTGAGAGCTCATGTATGTGTATGGCTATGGATTCCTTGAGCTTCTTCATGCTCATGTGGCTTGAATAACACTAAGCAATGCTCATTCTCCTTCACTATGCCTTTCTTACTCTCTATTTGATGGTCGTTGATACTTTGATTAATCTAGTTAATTTCTCTCTTGTCTACGTGTATGCATGTGTGGGATTTGATTGAAGTATGGTTAGCTTGATAGATCCATGTGTGTTGTGTGTACTTGTAATTAGTGTATGATATGATAGGATTAGTAGGTTGTGCATCATTGGAATCATAAATGTGTATGATTGAGTTGTTGAGGTGAATAGGGAGAAGTGGAATTGGAGATTGCCAATATGTGGCTTAGCTCCTCCATATGCCAATGGCACCTCATATAGTGAACCCTTTTATGTTGCTTTGATTAGCTCACTAATTGGGTGAGTGTTTGCATGCTGTAGTCGGGTTACTGAAAGCTGTCCGATTTGATAATTTTGTTGAGTCATTGGACCTATGCTATGATGGATCCCCCAACATTTGGTGCCGTTGCAAGGGATTGGTAGCTTACGCCGTGTGTCAAAAAAGTGTGTGGGCTTTCTTTTTGTGGGTTTTATAGCTTGCTTTAGCAACAAGCACATGTACATGCAAGGCAAGTCACTTGGCTAGCACCACCTATCGGGTTACCTTCAGTGCTCGTTTGTGTGTTTTTTGAGGTGCTACTTCCATATATAACTAAAACTTATGTAAAAACTAAGTGAAATTTAGGAAAATATCATAATTTTACAGGTTTTTGGTCGTTGTGCTTCCCTCATGCTTTTTGCTTGCAGTTTTTGCCCTCGACTAGCTCTGTCTATGCGTAGCTGTGCCAGGACACAACTCCCTATCCGCCTCAATTTTGCACATAGTTCCACAAATTTTGAGAATTTGTGATGTTCAAGACTATTGTTGCAGAGAATTTTTTGAGGCCTTAAAGCACTCCATTTGGAGTTGGGGTTTGGGAGGTATGGTCAATTTCCCGCAGAGCACAGGTTATGGCAGCTTGCAGCAGGCAGTTTTGTGTAGGGTGAGCTGTGGTGGCCTACATGTGATGTGGGCTACAGGTTAAAGGCACATTTGCTCAGGTCATAGGAGATCCACAAGAGAGAGAGAGAGCGTATCAAGGACAGGATAATGCTAGTTATAGCCTAACTCGGGGAAAGCCATTGCCATGTATTGCAGAGATATATAGGATCCTCTAAAGGAGGTATACAGATGTCACACATCAACCCTACCATAGCAATCAAACACCCTCTTACAGGATATCATCATCTGCTAGCAATCAAACACCCTCTTATAGGTCATCAACATAATCCCACACCCAAAGTGGAGTTAAGTTATTAAGGGAAGAAAAGCTAGATTTCAAGCTAGACATTTTTGGATTTCTCTTTATCCAAGCTTTTTCCCAAAAAACAGCTCTTTAATCTTTTTCTTTTTCGTGGACGCAACACGACATAACATCCACCCCCTCTGAACCTGCACATCCTCTGGCATGTGCCAACCTATCGTTCCTCTGTCTCATGCTCTTCTTCTGACCATCCTTCATCTCCCTCTGTATCTGCACATCATGTGCCAACCAATTTACCCTCTACAGCATTGTCTCCACCAGGATCATATGGAAAATCATCTGGATAATGCGATAAGTAGGTAAGTTGACGTAGGTCATCATAACATCCTCCTGGATCATATGGACAAATCAAAGTAGGTAAGCTTTCATAGATTATCACAGCATCCAATGACTTGGTCTTCTCTTCTGCAGAAATCCACTCCACAGCATCCTCCTCTTCTTTGATTGGTTGATCTCGTCAATCAACTTTGTAACTTGAATCTCTCTTTCTTTCTTCAATTGAGTAAGTCTTATTTGTGCTTTGACCACATTGACCTGTATGTCTATATCCATATCTATTTGTACGTCCTCAAAACCCCATTCCATGTCATCTTTGACCTCCTTTAGCTCTTGAACCTCAAGATTCACTGTGGCTCCATCTCCTTGTGCTCTATCTTCAATCATGTCTTCAGGTAATGCCTCCAATTTGGGTTGCATATATTTACCAAATAAAGAGATTGAAAGATTCACATCAGCTTCAAACACAAAGCTTTCCTCTGCAAAACTTGGAGTAGAATGCGATATATCCTCGTCATGCTTGGAAACATCCTCCATCACCATAGGTTGTACCATGTCTTCAAATCCATCTTCATCATCTAAACAAGCCAAAAAATCGGCCCAAACCTCTTCTTGCTCCAAAGTGTCGCCATGTACATCCTTCCAATCATCCTCATGTCCCTGTTGTATTAAATTAAAATGAGTCAAAAGACAGTCTATACCTTGATCTTCATCCTCATCACTGGAACCATTGTTGGAGGTAGTTGTTGCATCTTCAATTTGGTTTCGGGATCCATCTTCGTCGACCTGTGTAGAATTGTCCAAAACCTGGTTTTCTCTTATTTCCAATTGTGTATTAAGAACTTGAACTCTGTCCTCGTCGTGAGGTTCCAAAACATCACTATCTTTGCGAAGGTATGCACCTTCTTTGGCTTTGAGGTTTGCACAAATCTGCTCCCAAAATTCGTCATAGTTTTAACTTTTGGAACATACCTTGATCTTCTTGTTCTTCTTGAATACCTGCAGCATCACCAAAAGTTGTCCCTATTTTCGACTCCAAATAACAGTCACCCACTTGTATAACAGCATCTTCAAAATCAGCCCAACTGTCATCACATGCTTGGTCCAATTCAAGTATTTGCTTACACAAATCCAGAATCACATGCTTGGTCCAATTCAAGTATTTGCTCATGCAAATCCAGAATCACCAATCGTTTAAATTGAGTGATCATGCGTTCACCTCTAAGTTTCATCTTTGGCCTGTAGCATGTAAGATAACCTTTAGCATCATACCCATCAAATACACACCTTTCCTCATATATTGCATCGAGTGCATCTTCCACTGTTTCATCCATCTGCTTTTTTTGATTCATCGATTCCATAAGTTTTGTAAATTCCATCATCAACTGATTCCCTTTTTCTTTTAAGTTTGCCATAACTTCCAACTTCACACTCCGGTTGGTTTCGCATCGGGTTGGGGCACGTGTCGTTCGATGCGGGAGAGTCGCCGGACGGGCACCGGGCCTCTTGCGGTGAAGCGGGGAGAGAGACAGCAAAACACGCGAGATTGAACGGTAAAATCAACCCTCGGAAGACGACAGCTTGACACTCACCGGATAGACTCGGCTTCTCAAAGTGAACTCAACGCTGGAACACTCTTGAGAAGGTAATCCCTGGTTTTTCCCAAAGCGCACTCACCGGCGTTACACTCTTGGGAAGGTAAGGTGAATTTCCGGGGTAGTCACAGGAAGTCGGCTTCCTTTCCCCTTTTCGCTTCTTCTTCGACGACGGAGAGAAGAGACACGAACAAACTCGGACGATAGATTACTTAATTACTCAAGAATAGAAGAACAGCAAAGTGGAGAAGACAAAGATATCTTATTCATGAGAAGTACAACTCCCTTCATTCATCCCATCATTGATCCATCATCTCCCATCATGAACCCATGATGATCCCATCATAACATGATCCACATGCCTTCTTACAACTTCTTTATATAGGTCCTGCTTTTTACAAAAATAAAGCAAAAGCTGCTTTATTTAGCTAAAACTCATAAAGCTAAGTCCTCTTTTTAGCAAAAATCAAAAAGCTGAGTCTAAAACTCAAAAGTAGACTTGCTAACTATAGGAAAACTCAATGGGTGTTTTTGCTTTTTTAGCGTTTTTTTTAAAACCGAAAAAATTACTTTTTCAAAAAACGGCCCACTGCTTTTTTTGTATCTTTTCTCCAAAATAGATCTCCATAAATGTTATTTTTGGCTTTCTCTTTATCCAAGCTTTTCCCCAAAAAACAGCTCTTTAATCTTTTTCTTTTCGTGGTGGACGCAACGCGACACGACACCACGTTCATGCACAAAGTTATGTAGAGCCAGAGGAATTTTATGTCGCTCCTCTTTTATCTCAAGATGTCATTTTAGGCACCCCATGGTTTCATAGGAAAGCCGCTAAACTTATCTACATTGAAAGACTTATTACTTTTTCTCATAAAGGCAAAGATGTTGTTATCCGCACTCAGAAGAAAGGGGACACCATACCCTTAGTAAATCATGTAGCTTTCAATAAATCAATGAAATCATCTCTTTCCTCGTATATGATTTTTGTAAGAGATCTTAAGTCTATGTCTGACGATGCCAGTGAACCTCTTTCAAAGTTAGATGCTAATCTTAAGTCTTTCCTAGATGAGCATGCACACTATTTTTCCGAAACCATACCTGTTGAGCTACCACCTTCAAGAGGTGAAGATGACCATAGAATAGACTTGGTTCCAGGCACATCTCCACCTAATAGACCTCCATATAGGGTCTCACTAGCTCAACAAGAAGAGATAATGGCTCAAGTTAATGAACTTCTATAAAAGGGCATGATCCAACCGAGCTCCTCTCCATTCTGTTCCCTTGTGCTATTAGTGCAAAAGAAGGATGGTTCATACCGTATGTGTGTGGACTATCCTAAACAAGAGCACTATAAAGAACAGATTTCCGGTCCCAAGAATTGAAGATATCTTTGATAGGCTTCAAGGATCATCCTATTATAGTAGGATTGATTTAAAGAGTGGCTATCACCAGATACAGATAGTCCCTGAAGATATCCATAAGACGGCCTTTAGGACCACTTTTGGATTATAGGAGTTCCTTGTTATGCCATTTGGTCTAACAAATGCTCCTGCCACATTCAATAGAATGATGGAAAGGATATTTAGACCATACCGTTCTTTCACAGGAGTGTTCTTTGATGACATTATTGTCTTCTCCAAAACACTTGAAGAACATAAGGAACATTCAAGAAAAGTTTTTGACGAGTTGCATCGTAAACAAGCTCTTCATCAATGGTAAAAAGAGTGAGTTCTTTTTACAAGAGATACGTTACCTTGCTCATATAACACTATAAGAGAAGGAAGACCAAAACCGCCCATATTGCCGCGAAATTACAAAGGAAAAATGCCCTTGTAAAATACGCAGTCTCGAAAATAGGCCAGGCTATAACTGCGGCAATGGACCATAAGCAATAAGTGCGGTAATAATAGCGGATATATTTTCGCATTTATTACCGCGTCTATATCCGCCATTATTTTCGCGAATATTATCGCGTCCGGCCTATTTAAAAATAAGAAGGCTCATTTGTGCTATCCAAATTGGATGGCCCAAATGAGCCTCCTTATTTTTTTACTTGCATAAAAAAAAAGATATTAGTGCAATCTTTTAATTTAGAACTAAAAAATATAATTCATCAGATCTTTAGTTTAAGTGGATAACTTTAAACAAAGAATACAAATTTACACAAAACCCAAAAATTTTATATTGCATTATATTTACAAAAAGATTTCATAGGTGAACAAAAAACTTTTCTATCCTATGGCTACTACTACTCCTCCTCCTCCTCGTCTGTAGGTACCGAGCTTGGAGCGCCCTGACTCTGAAATAACCAAAGATACATTAGATAAGACAATGAAATGATTATTACACCATTCATAAAACTATACTCACTGCCTGCAGACTCCCAATTGCAATGTCGAACTCCTCACGACTGATATGATGGTTTTCCACAACCATCGCCAAGTATCGAACTCTGTGTGTTGCTCTCGATACTTGACCATCTCCCTAGTAGAACGGTTCAAAGTGATGTTTTCCTAAGATAAACACATCAAGAAAACTTATAAGCTAACATGCTATTGATATCTTGTTCCTAGATTTTTGAAAAAGAATCAATCTCTTACATATTTGTCCTTCCAGGCACCCTTGCCCCCAGACCCATAGTGCGTGGGATGTTGTTTGGCTCGAGCTTCCCGTTGTTGTCTATGGGATAACCCTGTTGTAGCTTCCTCAAATTTCTCGGTCATGGCATGTTCCCACTCTGCATCAGACATGTTACCGCCACAAAAGCTTCGGTCTGGGTTTGCGACCTGACTGGCTGCAGCACGTCGTACACCTGATTGTTTATTCTTTAAAAAAAAATTTATATAACCATTTGGGGGGTTCGAAAAGCGGCTGTGCAATACCTACTCCTCCACATATCGTGCATGATGTGGGCGCTACTCTTTGAACTTAATAAAACAGTTCTTATACTCGATGTGTATAAGAATCTGTAAATGGCGACGAAATGCCATGCCCTGTGGCATACCAAAATCAACGTCGCCATCATATTTCACCCTATAGAAGTGCCCGTTTGAGTCTGGTGCACAGGCGCATCAATATCCTCATCCTCACCAATAGAAGCGGGACGCTCCCTAACTGGTGACTCAGTGACGCTCCCGCCACCACCAAAACATGCATCCCAACACGAGCCACCACCACTCCGTCTTCCACGGTGCTCGCTACCACTGGATGATCGTCAACCACCCGTAGGCTGATGTCGACGATGCTCTGGAGAAGCAAAAGTAGAAGGTAAAGGCGTGGGTCCCTGTGATGGAAGGGGGGTGGGTCCTTGTGATGCAAGTGGGGTAGGTCCATACGATGGAAGGGGAGTAGGTCCGTACGATGGAAGGAGAGTAGGTAAAGGCGTGGGTCCCTGTGATGGAAGGGGGGTGGGTCCTTGTGACGCAAGTGGGGTAGGTCCATACGATGGAAGGGGAGTAGGTCCGTACGATGGAAGGAGAGTAGGTCCGTACGATGGAAGGGGGGTGGGTCCTTGTGACGCAAGTGGGGTAGGTCCATACGATGGAAGGGGGGTGGGTCCTTGTGACGCAAGTGGGGTAGGTCCATACGATGGAAGGGGAGTAGGTCCGTACGATGGAAGGAGAGTAGGTCTGTACGATGGAAGGGGATTGGGTCTGTAAGAGAGCAATGTAGAAGGGGGTGCTGTCGGTGGGACACTCTGAACATATGGTGTGCCTCCCTGACTCCCTCACGACTGCTTTGTTGTGAAAGCCCGTATGCCGCTAGCTGTTGTGGGGTGTAGCAACCCAAGTCATATCTTGTATTTAGCATATGTTCAAGGGGAAGTTTAGGGTTATCTAATTGTTCTCTTTGGACTATTGCATTGATTTGTACTCTATCGGCTCTCTAATTTGTACATATAATCAACCACAAGTATTAAAATAATCCGGACAGGGTGGTCCAACACTGCCCTTCCCGAAATCCGGGCTTAGAATGCTTTCTAGATGCTCAATAGTGCTAAAACCAAAGGTACCTCTCTTGAGAGAGAGGGCACTACTAAGACAACAGCTCACTCCAAGTCACCGGCGAGGCTATCTAAAATAGCAAAGCGGTTAGAGATAATGAATCCTATCCTACCTTGGATTATTTTAATATTTGTTTGATTAAGTTTATCCTCTCTTCTAACCCTAGCTATCATAGCTAAGAATAGGTATGGTTGTATAGTAGTCCAAAGAGTGTGATTAGCAATCTAAACTCTCCCTTGAAAATATGGTAGGTATAAGATATGACTTGCTGTTATGTGTGTGTATGTGGGTGTGTATGTGTATATGTATGCATATACAAATTTGTAAAAATTTGGACAGCATATCCTTTGTATTTTCTAAAAAATCCCAAGCTAAACTTCAAAACTTAACAACAATTTACGTATTTTACGTTTATGTATGTATGTATGTATGTATGTATGTGTGTGTGTGTGTATGTGGGTGTGTATGTGTGTATGTGTATATGTTATGTGTGTATGTATGTATGTATGTATAGACTTAAAAGTCCCATCCAAAATGGAATCATATGCAAGACACTTAGGAATAAAGGAACCTTAGTAGACATTTAATAATGACCATTTGAACTTTGACACTTGAAATTTGACATTTGACATTAACATTGAGAAAAGAATTCATACAACGTTTTTAGATACAAGTAATGATAATTGCAAGAAAACCTTTTCATGCTAAAAATTGAGTGGACCCTGTAGGAATGTCCATAGATGACTTGCATCCAACCTGCCTATTGAAGGAAGAGGAAGAGCTCTTACCTGGATAGAAGCATTAACATGTTCCATTGGTCTTGGGGAATTGAAGAAGAAACTCCACGATGAAATTGTGTAGTCATTCATCCCATTAACTCTTGTATGTGATGATAAGAATGGTGTAAAATCATAGAGCCTTTATATATATTTTTAGAGTGTGGGTCGTCCTAATTTAACTGCAAAAATAAATAAATAAATAAATTAAAAAAATATTTTTTATTTTTTAAAAAATATATGTGTATATATATTTATATATGTATATATATTTTTTATGTGTGTATGAATGTATACATTAAGTGATATGTATGTATGTATGTAGCCCGCCGCCCCCAACCCGACAGGATATATATATTTATATATGTATATATATTTTTTATATGTGTATGAATGTATACATTAAGTGATATGTATGTATGTATGTGTGTGTGTATGTATGTATGTATGTATGTATGTATGTATATATGTGTGTGTGTATGTGTATGTATGTATGTGTGTATGTGTATATGTTATGTGTGTATGTATGTATGTATGTATGTATGTATGTATGTATGTGGGTTAATAGGTTTACGTAATTTACATTTTTTATGTATTTTATGTTTATGTATGTGTGTGGGGGTGTGTGTATGTATGTATGTATGTGTGTATGTATGTATGTGGGGGTGTGTGTGTGTGTATGTGGGTGTGTATGTGTGTATGTGTATATGTTATGTGTGTATGTATGTATGTGTGTGTGTGTATGTATGTATGTATGTATGTATGTATGTATGTATGTGGGTTTGTAGGTTTACGTTTATGTATGTGTGTATGTATGTGGGTGTGTGTGTGTGTGTATGTGGGTGTGTATATGTGTATGTATATATGTTATGTGTGTATATATGTATGTGTGTGTATGTATGTATGTATGTATGTATGTATGTGGGTTTGTAGGTTTACGTAATTTACGTTTTTCACGTATTTTACGTTTATGTATGTGTGTATGTATGTATATGGGTGTGTGTGTGTGTGTATGTGGGTGTGTATGTGTGCATGTGTATATGTTATGTGTGTATGTGTGTGTGTATGTATGTATGTATGTGGGTTTGTAGGTTTACGTTTTTTACGTATTTTACATTTATGTATGTGTGTATGTATGTATGTGGGTGTGTGTGTGTGTGTATGTGGGAGTGTATGTGTGTATGTGTATATATTATGTGTGTATGTATGTATGTATATATGTGGGTTTGTTGGTTTACGTTTATGTATGTGTGTATGTATGTATGTGTGTGTGTGTGTGTGTATGTGGGTGTGTATGTGCGTATGTGTATATGTTATGTGTATGTTGCGGCGCTCTCCTTTGAGACCGCAAGAGGAGATGTTTGTGTGTGGTGTGTGTGTTTGTGTGTATGTGTGTAAGAGAGAGAGAGGGAGGGAGAGAGAGAGAGAGAGAGGGAGGGAGAGAGAGAGAGAGAGAGAGAGAGAGAGAGAGAGTAGGAGGGGTTGGGAGATATGGAGCTTTGCAGGTTATGGTGATGGCGGCAAGAGCAGGTTATGTTGCACAATCGCGGCATAACTTGCTCTCTGCTTGCTTTTAAAATTCCCCAGTCATTTTCGCGTATATTACCGCGTGTATTGCCGCCGCGACTATTTTCGCGTACGCATTTTCAATGGCTAGAAAGGTATCCTAGGCTATCAACGGCTATGAAAAAACCAAGCACTTTCTATTTTTTATTTTTTCTTTAGTAGTGCTTTATTGATTCTTGAATAAATGTATGTGTGTGTTTTTGTTTTTATTTTTATTTTCCAAAAAATACTAATTTCAAGTTTTCTACTTTTTCATCTTTTAAAATATTTATTTTTTTTCCAAAAATTTAATACATATTTAATTTAAAATATTTAATTTTTTCATATTTTAAAATATTTATATTTTCACAGGGTGATTGGGATGCGCGTGGCTCGCCGATATGGGTTTCGAGCGGGAGTGATTGGTGTGCCAGGCATCGGCCATGTGCATGAACCACATCTGATGCAACTTTCTCACCATGAGCATGAGCCACAAAGGCATCTGCGTGACTTCTATGATTAGGCAAATTGGAGAATAAATGCACAAAGAGTGGCACCACCATACGTCAAAATTTTGGCACCGCCATACTGCTATATAAGGTTGTCACCGCCTAAACCTGGCGTGGGCATCGCACTGCACCTCTAGCCCTCCCAAGTAGCCCCTTTGGTCAACAATGGGCACCAATGGTCTAATTAGGCATTGGCCACATAGTCATGGTGGTAGCAAAGGACTTGGGGCACCAATCTGGACAAGGCAAGGACACCGAGCCCGTGTTCCATATGCGCATTCATTACCAACCCACGTTCGTGGGCAATCTCAAAAGCAAAGCTCTGGTGCTAAGCACCACCATCCAAGTAAGAATCACCTTGGGAAAATTCTATATGGCACCATTTGATGTCTACAAGGCCAAAGTGGCATCGCCTAAGAGATAAGTCGCTATTGATGAGTAGGTCAGCCCTGACATCAATTGGCATCAACCTTGGCTTGATCCAACATTGTTTGTTATCTAGGCTTTGTGAACATTAGTTGGCACTGTGTGTACAAAGCTAGTCTTTGCTCCCTTTGGAGTTGGCATCAACCTTGGCTTGATCCAACATTGTTTGTTATCTAGGCTTTGTGAACATTAGTTGGCACTGTGTGTACAAAGCTAGTCTTTGCTCCCTTTGAAGTTGGCACCACTTGTATATTCTTGTCATAATTGTCAACAAAGTAGGGGCATTGGCAAAGCTATCATCGACAATATACGTAATAGAGCATTGTAAACCACACACAACAAGTCAACGGCACACAATAGTCAAAGGCTTTAGGACCAGGTGTTATAGAATAAGCACCAACAGATAACTCCAATCTAGCCACAACCCCATCTACCAATTTTGGGGTTGTGGATAGATTGGAGTGCAATCTTGTGAGGCTCCAACCTTGATACCCGAATAGACACTGGAAATCCATAGCACCAAGTGCAAGCTTTAGGGCCATGTGATATAGAATAAGCATCGGATAATGTGGGCCTAAGCACCTATTTGCGGGTCACCGTGATGGACAACTATAGTCTAGTAAGAACTCCAAGGAATATAAAATGTCTCCAGAGGACGTAGCAGACTCGACTAGTGCATGGAAGTGGCTATGCAAGTGTCAGAAGATAGCCAAAAATATCAACGATAAGCACACAACCTAAGCACGTAGGAAGGAGGACAATCTATCTCCTAATCAAACTAACAAGCTTCTAACATACTCATACATTGATCTAACTAGTGTCTAGAGCTCAATGGACGGACATAGGACTCTAATCATGCTTGCAGTCTTGCCAATCAACTCTGATCCAACTCAATTTGCCAAATGGACATAGAGCGATCCGGAGGTAGACGAAGTACAAATTAATTGAATCTCACAAAACAACATTTAGTAGATTCCTAATGACCTCAAGATCAATCCCACCAAGTTTGAGCACAAAATACTAAGTAATTTGTAAGAAATTAGATAAAAACTACTAATCTTGATCTAATCACAATCAATAAATTAATCAATGTAAACATGACATTGATCACATGGAAATGTAGAACATAGAGAGGAGATTAACCTACTTCAAACAAAGTTCAAATCCAACGAGTTATGCGCACGTAGCGTTTACCTGAAGATTAGTGTGTTTGCGGCTTGTCTTATCTCTTACAACTTTCCTCTCTAAATGACTTAAAAATTGTCTTTCATACTAATTAAGTGGGCGGTCGGACCAGTTTGAGGTTTGATAGATTTGGTGACCCATTGTGGCAAAATTGGCATAAGAACCCATTTTGGTTGTTTGGGGATCACCAAGTCTACTATGTGGGTGTAGTTATCTGCTTTGTCTTTGTTTCTTTCGGAGATAATGTTTGACAATGTTGCAGAATCGTACGTACTGAATTTGGATTTACTTTTGGAATCCAAATTTGTTTGCAACCTGCTTGTACCTGTAGCAACTTCTTGACCCCTATTTGCTTTAGTAATGGGTTTCAAGGAATTGGAATGCCACAATTTCTGTTCTCTGTCTACTAAACAGCTATTTTTGGAGTCTGAAGATGGCTTTTTGGGTTTTCGTTGTACCTGTGGGTGTCGGGGAAAAGACTAGTTCTTGAGCTTTGGTATCCATATCTGTTTGGGATTGGAAATAGGTTTTCTCTTGGTGGGTACCCATATTTTGTAGGCTGTTTTGCCTTTTTGTGCGACATGCACGATAGTGAGTAAGACATCATTAGATGCGAGCACCTGTTAGGTTGTGGAGATAGGGGAATCTATTGTATTCTATCTGTTTGCCACATCTAGAATTCGAACATCTAGAGTCAATTAGGGCATATTGAGACCTGTGTGTTGTGCCTAGTTGAATGAGGATGTAGGGATCTAATCCCCCTTCACTATCAGTGTCCACACTGAACATAGGCTCAACCTGTTCACTTGTATTGTGTGCCTGCTCATTATAGAGGTCCCTACAAGGTTTTATGAAGGACTGACCTTCTTCTTTAGCCATCACTACTCGTGGGTGTCTTTTTTTTTGCTTTAGACTCCCGTTGTGAATCTTCAATCATCCTTTGGTGCTTATTCACCCTGTTTTTGGCTGCATGTAATCTCTTAAGCATTTCATGGATTAATGGTTGCAGGTATTTTTTAACGCGACTTCTATTTTTGGCTATGTGTAATCTCTTAAGCATTTCATGGATTAATGGTTCCAGGTATTTTTTAACGCGACTTCCACTAACCTAGTTTGGCATTTCCTCACCGTCTAGGGTTGCTAATTTTAATGCTCCATTATTGGAAGTATTGACAATCACAAACGGTCCTAAACCTCTCTTTTTTTTCCAGTGTGTTGTTTCAAAGTATAGGGCGAGAACAAGGTCACCCACTTTATAGTTCTTTGTGGTAATGTGAGCATCATGAAACATCTTTTGCCTTCTTTTATGGGTGTAAATTTCGGCTATTGCTTGTAGTCTTGTTTCACCAAGTTTCTCCAATTGTGTAAGTCTTGTAGAGAGAACATGTCCGTTCCAGTCTAATTGATTGGCTATCCTTAGAGTTGGTATCAAGAATTCTAATAGGAGAATTGTATCCAAGCCATATACCATATTGAAAGGTGTTGTGCCAATGGTTCTTTTATAGGCTACTCTGTATGCCCATAATACGGAATATAAATTTTGATCCCAATCCTGAATTGCTTACGATCTTGGTGAGTACCGTGCAAAGGATTTTGTTTGTACTCTCTGCCTAAACGTTTTCTTGTGGGTGATAGGGTGCATACTTTATATGGATGACCATGAACTCATTCAAAAAATGTTTGATGACTTCATTTAGAAAGTGTGTGCCATGATCACTTACAATCTCTATGGGTAATTTGAATTGTGTGAATACTTGATCATACAAGAACTTAGCTGTGGTACATGCATCTGCTTTTGTAGTGGCTTGTACTTCAGCCCACTTTGTAAGATAATTTGTTGCCACTATGATATATTGAGCATGTGTGTGATGCGCACGGGGATTGATTGGTCCAACGAAGTCAATGTCCCATTTTGCAAAAGCACGTGCTCCCATCATTCATCTGAGCGGCATGTTATCTCTCACGATTGGAGGCTTAGCTCATTGGCATTCATCACATGTTTTAACATAAGCCTTAGCATCTCAATACAATAGGCTACTAAATCCCATATGCTAGAACACATTTAGTAGTTGTATCTGCTGCTAAGAAATGACCTCCTGCTAATCCTTTATGTGCTTGCTCCAATATAGGAATATATTCATTCTCAGAAGCACATATTCAAAGATTATTGTCACACCCTCGCTTATGAGTTGTCCCTCTATTAGCGCATATGAATTAGCTTCAACTTCAACGGCCTTTTGACATGCCCTTGGTATATCTTTTGATTGAATATATAATCAATGATATATCTACCCCATTTTGACGCGATAGCAATACAAAACAAAGTAGAATGTTCTAGAGGTTTCTTTGCCTAGCACTTTGCACAATTGGAAATAAATCCATGAACATAAACATGAGATCTCTTATCTACTATCTCTTGCACCAATTCATCTCTTTTGTGTTTGACATTACAACTTTTTGTGGTAAGTTGTTCGTCAAGATTTCACATGTACACTTCATAGTAGAATATGCACACAATCAAAGTACGTATTTCTCTATTACCTTCCACTTATGCCATGATGCTTCTTATTCCTAATTGGATTCCCTTTTGTGATAGGATTTCATTCAAAAGATGCGATTTTGAAGTCGATTTATACCAAAGTGCGACTCGAAGTACATGTGCTAATGTGTATAGTCCTCCCATAAGAGAAGGGAAAAGGGCTATAATTCCATCTCTTTTTAAAGTCGAAGGTTGTTGAGAGACAATACCTTACAAACATCTTGGAAATTCTTTTTTTTTTGGCCATACTCACAACTGTGAGTTGATTTTGCATTAGTTGTCATACTTGAAACTTCTTCACTTGGATGTATGAGGATTCTAAATTGTAGCACATTGAATCCAAAGGGTGCTTAACCATATTAACAGTGCCAACTTATCTCTTTCTCAAGAGCACAAGCCTAGTCCACATACAAAATAGTGGCCCTAAAAAACGTTTTTCACCATGCTTTTGCACTAGCATTCTGCCCCCATGGCTTGTTTGTTACTTGTATGTGTGTGTAGGCATACGCTTGTTGGGTGCGCATATGAGTGTTGGTTATGTGTGCTGGGTGTGTGTTGTAGTCTGCTTGAATTTTTTCAGGGTGGGGCTCTTTCTCTTCCTTGCCAAGGGTCCTTGTAAGTTCGTTTCCTTGGGAGTCAGCTTTAGTTTCTTCTTCTTCCTTCCTAAACGAGATGTGCTCGGCTCTATAATTTCTAGCAGCCACCTTGAGCGAGTTGTCATGGCTCATAACATCCAAGAATTCTTCCTAGGCTCCAATTTGAGATACCAGAATCTGTTCTTTTGGTAGCTTTGTTGAAAAATCTTTATGTTTCCTTTTAGTTTCTTTTTCCTTATTCTCATGAGTAGCACTTCGTCCTCCTTGGTTGGACTTTGGGTGTTAATGGTATGAGATGCTAGTTTGAGGCATTGGCCTAGATCATGGTTTGTTGTTTCCTTGGTACAACTATCATGACCTTCATCTCCTCCTTACTAGGAATTTTTCTTTTCCCATCTAAATAGTTGAATTCCAATATGGTGGAAAGTCCTCTTTCATCATTTAAATTTATCTACGCCAAAAAGATAAATTTAACTAAATCCTTCTTTAATTTTTAGGTAAAATATACATTATTTTTGGATCCCAATTTTTCTCTTACTTCATTGGAATACATGGATTTCCATTGTCATGGTTGGGGATTACTCTTTTAACATAAAAATGGATTACTAGAAATTCCTCTTTTTTCTAATTAACTATTTATGCATAAACATAAAAAATAAATTTTCCATAATTATAATGAGAATCATTCAATAACCCGAAAAAACTTCCCCTTACGGGCGATTCCACCAAGATATTTGTACTCTAACGTAGTCAGGGTCATTACTGACCAAACTGATCTGACCAAACCTGTGAGTCACTTGGTCAGATCAAGGAAGAAACGTGCACTTGGATCATAGAAACCAACGCTTTTTTTCCCATCGAGAGACATAGCTGTTGATTTTTTTTCATAGAACAATTACTATCTGCGATTTACTTCATCTATTGTACTATAATAGAATTGAGCCTCATTTTTTGGATCCATCACCCCATCCAGTCCCATGGGTTAGCAACCACTGTAGTGATGGGATCCAATTAGGAATTTGGTTAGGTTTTGTCCCGGGTACCAGGGAAAAGAGTTCCCAGCCCCCTAGCCAGATATTCATGCAAATTTAACGCCAGTCCCACCACTTACACACCCAATATGAAATTGCCTTTTTCACAGATTCAATTATAAGTCAATATTAGATAATTTGGGAATTATCTCACACTTTGGGAATCAACTTCTCAATATAGTTTTGACTATATCTTGAGTATACTAACTCCAAATTTGTCGGAGATTTTGGATTTAGATTCTACTCTTAAAGATCTTTCCAACAATATGTCACATGAGATGGTTTTGATAAAATCTTGGATAAGTTCACCATGATTCCCATTTTTCAAATGGGAATGGGATTTTTCCCAAATTATCTAATATGGTGTTTTATCTTTAAAACAATCATTTAATGAAACCATACTGTCACTGATCATAATTCTCAAAATCTCCGATTGAATCCTTATTTCCAAATCGGTGTATCTATGGTATCATTGGCAACCAGAATGCTCACCACCTATCCACTCAGGGGCCTTTTTAATAGTTCCTAGCTCATAGTAACCGGCAATATATTCACTAATAAAAATCAAGATGGAATCTCCGTTGAAGATCAGCAAGATCAACCAACAAATCCATATAAAAGAGCCATGGACTCATCCGTTGAGAACCAACAAGGTCAATCAACCAGCAAGGTCAATCAACCAGATCCATGCCCGGTTTCAAAAAACAACTCTTACTCCTTGTTCCAATATCTTCCCCGATGCACGTGTGTCGGTGACTCAGAGCTTAAGCACCGTATGGGCAGCACCCTCTAGGATCCTTTGCAGGTGACCTAGCACTTCACTCATAGGCCACTTCCTTGGTCCCTCATCCACTATACTCGAAGCTCACCATTTAAATCGAACTGATTGTTGGATAAATGTAATCCCAACTCCTTAGTCCAATTTAATGTGTGGTGGTTAGGCTAGTGGTCAGTGGTTGGTGTAAAGCCTACAAATGGTTGGTGCATATGGTTCATGCAACTCATGCAACTAAAAAATAGGGTAGAGGGGTCTCTAAATAAGGTACAAGTCATGATCAAGTGATTATGTAAGTTTGGTTCATGCCTAATCATAATTAGTATCTTTTTGTGTTAATCTCAAAGCAATTTTTTGCACATACTAGTTTTTGTCCCTCATGTTCATGATGTTTTGTACAAGATTTGATCCACCTTGAGTATTTTTTGATCAATATTCATAGTTGAATTATCATATCCAACATTTGGTATCAGAGCATGAACTAATTAGGTTTAGTTTATTATCAAAAACCCTAATCTCTCTCTTAATCACCATAGCCTATTTTTTCCTGTTTAGACAACATGCTGTAGATTGCCTCCATGCTTGCATCTGAGGAGATTATACTTCAATCTTTTGATATAGCCTCTTGCTTTGCTCCCATGCAAGCCCTAAAACAAAGCTCGAAGGCGGATTTGGTTGCTTCTTCTCACGAATTCGTCATCGCCATCAAAACGGGCAGTTTTCTGCTAATCGCATTCATTCGACGCCCTCTATGAATTAGTCTAATTCCTCTTAGGTGCTTCAATTCTATAATGTAAGGATTCAGCATACCAAATCTTGTAGTAATTGGTCCATAGGAGCTGCTGTACTAAGCATTTTTTCAGTTGCCTGTTTTTTGCCTCTCTTGCTCCAACAACATGGTGCTTATTATTTTGATCTATATTTATGATATTATTATTATTTGGGCTTAAATCATCTATATGAGCAAGTTATCAACATCAAGCATCATATTATATCATCATGAGCTCCAAATTCCCCGACAAATTCAACGGAACTGGGTTTCATACCTGGCAAATCAAGGTGAAGGGCTACCTCATGAAGAAAAATCTGTGGAGTACGGTCAGGCCACTTCCTGAAGATGAAGCAGGTATTTCTGCTGCAGTTACAAGAGCTACAACAGCTACACTTCAAGCAAAAGATGAGCAAGCACTTAGTATTATCATTACTGCTTTAGAAGATGATTTTATTCATTATATTGATAATGTTGAGTCAGCTATTATGAAAGCTTGGGAATTATTAGAGCGTACAGTTGGTGCAAAGGCAAAGCATTCCAAGATCAGTTTGAAGATGCAACTCTTTGATCTAACCATGGAGAGTAATGAAAATTTAACAGCTTTGATTAACAGGTTGAAGAGCTTAATGACACAATTGGTTTATGTTAAGTCTCCTGTTGAAGAGGATGCTATCTTGCTATCTTGCTTAAAAGCTTACCTTCAAGCTTTAGGCAAATTGTGACGGTACTTTAAGAGAAGGAGCCAGTACCTTCCTTGGAAAGTATCATAAATTCTTTGCAAGAAGAAGACAAGAAGATTACAAAGGATGTGATAGATTCTTATGCATATACTACTACTTCGACATTGGCAAAGAAGAAGTGTACTATTTGTGGTCGTACAAATCATCTTACTAAGGATTGTTTCTCCAAACATCCTTGTGAGTATTGTGGAAAGACGAATCATCCATCCGCAAAGTGCTACCAACGAGATCAAAAGCTAGCAAAGGCACATGTGGTTGAAGAAGTCAACCAAGAGGAAGAAACAAATCTTTGTTCTAGTCTTAGTATAAAAGATGTAGATGATGATTATGCTTTTTAAATTATGTCATGTATGTGGTTGAGTCAAGACTTATGTTGTTCCAACTTGACGAGTTGTAGAGGAGAGTACACCACCCTATGTTGTTGTTAAGGGGGGACTCTCACTCATTGTGTCAAGGAGGTATGTTAGACTTGTTCATGTTCTTGTAAGAAGTTAGTCTTAAGGGGGGATTGTTGGTGGATAAATGTAATCCCAACTCCTTAGTCCAATTTAATGTGTGGTGGTTAGGCTAGTGGTCAGTGGTTGGTGTAAAGCCTACAAATGGTTGGTGCATATGGTTCATGCAACTCATGCAACTAAAAATAGGGTAGAGGGGTCTCTAAATAAGGTACAAGTCGTGAAGTGATTATGTAAGTTTGGTTCATGCCTAATCATAATTAGTGTCTTTTTGTGTTAATCTCAAAACAATTTTCTGCACATACTAGTTTTTGTCCCTCATGTTCATGATGTTTTGTACAAGCTTTGATCCACCTTGAGTATGTTTTTATCAATATTCATAGTTGAATTATCATATCCAACACTGAGGCTGGTCAAGACCTCGGTCGACGACCTTGCTACGTGAGATGTTCTCCATTGACTCTCCGTCAACTTGCAACTTTATCAGTTAGGTCACCACCACGACCTCATTCACAAGAAGGTCAAAAATGCTTTCCCAGCATTTTTGACATAAAATAGTCATTTAAATACAGGTCATATAATAAGTACAGTTCCTATAATGAACTCTCGTCTTTCACATTGCTCCACATCCATCCACATTGTTCCACATCCATCCACATTACTTAATCCATATCCAATTCATATGTATAACCATTCTCATCCAATCACATCATTTTCCATCTCATCCAATCACATCATTTTCCATCTCATCACATCTTTCCTCATTTATTCTCATCACATCACATCTTTCCTCATTTATTCTCATCACATCACATCCACTTGCATCAACCCATATTCACATCCCATCACACCTCATTCATTTCACATCTATCTCAATTTACATCACATCTCATCTCATTCATTTCACATCTCATCTCATTCATTCTTATCCCGATTCACATCACATCTCATCTCATCCATTCACATCACATCACATCTCATCCATTCACATCCCATATCATACATTTACATCCGATTCGCATGACATCACATCTCATTCATTCACATCCCGATTCACATCACATCACATCTCATTCATTCACTCACATCAATATCACATCCTTTCACATACTTATCCACATCCATTCTTCCACATACACAACCACATCCATTCTTCCACATACACATCCGCATTCTTCTTCCACATACACATCCACGTCTATTCTTCCACATACACATCCACATCCATTCTTCCACATACACATCCACATTCATTCTCATTACATCACATCTTATCACATCCTATTTTTATCTTATCACATCTTATCACATCCATTCACATTCTATCACATCCCATACACCTCTTATCACATCCATTCACAGTCTATCACATCCCATACACATCTTATCACATCCATTTTCATTCTATCGCATCTCGTTTATATCTTATCACATCCCATACACCTCTTATCACATCCATTCACATTCTATCACATCCCATACACATCTTATCACATCTATTTTCATTCTATCGCATCCCATACACATCTTATCACATCCCATACACATTGTAAGGTTCCCCCCTCTAAAATAGGGAAAACACTTAAGATAGTTCACTAAGTCTTAACTTGGAGAAAATTTCCTATTTATCGACACCTTGACCATGTAGAGATTCAAGGTTACGATTCATAAGTAAGACCTAGTCCTATCCAGCAGGGGGGACCGTGATCTTCTAAAAATCAAATCACCCATAGAGTAATTGATCATAAATTGGGCAACTACTAGACTTGATTTCTAGAGGCAATGCTTTTTTCCTCATCCATGCAAGACGGCACAGTCGCTAGCCTAGTCTTCTAGAATAGAGTTGCCCAAGAACCTATTTATCTAGCGTAGGGCTGTCATTAATCTGTTGGAAAGCTACCCGACTAATCGGGTCCACCCGTCCAAAAGATGGTGCCGTTGGGGCATTCCATCCTCCCACTTTCCACCCTACTCACGCGTCAATTTGTTTTCTAATTAATCCTACCACACTATTTGACATAAATAAACATGTTCCTTAACCAAGGCCCTTTTCACAAGGTTTGTTAAAATAGTCTTTTTCAACATAGTAGAATAATGCCAAAGACAAGATTTATAAAAAAGTTTATGCATGAATCAATTTCATACAAGCCAAACCGGCTCTCTTATTCTTTTCCTTTACACTGCCGATGATCTAGAATTCAGCCTTTAGCCTCTACATGCTAATCAAAACCCTACGGGACCATACACCTCATCATCAGTCGCGCTGGTGGCGAGGACTCAAGCCGACCTGTCGCCCTCTCAGGCTCCATCGCTCGATCCTCCTGCCCCTCCGAGGGATGTCTGCACACTAGGGTGGGCTTATTCACCGCACTACCCTGGGCCCTCAGAACTAGACAGCATCATAATCTCTCGCCTCAATCAGCGAACCTTATTCTCCCAATGGTATGAGGGATACCTTGGGCCATTCCCAGGCTTTGCTAAATGACGCCGCCCGACTACACAAGCACGGAACGGAGTTAGTGTCAAAGCCAGGAAAAACTTACACTCTTTAAAGATAACAATTTCAAAACAATTCATTGACTACAACATCACTCAATTCGTAGCTTCATATAATTTTATGTCATTATTTTAAAAGAAAAAGATACACATTTATTAACACTAATATTTAAAAAAAACTCTTCTTTAAAAGATAACCAAGCTAACCTGGCCACCATTTCCTTGAGGAGCTTGTAAAGGGAGGGTTGGGGCCGCATCCGGAGCATCTTCTCTAATATCGTTGTTGCGCGCTCCTCCTGAGGTAATATTCTGACGTTTTCGGGAAGGGGCCATCTTGGACATTGTCTTGTAGGGCTCGCGGTCAAAACGCTCCAATCAAATCTCAATTGTTCTGAGATCGTTTGCTCACTGTATGAGCAAAAGATCACAGCGCATGAACCCTCTCTTAAGGCTAAAACCTCTTACTAAAGTCCACGCAAATGGGGGGGATTGTGAGATGTCCTTAACACAAAAACATTTTGCAAAAGGGGAGGAGGGCTAAGGGCTATTGTAAGTCTCTACACACCGCGGGGGGGGGGGGGGGGGGGGGGGGGGGGGGGAAGAGTTAAGGACACTGCCTCCAAGAGGGGGATGGAGGAAAATTGCCTTATCTGAAAAGTGGCAAATGAGGGGGTGTGGAGAGGGGTGGCTGTACCATAGCAAGTAAACTGCACAGGGATAGACGATGGTACGGACGGCGGCACAACAGAGCATACGCTATGCAAAAATGCGTGTTGCCCATGGAGCACCCCGACGGGGGTTTATATAACTATGGGGTACAGGTAACGGGCGCGCTGCGCAAAGCAAGGATGAAAGGACGGTATACCAGCAAAGGCTGTAGATCAGTGGCCTGCATGGCTCTGTGGGAAAGGTGATGTCAGTTAACAGGGAAAGGAGTGGTATGCATGTACCTTATCTAGTCCTGGAGCAGCATGGGTGTCCACGTAGCAGTACGTGTGGACCACATAGTGGACAACCGTCCTTTGGTTCTTGTGCGACCATCGTACGGGCACCCTGGTAAGTGTGCACAGTCTAAATTTTGGGGTGGAGTCCCTAAATTTGGGACACCGGCCTCGATTTGCATGTCAGACCGCCTCGAGGGGCGAATTTTTTTTTGTTCGGGAGGTTCTCCTAGTCGTTGCAACGGGTGCAGACCGTTTGTCAATCAGACGCCCGATCGTGCATTTATTAAGGTTTAAAGGTCGTCGCTTTTTAACTAAAAATGATTAAAATTTGCATATAAGCTTGTTCCAGTGTCCGTTTTGGATGCTGTAAAATCCTATATTAGGATAAAATCGCACGCAGATTCTAAATTTGGGCTCAAAATTTGAAGATTCTAAGTAGAAATGACTCATTTAATAAAGTCATTGATTTTTATACCATAAAAACTCATAAATTTATCTATTACATGGACATTTCTTTATTAGTGAAGATGGGTATGTTACACACATCCCAGACACATCTTATCAGTGAAGATGTGTATGTTACACACATCCCATACACATCTTATCACATCCTATTTTCACCTTATCTCATCAATTCACATGCTATTCCCATTTAATAGCTTATTCTAGGTTGATCCCGATAATGGGACTTTTTCTAAATTTCTCCCAATTCCTTGGCCTAATTAAAGGTTCTTTTTCTCGATGACTATTTCCATATTCATTTTCAATTTCTCAATTAAATTATATTCAATATTCCTCTTTTGAATAAAAGAATTCGTGGGATTTATAGAAATCAATTCTACCCATATTTCCACTTTTGATAAATAATCATAAATTGAATTATACTAAAAATTCCTCTTCTTCTCATTTAATTTCTTAGATCTCAAATACCATGAGAATTTCTCTTTTTTCATTTAATTAATTGCATTCCAATGTCATGGTATTCCTCTTTTATCATCAAATATTTCACATAAAAAGTAATTTCATCTAAAATAAAATACCCATTAATTCAATATGCTAGGAATTTCTCTTTTCCCATCTAAATGATGGAATTTCAAATGTCATAGGAATTCCTCTTTTAATATTTAAATATTTCTCATAGATAAAATAAATTTATCTAAAATTCATCTTTGAATTTAAATACAATACTCATTAATTCCAATATGCTAGGAATTTCTCTTTTCCCATCTAAATGATGGAATTCCAAATGTCATAGGAATTCCTCTTTTAACATTTAAATATATCTATGCAAAAAGATAAATTTAACTAAAATCCTTCTTTAATTTTTAAATAAAATATACATTATTTTAGCATCCCAAGTTTTCTCTTACTTCATTGGAATACATGGATTTCCATTGTCATGGTGGGATTACTCTTTTAGCATAAAAATGGATTACTAGAAATTTCTCTTTTTCCTTTTATGCATAAACATAAAAATCAAAATTTCCATGATTATAATGAGAATCATTCAATTAATTTAGGATGATTAATCCTGGAATATGGTAGGAAGTTCTCTTTTCATATTATGAATGAAAATGATTTATGTGTTAATTTTTAAAAAATTTTACCATAGCTCCGCTGTGCTATTACTGATAATTCTTAAAATTTTGAAAGCATAAAGTTTAGTAATATCCCTATGATTAGAATAACCATTAACTGGATCAATATCCAATTATGGACTTGATTCTTCATTTTTTCATAAATTAAATAGCATAAAAGCATTAAAAAGCCACTTATTTGGCCTCTAATTTGACAAGCATAGAAATTACTTTTAGATTAGAGAATTGCTTCATGAGAAGCTTCATTTGAATATAGAATAGGTCATAGGAATGACCATTCTTTGGGGAGAGAGAGATATGCCTTAAAAAAATATTTAATTTAAGCATAAATGGAAATTTATGTGTTTTATCACCATAATTCATTAAAGAACTTCAACTATATTAAAAAGCCATTCAATTGAATGCTTCTCAAGCTTGAGAGGGGTTGAGAAGAGAAAAACATTTGGAGATTAAAGAAAAAAGACTATAAACCATATTTTACCTCCTAGATTGCTTGATTCTTTGATCAAAGTAGAGACCCCCAACCAATCAATTAGTTTGGTATGTTGATGAAGTCTCCAAGGAAGATTGAAGAGAGAGAGAAGCTCCAATCTCTTCAATTCGTAGAGGATTTTTAGAGGATAATAGAAAATATCATTATTTCAATATAATACTGGCATGGTATAGTTGTCATATTTTTTTACAAAGGGCTAAGGATCTATTTATAAGTGAGGGAGGCCTCTAACCAAGTCCAACTAGTTTCTAGAATTTTCCAGGTTCAGTTTGGCTGAATTTGGACAAGATTTGGACCTAGTTTGATTTGGTTTGATCTAGGAGAGAGGAGAGAGGAGAGATAGAAATATCACAATATTTTTGATTTGGTTTGATCTAGGAGAGAGGAGAGATAGAAATATCACAATATTTTTGAGTTTAAAACTCCACCACACATGTGAAATAGGGGCCTCCTTGAAGATCCCCCTTCTCTTTACCAAGGTGTCAAAATTGAATCATTATACCCAAAATATCTCATTTTCTTCGTAATACTCATAGTTTTTTACTAATAAACCTTGTTCTTAGTCAACTCTTCATCTTATGTGAGCATTTACTCATTTTTGGGAGTTTTTCTTTTATAAATTGGTATCTTCTCCCCACACTTGGATTGATCCTATCGGCCCATAGGAACCTCAATTGGAGGGCATAATTCAAAAAATTCTGAAAATTTGGACCCTTAGGCTAAGGTCCTTTATACTTATTTTCAATTAATTCCAGATGCACATTGGAAAGTTCTTTTTGAATTTCTATTTGAGGGGAAACCATTTTAGACACTAGGAGGATTTTTATATCAAAAAATATCTCAATTTTGGATTACCTCTCTCTAGACATTTTCTCTCTTTAGGTCAAAACAGGGTAAAACAGAATCTTTCTTTTATTTCAAAGAGGGGAATAATTACAAGATCAAAAGGGGAGGTTCTTACACCTGTACACCTCAAAAGCTGGAGGGAGGAATATTACAGTCTTAGACTAGTAATGGATGGAGTCAATCCATTTGGCTTACGAAGTTCATCATGGAGTACATGGACTATTTGCCTAGTGAATTATAACCTGCCACCATGGTTGATAATAAAGAAGGGAAACATTTTACTTTCCTTGATAGTTCCAAGGAAGTACAAGGTTAATAACATGGACGTCTACTTGGCTCCATTAGTTAACGAGCTATGCACATTATGGGATGGTATCCAAGTTCATGATGCATCTAAATGGTTTGGAGATAGGGTTGCAACAGTGCAAGGAATACTTATGTGGACCATGCATGATTGGCTGGGCTATGGAGAGTGCTCTAGTAAGTTAATTATTCTAAGATTTATTGATTTGATTTAATTTCACAATTTTGATATTTTTGTATTATTTGCATATCTCATCACAATGATTAGCATGTTTGGAAGGGATTTCAATATCTGGTTATAATGCATGCCCTATATGTGGGCCTGGATTAGAGGCTCGGTACTCAACAGCTTTGAGAAGGTTGTCTACAAGGGCCACAAAAAGTAACTCCCCAACAACAATGAGTTGCGAGAGAGATTTCTAGGGAGACCTCCTCGTGTGTTGAATCCAAGTGATTGGAGGAGTAATTGGAGGAGTAATTGGAGGAGGGCATGGGAAGTGGATCCAAGTTGTTCACCCCCGGAAGAATGAAGCAGCTATCCATCTTTCATCTACTCCCATACTGGAGTGATCTTCTAGTCAATCATCTTCTTGATCCTATGTATGTTTTTAAGAACATAGCCAGTATGCTTTGGAAAACCATCACAGGTGATAAAGAGATCAAGGAACAAAGGGATGATCCACTAGAGGTGGATCGCATGCAGCACTTATGGGGGCACGATGCATACCTAATGGGAAGGTGATTCTCCCTAGGTCACCTTGGGTCTTAATCAAAGAATAGAAGCGGCGTGTAAAGAAGTGCGTGAGTGAGTTTCATACTCCCATTTGTTGTGTATGCATCACTTGAAGGGAGAATTCACAAATAATGGAGAGCTTATTGGCTTGAAGTCTCATGATCGGCACAAAATCTTACAAATTGTACTGTCAAATTAAGGATTTCTTCAGTGAAGACATAGGAGTAACAATATACAAGATTAGTGCAATGGTATGGTGGATATCAAAGAAGGATATTAGAAGAAATAAATTAGAAGAAACTCATCTAAGCTAAATCAATGCAGTTATAATGGCGGAGAACTTATTTCCAATAAGTTTCCTAACCATTCAATTGCACCTACTTGCTCATGTGGTTAACAAGGTTTCTATAGTAGGTGTTGTTCATAGCCAGTGGATGTTTTTCCTCAAGATATTTATGAAGACATTGAAAGGTTTTGCTCATCAATAAAGCTTGCCCTGAGGGAAGTATGGCAATGCGATGTCTTGTTCAACATAATTTCTTAGTACGTCAAACTCGGATATGCCAAAGTTGTGGACACAAGAAGAGGATGATCGGCTCGTTGGGGAAGAGCCTCCAGGATAAAGGCTTCAAAGAATAATGGATATGGAATTGTGAGAGAAGATTAATAAATTTTGCATCCTTAACTCAAGTGCTATGGAGAAATGGATGGAGAGGTATAACCTAGCACAAAGAGGGAAAGAGACCGATATCATTTGAATTTTAGAAAGAGTCGAACATTGCCATACCCAGATTTACTCATTCAACTTCTAGAATTTCCTTCTAGTAGATGGCTTCAGCAAACCATACAATAAGAAAAATAGAGTGGTGAGGTTATAAGTGATGAGGAGGAGGAGCTATCATATTGTTGTGATTACCATGTAAGTGATTTTTTTTATGTACACAAGAAACTGTAAGTCTTGTATAAGTTTTTGTTCTTGATACAATTTCATGATCTTATTTTGTTGCAGTATCACAAATTTGGTGCACTTTAGTCACACGATCGTCACTTTCAAGTGTCACAAATAGATAAGAAGAGAACAACGTTTGATTGTGGTGTCAAAGAAAATTTCATGCAAATTTTTTTTTCAAGTGCAAGTGATCTAAGTAGTGAAGTTGGCATGCTTGATTACTGTGGAACGATACAAGACATTATTAAGGTTGGGTTCTAAAAGTTTTCTATGTTCATTTTTAATGTGAGCTAGTTCAAGTTAGTGACTCAAGGACCACAAGCAACCATGCACAGAGATAAGAGCATATTTATTCAAGTAGACTCCACAAAGATATGGACAAACCAAAGGGACACATTTATGCTACTGGAGCATTGTGAGCAAGTCGTCTTCAAGGTGGACCCTCGAGAGATCATAGGTGGTTGTTTGTAATCCAAATTGATCCAAGCAATAAACAAATATTTAAAGATATGGAAATATCAGATGAAGTAGAGGTTTAGAAACCCACTCAAGAAGCACAAGAAATAGATATTGATCGAGTTGAACAACTAGAAGAAGGATCAAATGAAGATATAGTAATTCAACAATTATTAGCACTTGAACCAGAAGCAAACACAACAACTAATCCAGAATTCGAAGAAGAAATAGAAGAACAACTTTCAACACAATCACCTATAATGCTTGAAATAAAAGAGGGCGATATATGGAGGCAACACTCATTGACGAAGATACAGATGGAGAGGTATTTATGGACATAGATGTATTCGGAGGCATGGATCTAACTGTTGAGGATGAGAGAGTCGATGATGAGCTATAACATCTTATTTAATTTTTATTTAGCAATAAATACTTGGTTTTTGTCACTGTTTTCTTTTTTTGCACACTTGATTTTTTTAAAGAAGTCACAAAAAAAACGATGTGCTTTTCGACACTTATAGCGACTTAATTTAGATGCACTTTTTGACGCTTTTTTTGACATACATTTTCACCTATTATTTTGACGATCATTTTGACATTTGTTTCTAACATTTATATCGATGGGTATTTTGATGGCACAGCCACCATCAAAACTAGGCATCAAAAATGGTCATCCTGTAGTAGTGTATACCTTCAATCAACTAGTTGACCAAACCTTAAAATATGGCTTAAAACCATGGGAAGATCATAAAGATAAAGATTTCATTTATTTGGTATAGTGCATGCATAAGAGGTTGCCAAACTCACCTACTACAAAGTATATACGAAAGTTTCCAATGCCAACTGCCAAGGTGAGAAGGCCCTCAACCTTCAAGGTATGTTGTAGTAGCCTCCCGTTGTTGCTTGTACTTGTCAAAAGTGTCATGAAACTTGGCTTTAGCCTTTCTAAAGTCATCGATGTTCAAATATGGTGGATTATTATTTCCTTCCTTTATTCTCGAGGGGTTCACTATATGTAAACCCTCTATATCACATGCGTTCAAGGCCTATTTCAAAAACCCCTTATCTGTGAATTTTTCATGAATAAAATACACCCTTTTTCTATTCAATCTGTGAATACCCCCTTTAAATGGTACCCTTATGTATGTAAAAAAATGTGTAAAATAACGATTTTAAAAATCCCTTCTGTTGAACCCACGTGCTACACTTACATATTTATGAGTGACCCCTCCCAAGCCTTTATTGCATCTCGCACTTCGAACTATTGACCCCCGCTCCTTAGATCTCTCATTCTCTTTAGAATCCACTTGAATTGTTGAATTGTTTGGAGAGGATTGTCATACAGATCTTTTTATAGAGCTACTCAAGAATGTAGTTCTTTTTTTCATCATGTTGGTCATGCCAATTTTGGAATGAGGATGCTGTGGGATAATTATACATTAAAATGCTGATAAATATGCATTAGTAGCCTACCTCCTAGCTCATCCTCAATGATGACCCATCCTCATAGAATCTATAAGATTATAGCGGTTCTGATTCTAGAGATCAAGGAGTAAAGGGAGTGTGAGCATGATGAGTATATGTTGAACTGAAACTCGGAGTGACATCTAGAGTGGCTCTAAGAGTGAAACCTAGAGTGGTTGTAGGAGTGAAAACTCAAGTAGCACGTGGAGTAGTCTTAACAGAATGTATAGGAGGGTGACGGGGTGAAGTAGTAGCATCACTACCACCATTATCACTCTCACTACCCACAACTACATTGACAACTACCACTAGTGTCCATGCACACACACCCAAACCCACACATGTATACATGATGATGTACGCACACTCGCACGCTTGTACACACACACACATACATACACATATAAATACATGTGCATGCACACACTCATTTGTGTACACACACATGCACGTATACATGCACACACATGTATACACAAGTGCCCGTGTATGTGTACACACACATACACATGTACATACATATGCACATATATGTGTGTATATGTACATATGTGCATATGTGTACACATATATGCACATATATACATGTGTATATCCATACACACAGGCACACAGATGCACACACATACTCTCTTATGTATGTGGACATAGAGACACACACATGTGCATATACATAGGCATGTCCACACACAAGCATGCACACATACAATTGTTGACATGGACAATCATATACGTGCACGCACAAAGTTAACACACATAGTCTCAACTTAAGGGTAATGTGAGCTACCTTCATCAAGGCTTTAATAGATAAGGACTCAAACAAACATGTGCATGCACACACTATATTGACACATAAAGGGACACACACTTGCATGGATGTGCGCACACATAGAGTTGGCACGCACACACTCGACACCACACACATGCATGCATATACACACATACATTTCCACTCGTGTGCATAGACATAACATAGAATCGACACACACTTCCATGTGCACATAAAATTGACACATGCATAATCACATAAATGCATGTGCATGCACGCAGACCCACACACATGTGCACACACATTCAAATGATACACATACACATAAAGGCATATGCAAGTGTACACACACTTGTGCATGCTTGTGTACACTCTCTCTCTCTCTCTCTCTCTCTCTCTCTCTCTCTCTCTCTCTCTCTCACACACACACACACACGCGCGCGCGCGCGTGCGCGCGCACATTTATGCACACATGTACAACACACATACATACACATGCACATACATGTGCATTCAAACATACACACACGTACACGTGTATGTTTGAATGTGCATACATGTACATTCAAACATACACACACGTACACATATGCACACACAAGTGCACATGCATGCACACACATGTACACATGCACACACAAAAGCACATGCATGCACACACATGCATATATATATGCATGAAGACCATGTTAGGAAGTTTGGGAAAGTCCCATTACATTGGGAATTTTCTTTTTTAATATATTTTTTTAGTGTATGTTTTATATACCAAATCCAAAGTTGTCAGAGAATGTGGATTTAGAACCGACTCTTAAAGAGCTTTCCAATGATATGTCATATGAGCTAGTTTTGACAAAAGCTTAATAGGGTTCACCGTGTCTCCATCTTTTTAATCTTGTAAAATGGGAATTGGGATTTTCCTAAACTCCCTAATATGGTCTTCATGTGCATCCACACACATAGGCACATAGATGTATACCCAAACTCTCTTTGAACATGCAGTCATAGAGACATGGCATGTGTATACATATAGGTGCACGCACACACTCTCTCATGTGTGCACCCAAAATTGGCACACACCCAATCACACATGTACATGCATGCACACACACCCACACATGTGCTCACATACACACGTACACGACACACATACATATACACTCACATGCTTGCACACACACGCACGTATACATACATATGAAAATACATGTGCATACACACACTTGAACATGCACACATACAAGTGCATGTATGCATGTATAGAGATGTATACAGAAGCGCATAAGCATGCACACACGAGCACATACATGTATATACATGCATACATCCACACACATAGGCACATAGATGTACACACACACACTCTTGGGTACATGCACATAGAGACATACATATGCATACATATAAGTCCATGTTGTATACATAAGCGCACATGCAATTTTGTCAGCACACACAATCATATGTATGCACACATATAGTCGATATATGCATAGTCTCAATGTGAAGCTAACATGAGAGTTTCCTTCATTAAGACTTTAATACATAAAGGTGCACTCACACACTATCGACACAAAGGCACACAATCACAAATGCACGTGTGTACATAGAGTTGATGAACACACTCGACACACATGTGCACACATATACACAGAGTTAGCACACACACACTCAACAAACACATGCACACATACAGACATACACTTCCATGTGTGTGCACATATATAAATATAAATAACCGACTCACGCACACACATGTACAATCACATACAATTGGAAATACTTTCACATGTACATAGAATGGACACATACTTGCACACACTTGAAAGTGTACATAGAATGGACACATACATGCATATGTGTGAGCATAGACCCACACACATGTGTACACACATGCACATGATCTACATACACACATATATACACGCACTCACTTACTCACATAAGTGAGTGTTCACACACATGTATACGGGATGTTCACACACATGTATACGGGATGTTCACACATAGACATAAAGGTGGGTACAACTAGATGATGGATACACACACAAAGACTCCGAGAAACCCAATAACTTAGGCCAGGGGTAAAAGGAAAAAAGACCAAAATTAGCTTGAGTAATTAGATGCTAGTTAAGATGCTTAATTAGGATCATCTAGAAAAAATGAAGCCTTGATTATCAATTGCATAGCATGTCATTTGTAATCTTGGAGTACATAAACAAACACACAAAATTGACACCACCTGCATAATCGTACACACTTGCATATGCACATAGAGGCCAAGGGTCTATACTTGTAGGTAGCACAAGAGAGAACATACGTGAGAGAGGATGCACATGCGAGTGCATTCATGTGGGGTGTGTGTGTGTGTGTGTGTGTGTGTGTGTGTGTGAGAGAGAGAGAGAGAGAGAGAGAGAGAGAGAGAGAGAGAAGGATAGATGTGTGAACCTACAGACATGAACATATACACACATATTTATAGTGTTCATCCTGACAAAACTATTATATAGTGCACATCTCACACTATTATATATATAACATATACATATATATGTATGTATTAAAGGAAATAAAGGAGAATAAACACCTATAGCATCCTGTATTTCCTCACTAGAAGATAACAAATTTGTCAAATACACATGCACACTCGCGAGATAAAATAAAAACCCAACAACCCCTTAGTTATAAAGGAGTGGTACGCATGTATCTTATCTGGTCATCTCACAGGCACCATGGGTGTCCACGTAGTGGTGCGTGTGGACCACACAGTGGATGACCGACCCTTGGTTCTTGTGCGACCATCGTACGCGCACCCTGGTAAGTGACCCTGGTAAGTGTGTACGGTCCCTTTTTTTTAGGACACGGGGTCTCCAATTTTGGGGCATCGGTCTTGATTTGCGTGTCAGACCCCGCCCGAGGGGAGTGAAAAACTTTTTTGTCCGGGATGTTCCCTTGGTCGTTGGGGTGCAGACCGTTTGACGATCGGACGTCGAGTCATGCATTTATTAAGGTTTAAAGGTCATCGCTTTTTAACTAAAAATAACCAAAATTTACGTATAAGCTTGATCCGATGTCCGTTTTGGATGCTGTAAAATCTTATATTAGGGTAAAATCACGTGAAAATTCCAAATTTGGGCTCGA
The DNA here is from genome assembly GCF_041138505.1 of Cibotium barometz. Taxonomy (NCBI): domain Eukaryota; kingdom Viridiplantae; phylum Streptophyta; class Polypodiopsida; order Cyatheales; family Cibotiaceae; genus Cibotium; species Cibotium barometz. Next base: position 4,655,221 of record NC_141103.1, on the reverse strand, counting down.
AATTTGAAGATTCTAAGTAGAAATGGCTCATTTAATAAAATCATTGATTTTTATACCATAAAAACTCATAAATTCATCTATTACATAGACATTTCTTTATTAGTGAAGATGGGTATGTTACATCAAGAAAGCTAAGAGTGTGGGTTACACAAGGTGTGTGTTCATGAAATACACCAAATTAAGATTCTCTTGGAATTCTTTGCTCATCAACATCAACTTTTCTCTTCTCCCTCTCCTCTAGATGTTGCCTCTCTTTTTGGTTCCCTGTTAACCACCACCGTAACTTTCCCCCAGAGCCATGCAGGCCACTGATCTACAGCCTTTGCTGGTACACTGTCCTTTCGTCCTTGCTTTGCGCAGCGTCCGTACCTGTACCCCATAGTTATATAAACCCTCGGGGTGCTCCATGGGCAACACGCATTTTTGCATAGCGTATGCTCTGTTGTGCCGTCGTCCGTACCGTTGTCTGCCCCTACGCAGTGTACTTGTTGCAGTGTAGCCGCCCTTGTTGTCGCCCCTCTCCACACCCCCTCATTTGCCACTTTTCAGATAAGGCAACTTTCCTCTACTCTCCCCTTGTTAGAAGACAATGTCCTTAACTCTTCTCCCCCCCCCCCCCGGTCTGAAGAGACTTACAGCAGCACCCTTCTCCCCTGCAAAAACGTTTTTTTGTTAAGGACATCTCACAATCCCCCCCCATTTGCGTGGACTTTGGCAAGAGGTTTTGGCCTTAGAGAGGGTTCATGCGCTGTGGTCTTTTGCTCATACGGTGAGCAAACGATCTAGAATTGAGATATGACTGGAGCATTTCGACCGCGACAGCAAGCCCTCTACAAGGCGACATCCAAGATGGCCCCATCCTAGAAACGTCAAAATATTGCCTCTCGGGAGGAGCGTGCAACAATGAGATTAGAGAAGAAGCTCCTAATGCGGCCCCAACCCTCCCGTTACAAGCTCCTCAAGGAAATGGTGGCCAGGTTAGCTTGGCTATCTTTTAAAGAATAGTTTTTTTTTTAATGTTAGTGTTAATAAATGTGTATCTTTTCCTTTTAAAATAATGAAATAAAATTGTATAAAGATACGATTTGAAGTGATGCTATATTCAATGAATTGTATTGAAATTGTTTTTTTTAAAGAGTGCAAGTTTTTCCTAGCTTTGACGCTAACTCCGTTCCGTGCTTTTGTAGCCGGGTGGCGTCATTAGCAAAGCCCAAGAATGACCCAAAGTATCCCTCATACCATTGGGAGAATAAGGTTCGCCGATTGAGGCAAGAGATTATGATGCTGCCTATTTCTGAGGGCCCAAGCTAGTGCAGTGAATAAGCCCACCCTAGTGCGTAGACATCACGCCGGCTTGAGTCCTCGCCAAGCGGGGCGGCCTACGATGAGGTGTATGATCAGGTAGGGTTTTGCCCAGCATGTAGAGGCTAGAAGGCCGAATTCTAGATCATCGACAGTATAAAGGAAAAGAATAAGAGAGTCAGTCTGGCATGTATGGAATTGATTCATGTATAAACTTTTTTTATAAATCTTGTCTTTGGCATTATTGTACTGTAGAAAAAGGCTATTTTAACTAACCTTGTGAAAAGGGCCTTAATTAAGGAACATGTTTATTTATGTCAAACAGTGTGGTAGGATTAATTAGAAAATAAATTGACGCGTGAGTAGGGTGGAAAGCGGGAGGATGGAATGCCCCGACGGCACCATCCTACGGACGGCTGGACCCAATTAGTCCGGTAGCTTTCCAACAGATTAAGTGAAAGCCCTACGCTAGATTAAGTGAAAGCCCTACGCTAGATAAATAGGTTCTTGGGCAATTCTATTCTAGAAGACTAGGCCAGCGCGGCGGCTGTGCCTTGCATGGATGAGGAAAAAAGCGTTGTCTCTAGAAATCAAGTCTAGTATAGTAGTTGCCCAATTTATGATCAATTACCCTATGAAGACCGTATTAGGTAAAGTGGGAAAAATCCCATTCCCACGTTGAAAAATTTAATGCATTTAATCTAGAATCTATCTTTTTCAACCTATAAAATTTTTAAAAATGGTTTGCTTTATCAAGTGATGCTAGATCGAACCTAGCTTGATCTTAGAAATAGAAAGGTTTCAAGATTTTTTAGATCCACCACTTGTATATTTTACAATTGAAGAGGATTTTTAGATCCACCACTTGGCCATTCTACAGTCCATAAGGACCCAAGATCAGATTCTACCACTTGGTCAATCTAGACCCCCAATTAAAAACAATGGTACAAGAGATTGTATATTGAGAGTCCCCTTAGAGTAGGATGCACTCTAAGGGGACTCTCAATATTAGATTCTACCACTTGGTCAATCTAGACCCCCAATTAAAAACAATGGTACAAGAGATTGTATATTGAGAGTCCCCTTAGAGTAGGATGCACTCTTCAATTTAAGACTTCATTGTAATGAACAAGAATTTTAAAAATTGACATGGTGAAGGTATCCTTATATACACAACCACTACAAATTAACATTATTAAGGATAGAAAGAGTCTCCTTGGAGTAGGATGCACTTTGCCAAAATTACGATTATAAGATTTCATTTTGATGAAGCTTATTCTACTAAAGAAATAATAAAACTTTTGCATTAACAACCAAAAGATAAAAGGATAAAAGGAGTCCCCTTAAAGTAGGATGCACTTTGTGGATGCATAAGAGGAGTCTCCTTAGACTAGGATGCACTTTGTGGATGCATAAGAGGAGTCTCCTTAGACTAGGATGCACTTTGTGGATGCATAAGAGGAGTCTCCTTAGACTAGGATGCACTCCATCTATGAATTTATTTATTGTGTTAAAAATTGTTCAATGCATTGCAAAGATACACAATTGAACAGTCTGCTCCCAAAGTTGGCCAAATTACAAAGACCCTCTATATTTTGTTATAATAGAGACCATTTACAAAGACCATTTACATTCATTTATAAAAGGGAGTAACAAAATGTGCTAGTATCATGGGGGTGTAATTTTGATTTTAAGGGGTTCTAGCTCCACCACATGGTAGAGCTAGAGTTTTGAGCTAGCTCTACCATGTGGAGCTACACCACATTGAGGAGAATTTAAAGATTTTTAGATCCACCACTTGGCCATTCTACAGTCCATAAGAAACCAAGATAGAAGTCCCCTTAGAGTAGGATGCACTCTCCAATTTTAAAGCTTCATTATAATGAACAAGACAAAATGAACAAGATTTTATAAATTGAGGTGGTGAAGGTATACGTATATATACAATCGCTACAGATCAACATTATTAAAGATAGAAAGAGTCTCGTGGAGTAGGATGCACTTTGTCAAAATTACAGTTAAAAGATTTCATTTTGATGAAGCTTATTCTACTAAAGAGTCCCCTTAAAGTATGATGCACTTTTTCAATAGATAAAAGGAGTCTCCTTAGAGTAGGATGCACTCCATCTACGACTCCATTATAATAAAACAAATGTTGTAAATGAAAATGAATTTTTTTTTTGTGTTAAAATATGTTCAATGCCTTGCAAAAGGCACACAATTGAACAACACGCTCCCGAAGATGGCCAGATTACAAAGACCCTTTATATTTTATTATAATAGAGACCATTTACATTCAATTACAAAAGGGAGTAACAAAATGTGCTAGTGTCATGGGGGTGTATTGGTTGAATGAGGTATTGAGCTTCTTTTTAAGCATGTTTATTTTGTGTACTCACAAGATCACACACTTAGATTATTCTCTCAATTATTATCTTGATTATCATCTTGATTGTTGAACACATTGTAGTAGCTATCATCGAGTTTCAATGTATTCTTGTTGTTGTAAAAAACATGGAGACCCCAAAAGAAATGAACTTTTTTGAAGAAAACTCGTGTAGTTATTTGTCTGAAATGGACAATGTAGCGAGATATTTGCCTTGTTACTCATATTGAGGTGTCTAGCATGGCTAGCAGTCCAACGTCGATCACTTTATCTCTTCACCGAATGGTCAGCACCCTCTAGGATCCTTCGCAAGTCTCCTGAATAAAAATTGATGAGAATAACTCTTTTCGAATAAAAATAAATTTCTTTATGCATATTTCTATGCATAAAATCAAAACTGATGAGAATAACTCTTTTGAAATGAAAATAAATTTCTTTATGCATCTTTCTATGCATAAAATCAAAATTGATGAGAGTAAGTCTTTTGAAATAAAAAATAAATTTCTTTATGCATCTTTCTATGCATTAAATCAAAATTGATGAGAATAACTCTTTTGAAATAAAAATAAATTTCTTTATGCATGTTTCTATGCATAAAATCAACATTTTATGAAAGTAACGCTTTTATAATAAGAAAATTTATTTTATGCATAAATTCAATTTTAATGAAAGTAACACTTGTATAATAAAAAAATTCTTTTATGCATGTATTTATGCATAAAAATCAATTTTGATGAAAGTAACACTTTTATAATCAAAATACTCCCAATATGCATCTTTCTATGCATAGAAATTAATTCTAATAAAAATAACACTTTTATAATAAAAATATTTCTAATATGCATTTTTCTATGCATAGAATAAAAATTACACTTTTAGAATACACAAGCGGTAGGGATTACTCTTTTTGAATAATAAAAAGATAAAACTTATTTCACCAAATTTAAGAAAATTTTGCCATAACCTCCTTTGTATGGCTGACCATTTTTTAATTTTTTCACTCTAAAATTTACTAGAATTCATCCAAGATGATTTAAATCATTCTAATCTAATCAATTTTCACTTTATTAAGAGTAAACAATATGAAAAGTTTAATTCCATAAATTTGATTACACATCTAGGATAAAGAAAGGCTGAATTCAATAATGAAGAGAAGGGGGAAAGCCTTTCCAGCAAGGCATAACATTGATTTTCATTTTAAAGAAAGCAAAAATCAAAAAATAATAAAATAGAATAAGAAAAAGTAGAATTTTTAACTTACTAGGAGTTTTGTGAGCTTTCCTTTGGCTTGATGGTTTGAGGGATCTACTCTTGTTTGCAACAAGAGTGGCCACCAATTCTTTTGAAGAGGAAATGATCAAAAACAAATGAATTCACTGTTTTTGGCTCTGGGAAGGAGTAGAGTAACAGTGCATAAAACACTATTAACCATTTACAAAGGGGGAGGCTTCATTTATAGGAAAAAGTGAGCCTCTAACCAAGAAAACTGATTCTAGAATTTTTTATATCAATTTGGTCAATTTTTGACCATTTTTAGGTCAGTTTAGCTTACTTTTTGGATCTAGTTGAAGCAGGAGAGAGGAGAGATGAAAATATCTCATTATTTGTGAGTTTAAAACTCAACCACACATGTGAAATAGGAGCCTCTTTCATGAGGGGAATTCCCCATACTTAGGTGTCAAAAATGCATCATTTCTTCTAAATATCTTTTCTTTTTTAACTAATAACCTTGTCCTTAGTCAACTCTTCATCTTATGTGAGCATTTACTCATTTTTGGGAGAATTTCTTTTATTCCTACATTTATCTCCTCCCTACATTTGGATTAATCTAATTGGTCCATAGGAACCTTAATTCAAAAATTTCAGAAAATCTGGATCCTTAGGCTAAGGTCCTTTTTACCTGATTTCAATTTATTCCAATTGCACATTGGAGATTTCTTTTTGAATATCTATTTTAGGGGAAACCATTTTGGACACTAGGAGGATTTTTATATCCAAAAATATCTCAATTTTGAATTACCTCCCTCTAGACATTTTCTCTCTTTAGGCCAAAACAGGATCTTTCTTTTATTTCAGAGAGGGGAATAATAATAAGATCAGAAGGGGAGGTTCTTACACCTGCACACCTCAAAAGCCAGAGGGAGTAATCTTACATCCTACCCCACTTAAAAAATGCGAGATGTGCTCATCTCGCAAAATTAGAGGAGAACTCTTTTCCTTAAGATCCAACTGATTCTGGGGTTCCTTATAGTTTGGTGATCCCAACAGAATCCTAGGATAAAGATCCCTTATATAAAACTCATCATCAGATAATAATTCACTCATATCGTAACATACAATCCTTTATCACAATAATGGTCCATTAGACCAAAATTTCTATCTAAACAGTCCTTTCACGGAAATTTTCAATTATACAGATTTTTAATTTGACATCCCTTAACTTGATCCACTGGGTCAAGTGTTAACAGCAGCAATCTGCCAGCACAATCCACTAATCTCATAGTGATTTGCTAAAGTCATTAACGTCATTCTAGCTACAAACATCATCACAGGGACTCGTCCCATTCATCCTCATTGTGGTTTTGCTTAGTTTATTACATTTCAACCAAAATTCAAGAATCTTCATTTTTCAATCAGAATCCAAATCAACTCATCAGTTCTCAACCAAAATTTAAAATCATATCAACCACATTCGAATTCATCATCTAGATAGTATTAATGCTTATAATTTCAAGTCTTAGATTTACTTGTATATTCGGTACTTCCATCTGAAGACCCAATTACCAATTTACGAATTTCAGTTTGAATATCAAATTGTATGAATTTTATCACACAATTACAACCTTTTACTGCTTCTTCATAAATTTTGGAGATTTTTGGCTTCTCGCTTGATCCTCATTAGCCAATTTGCTGTGATACCAGCTGCTGTGAGGTCCCTATCCCCACCGCGCAACAAATTCAGGGGTGCTAGTAGCGGAAGGTTTCCTCATTGAGAGGCATAGCCGTTCATTCTTTTCCATAGAACAATTTTTGTCCGGGATTTACTTCATCTATCGAACCAAAACCAGAATTGAGTCTCAATTCAAGGATCCATCAATCCAGCCTAGTCCCATGGGTTAGCCAACCGCCCAACCATTGTAGTGATGGGATCCAATTAAGAATTGGGTTAGGTTGTCCCGGGTACCACGGAAAAGAGTTCCCAAGCCCCCTAATCGGATATTCATGCAAACTTAAAACTAGTCACACCACTTACACACCCAATATGATATTGCCTTTTTCACAGATTCAACAGTCTTTAAAACAATCATTTAATGAAACCATAGTGTCACTGATCATAATCCTCTAATTATCCAGTTGAATCCTTATTTCCAAACTTTCCTTCATCGGTGTACCTATGGCATCATTGGCAACCAGAACGCTCACCCCCTGTCCACTCACGGGCCTTTTCGATAGTTCCTAGCTCATAGTAACCGGCAAGTATTCACTTTAACAAAAATGGAGTCTCCATTGAAGATCAGCAAGATCAACCAACAGATCCATATAAAAGAGCCATGGACTCATCCGTTGAGAACCAGCAAGGTCAATCAACCAGATCCATGCCCGAATTCAGAAAACAACTCTTACTCCTTGTTCCAATATCTTCCCCGATGTACGTGTGGGTATCTTCGGTGACTGGTCAGCACCCTCTAGGATCCTTCGCAGGTCACCTAGCACTTCACTCATAGGCTACTTCCTTGGTCCCTCATCCACTGTACCGAAAGCTCACCATTTAAATCAAACCGAGGCTGGTAAAGACCTTTGTCGACCTTGCTATGTGAGACGTCCTCCGTTGACCGTCAGGAGTTGCAACTTTAACAGATAGGTCTCCACGACCTCATTCCCAAGAAGACAATCAAAATACTTTCCCAGCATTCTTGACATAAAACAGTCATTTAAAAACATATTTCACATACAAATACAGTTCCAACAATATTTCCATCTTTTCTCATCACTCCACATCCTTTCACATTAGTCCCCATCTTTTCTCCTCCTATATCATTCATTCACATCCCGATTCACATGCTGTCACATTCATTCACATCCTATATCATTCATTCACATCCTGATTCACATGACATCATATCTCATCTATTCATTCACATTTATCTAATTCACATCACATCACATCCATTCACATCCCGATTCACATCCTATATCATTCATTCACATCCATTCACATCCCGATTCACATCCTATATCATTCATTCACATCCCGATTCACATGAAATCACATTCATTCACATCCTATATTATTCATTCACATCCTGATTCACATGACATCGCATCTCATCTATATCATTCACATCCTGATTCACATCACATCGCATCTCATCTATTCATTCACATTTATCTGATTCACATCATATCACATCCATTCACATCACATCACATCCATTCACATCCCTTATCATTCATTCACATCCCGATTCACATCCTATGTCATTCATTCACATCCCGATTCATATCACATCTATTTATAGAATGTAAGAGAATTCTTATTTTTGATATAAAGATTCTTTATGCATCTATTTATGCATAAGAACAACTTCAGTGGAAAATAACACTTTTATAAAAATCTGTTTATGCATCTATTTATGCATGAATTCAATTTTAAGGAGAATAACACTTTGGAAATAAAAATAAATCTTTTATGCATCTTTCTATGCATAAATTTAATTTTAATGAGAATAACTCTTTTGAAATAGAAATAAATTTCTTTATGCATCTTTCTATGCATAAAATCAAAATTGATGAGAATAACTCTTTTGGAGTTAAAAAAAATTTCTTTATGCATCTTTCTATGCATAAAATCAAAATTGATGAGAATAACACCTTTGGAATAAAAATAAAATTCTTTATGCATCTTTCTATGCATAAAATCAAAATTGATGAGAATAACACCTTTGGAATAAAAATAAAATTCTTTATGCATCTTTCTATGCATAAAATCAAAATTGATGAGAATAACACTTTTGGAATAAAAACAAATTCTTTATGCATCTTTCTATGCATAAAATCAAAATTGATGAGAATAACTCTTTTGGAATTTAAAAAAAATCTTTATGCATCTTTCTATGCATAAAATCAAAATTGATGAGAATAACTCTTTTGGAATAAAAATAAATTTCTTTATGCATCTTTCTATGCATAAAATAAAAATTAATGAGAGTAAGTCTTTTGAAATAAAAATAAATTTCTTTATGCATCTTTCTATGCATAAAATCAAAATTGATGAGAATAACTCTTTTGAAATAAAAATAAATTTCTTTATGCATCTTTCTATGCATAAAATCAAAATTTGATGAAAGTAACGCTTTTATAATAAGAAAAATTCTTTTTATGCATCTATTCATGCATAACTTCAATTTTAATAAAAGTAACACTTTTATAATAAACAAATTCTTTTATGCATCTATTTATGCATAAAAATCAATTTTGATGAAAGTAACACTTTTATAATCAAAATATTCCCAATATGCATCTTTCTATGCATAGAAATTAATTCTAATGAAAATAACACTTTTATAATAAAAATATTTCTAATATGCATTTGTTATATGCATAGAATAAAAATTACACTTTTAGAATACACAAGCGGTGGGGATTACTCTTTTTGAATAATAAAAGCGGTGGAGATTAAACTTCTAGAATACACAAGCGGTGGGGATTACTCTTTTTGAATAATAAAAAGATAAAACTTATTTCACCAAATTTAAGAAAATTTTCCCATAACCTCTGAAATGGTTCTAGGGTAAAATATTGAATCAAACACATCAAAGCAAGAATCTAGTATCCATTAATCATGAGATTAGATCAAATGGCTCATCACATGAATATACGAGAGAGAGAAAATCTATAAGTGCATGTAGCAAGAGAAGATGCACAAATAGCATAAGTGTGTTTAGCCTCTCACCCCAAGAGGATGGCTTTCAAGTTAGCCATGAACTTGACCATGGAAGGCGAAATCTCCATTGATGGAGCCCAAAGGTACAAGATGACCAAAATTAGTAAAAGTGTCAAAAGATCCTACCAATGTACCCCAAGCCCTATTTATAGTCACTTTCTCCTTTTGCCCATGGACCCCTATGTTGTACATGTGGAAATCAAGCTCTATGGTTCATGACAAACCATCCCTTCCCAAAGATTTTGTCCTCAAAATCATACAAGATATTTACAATTAAATCGCAATCTCAATGTAAACCCATGGGAAGTAGAGAGGTCTTCAAAAATGCACCTCGAATACATTTGGAATAGGGAAACCAAATGTAGTGAAGCCGGCAAACCCTTCTCCAAAATAGCATGTAGGACTGTTATGGTAGCCATGTTGTCGATGAAGCTTCCCTTGAAATTCTTCATGAAACTTCCATAAAAATGAGCTGCAAATGATGCGTAGCCGCACCCAAAAGGGTCCCACATATTTGACATCGAACCAAATGATCTTCCAAGTGTGTTGGAGTAGATTGGTAACCCCAACAATAGATCCAACCAAAGCTGTCTAGAAATTACAGCACATATAAAACCTCATGATATGCCCATTCTTCACATAATAATCATGCCACTTGATCAAGGAATACTTCCATCAAGTAAACCATGTTGTTGAACATACTCCATTGATTGCCAACAAGTAGCCTCATCTATGGGCAAATGCTTCCATTTCTTTCACAAGGAATTCATCAATGTTCCGGTTCCTCAAAACCCTTGTCCTCTTGTCCACAATCCTTTCCGGCTCATAGATAATCTCTCCTTCTTCATCCATTGGTGGTAACTCTCCAATCTCTTGAGGAAGAGAGCCCACAAACCTCTTAAGGTTGGATACATGAAACACATTATGAATCCTTGTAGAAGGAGGTAGGTCAAGCTTATAAGCCAAATCACCCACTTTCTTGACTACCAAATATGGTCCATAGTATCTATGTGCCAACTTGGAATTGGAAGACCCTTTGAGAATATTGTGACGGCTCTTAGGAAGCTTGAGCAACACATAATCACCTTCCTTGAACTCCATTTTGCATCTATGCTCATCCGCATTTGCCTTCATGACTTCTTGTGCCTTCTTCATATTATCCTTGCATAATTGAAGAAGCTATCTCATCCTTTCCAACTCTTCCTTGGCTAAAGGATTAACCATTTTATCCTCATGGAAGGCAATAGATGGCACATGCACTTGATACCCATAAAGAGCCTCGAAAGGTGACATCCCAATACTCAAATGCTTGCTTGAATTATGACAAAATTCAGCAAGGTAAAGCCATTCATCCCATGATGCTTGCATGTCATGACAATAGTGCCTCAAGTACACTTCAAGCCATTTGTTTGTGCACTCTGTTTGCCCATCCGTTTGAGGGTGATAGACTGTAGAAGGAGTGATTTGAGTCCCCAAGTTCTCATACAATGTCCTCCAAAAAGTGCCCATGAACTTGGTATCTCTATCACAAACTATATTGAGTGGCAAACCATGTATCTTGAATACAGGCTCCATAAATTTCTTGGCAATGTGAGAGGCCCCATAAGTAGTCTTGGAAGCAATAAAAAATGAGCTGATTTGGTGAGTCTATCCACCACCACAAATACTTGATCCCATCCATGCTTCGTCCCTTGGCAAGCCCGTGATGATGAAGTCCATGGAAATGTGAGTCCATTTTCTATCCGGAATAGGCAAAGGATGATGTAAACCACTTGGCAATTAGTGACTATCCTTATTCCTTTGGCATGACACATTCCAAAACAAACTTCTTGAAAATCCCTCCACATGCCTTTCCAATAGAAGCTTTTGCTCACTTTGTCAAATGTCTTGAGAATACCAAGATGACCCGAAAGAGGTGAAGAATGCATCTCATGAAGCACCTTGGAAATGTAGGATGAGGTTGGAACCAAATACACCTTATCCTTGTGCTATAGTAGACCATTCCGAAGCTTATAATGAGGAAATTCTTCACCATCTCCTTGCTCTAAATTTCTGTAAATATGGGCAGCACTCTCATTGACAAGATACTCCTCTTGTATCCCTTTTATCCATTCACTATACACTTCCATAATTGATGTCAAGGTGCAAGCCCACATTCTAAACAATGTGTCCGCTACTACATTGTCCTTTCCCGGAGTATAGGATATCTCAAAGTCATATCCTTGAAGTGTAGCCAACCATCTCTTTTGCTTGGGAGAAAGATTGGGTTGAGAGAGGAAAAATTTCAGCACCCTATGATCACTTCTCACCTTGAAATGAGCACCATAAAGATAGTGATGCCATTTCTTGATTGCATGAAGTATAGCCAACATCTCTTGTTCATACACATGCAATTCCATCTCCTTCTCGGAAAGCTTCCTACCCTTAAATGCAATGACACCATGCTCTTGATACAAAACTGCCCCAAGACCTCTTCCACTTGCATCCGCTCTCACCACATAGAATGTCTTTGAGAAATCCGGACAAACAAGAATAGGAGCTGATGTAAGTAAAGCCTTGAGCTCATTGAAACTCGTCGACAATGGCATCCCAAAAGAAAGCTTCCCTCTTAAGTAGATCAGTAAGAGGTGCCGCAATTGATGCATAGTGCTCCATAAATCTTCTATAGAAAGAAGATAGACCCAAAAATCCTCTCAATTGAGTTGCATTAGTAGGGGTTGGCCATTCTTTGACACATGCCACCTTCTTTGGATCAGCCCTAATGCCATTTTCTCCCACCAAGTGTCCAAGGTATTCAACCTCATTCACCATGAAAGTGCACTTGGTCTCCTTTGCAAACAATCTATGCTCCCTCATGACCTCAAAAACTTGCTTCACATGTACCAAATGCTCTTCTTTGCTCTTGCTATAGACCAATATGTCATCAAAGAACACAAGTACAAATTTGAACAAGAAAGGAGCCAACACCCTATTCATGAGTGCTTGGAAGGTGGCCGGGGCATTCGTGAGACCAAAAGGCATAACCATGAAATGAAACAATCCTCTTTCGGTCCTAAATGCCGTCTTCTCTTCATCACCCTCCTTCATCCTTATTTGATGGTATCCCGATCTCAAGTCAATCTTAGTGAAGAACTTTGCCCCTTTTAGCTCATCAAGAAGATCATCGAGGTATGGGGTATCTATTCTTGATGTGGTTACCTTATTCAAATCACGGTAATCTATGCACATACAAAAGGAACCATCCTTCTTCTTCACCAATAGAACCGGAGATGCAAACGGAGATTGTGAGGGTTGAATGAGACCCATGGAAAGCAATTCTTGCACTTGCTTTGCCACTTCTTCCCTTTCCACCTTTGACAACCGGTAAGGAGGTTTGTTCACAACCTTTGCATTCGGCTCAAGTACAATGGCATGGTCGATTTCCCTCTTTGGTGGCAAACTCTTTGGCACTTGGAAAATGTCCTCATAATCCTTGAGAAGAGCTGCCATATCCTTGTCTATGTGCTGTCCATTGCTATCCATCCCTTCTTGAGTGACATGCAACACATAGACTATACCAAGAGTTTTGAGTTCCTTCTTGAGTCTCTTTGGAGTGATCAAAGAAAGCTCTTTTGGTGTATTTCTAGCCAATACCACAAGCTGTCCATCATGTGAAAAGCTTATAACACCTTGTTGAAGGTTCATGTGAAAATCACCAAGAGAAGCCAACCAATCACATCCCATAATCACATCAATGGGCCCCATGTCCAATACTACCAAGTCACCTTCCCAAGCATATGAAGAGGATAAACTCACTCTTGTTGAAGGGCAAAACAATTTGGCTTTTTCATTCTCTCCATTTGCTACTTGTAGAAGGTAATGGGTAGCTCTGTCGGAGATAGTTTGAGAGAGTTGAGGGATTTGGAATTAACAAAACTATGAGTACTCCCTGAATCCACCAAGATTTGTGCAGCTCTCCCATTAATGGTGCCCACCAACGTCAAGGTGTTCGGACTCTTGCAACCCGCGAAAAGCCCTTGTGAAATGGAACATAGATGGGCTGCATTTTCTGCATTTCTTGCATCTTTTAGCATATTGTCCCTCAAAATACATGCATGATCCCTTCCACCGGGGTCGAAAGGAAACTCATCCTCTTCTTTGACAAAAGAATGACCCTCCAAGTCTTCTTCATGTGTCTCCTCGCTGCAATCTTCAAACTCCTCCACGTCATGAGATGACTTGGAATCGTCATCCTCATCCATAATGATCATAGTAGCCACCACTTTCTTTGATTTGCAAATGTGCTCGGGTGACCACTTCTCTTTGCATTTAAAACATAGGCCTTTGCTCCTCAATTCCTCAATCTTAGGATCATCCATCCGTTGAGTCTTCTTGAATGGTTGAGGAGGCTTCTTGACAAACCCATTGCTCTTCTTAGCATCATTTTATGAACTCCACTTGTGGACTGTCCACTTCCAAAAGATGTATGGAATTTGGAAGTGTAAGTGGATGTAGAAGAAGGTAGGATTTTCCCCACATTTGAAGAAGTGTGAAATGGCTTATGAAAAGGTACATTGGGCTGAACCCTCTTATACTTTGGCTCATATAGTTCCGCCAACCTCATAGCCTCTTTGATAGTGCTTGGTCTTTGTGCCGAGACATCCGCTTTGATGTATGAATCTAGACCGTGCACAAACTTCTTCAATCGCATGCCTTCATTGAGTTCATCCACAAACATAGAGAGCTTCATGAACCTCTTGATGTACTCCCTAACCGACATGCCCTTTTGTGTGAGTTCATACCATTCTTCATGGTATCGGTCAAGAACCAAAGGCGACACAAATGTCATATTCATTTCATACTTGAGTTCTTCCCAAGTATGTGGCATAACTCCTTCCTTGAGCATATGTCTCCACCATTGATGTGCATAGTCTTCCAAATGCAAGGATGCAAAATGCACTTTGTCCCTTTCATTCTTCGGATAGAGCTGAAAGTATGTATCCAACGTATTCATCCATTCCTCCAACTCATGTGGGGCTGAACCATCACCCTTGAACTTAGAGAGTGAAATCTTGTCCTTTACATCCTTCGACACGGTTGACGATGCATTCTCATGATGGTGCGAGGGCTTGTGCTTTTGCATTTGCACAAAAGATCCAAGGAATTGTGCAAAATCCTTGTACTCCCTCTTGAGGAAATTTGGCATTTCCATCCACCTATCATGAGCTTCTCTTTGTCTCTCAATGAATGACATATGTTCCCAATCGAGCTCAACCACATCATCCATATCATACACCTCCTCTTCAAGCATGGAGAACTGATTTGCTTTGGGATGAAAAGGTACTCTCCTCGGATCCCCAAAATTTTACTCCTCATGTCTGAATGTAGGTGCATGTTGCTTTCCATCCAATTGAGAAGAACCCGCTTGGAATGTAGTAGGCTTCATCTCCCGCATAGAAGGCCTCCTAGCATCCGCCATGAATCCGAAAGTGACATTCTTGGTGGAATGCTCATGTGTTACCTTGGGAGAAACCTCTTGTACCATGGGTAGCTTGCCTTCCCTATGGCCTTCAAAAGCTGTCCCAAATTGCTTGCCTTCATGTAAAGCACCATGACCCTATCATAGGAAGGTTGGCTGATTGGCCGAGCGACCCTCTCTTCCAAAACTTCCATCCTTGTAGCCATAGTGTCCATCTTAGCATTCACTTCCATCCTTGTAGCCATAGTGTCAAGCCTACCATTGACTTCCACCCTTGTAGCCATCGTGTCCATCTTAGCATTCATTTCCATCAGCATTTGCATGATCGAATCGATGGGGATGGCATGCGAAGATTGTGGGGTGTGACACTTCCGACATTCAACTCCTCATTCCCTTCTCTTGAAGTATGCCCAAAATTATCCCCTTCTCTTGAAGTGTGCCCAAGAGTATCCTCCGGAGCATCCAAAATTCCCTATTCCATCATTGCCACTTCATCCTCTACCTCGTCGGAAGCCAAAGTTTTGCGCCTCGGTCGCCCTTTTGGCTTCGACCCCATGGAAACCTTCGGTTTCAGAAATTTGGCTCTAAATTGAGGTAGGGATGTCCGATTGAAGTGATCTAAAGCTTGTTGGAGAGCTAATGAAGTGTACTAGACCACTATGCAAAGACCCGTAAGAGATGAGGTGTGCTACTATTCTCTGTTTTAGGGTTTACAGGGTTATAGGAGGCTGAAACGGTATTTTGGATACAACTTGAGATAGAGATATCCAAATGCAAAACTTTTTAGCTCAAATGGAAGCCTTCGATGAGTACTACAAGCCTATGTAATTGGATCTAGAAGACCTTCAAACCCCTGTGTGACTGAATTAGGGTTTATTGTTTCTACAAAAACCCTAAATTCTACCCTAAAGAGATATCGAAATACGAAGATTAAGGGCTCATTGGGTAGCTCTACGGAAGCACTAAGAGCTCATATGGTCCCTTTTAATTCAGCCCAAAAGGGTTGGGACTGAATTAGGGTTTTTGTGAATCTGCAGATTCTTGCCAAAGTGACCCTTTTTGTGCCCAATTGATCTTTGTTTGCTCCCAAACCAATGTCAACACCTTTCGCACCTCATTGGCATCCCAAGGTCTACAAATTATGCTCCACAAGCTTCAATTGTCCATGTATGACCAGAAATTTGAGAAAATTTTGACATAGTCTCCTTTGTTTTAGGAGCTAAATCTCAATTTTTCTCAAGTAGCAATGCAAAAATCCATAATCCTCTTATCAATTCCCCTCCATTACATAGCATCTGCCTCAACTTGCATCACCAAAAGGCATACAAATTCCTTGCAATTCCAAGCATTCACCATACGTTTCCCATGGCATAATGCAAGATCAATTCCCATGAGATGTCCATATTAAGGTGCCATTGCCATGTACATAAACCAAGAGGATGATTGTGCGAAGAAGATCGTCAGTGTAGTGCGTTGAAGCTTGCCGATCTCCCGGCCAAGCTCTTCTCATCCCTGTACTACCTAGTCCGCCGAACCAAGGCATGGGGGTTGAGGCCAAGTCTTCACCTCCATACCTAATCCTCCACCATACTGCTTTACCACGGCTTTCACGACACGGTGGATTTAAGCCATGCTCCCCCCGGGGCCTCTCCGCCAACACCCAGGGTACCCTCACTAACATATCTAGTTTCTAGAAATTGAAGTGAGTGCAAACACTTGTGAGGTGCATATAGCTTGAATATGAAAATGGGGCGGATCACTTACAAGGATGTGGCATGACTCATGCCCATTACAATATACTCATAAACCATTAATGCATGAACTCATGCTTATCCACATAGCTCCAAATGTCCGCCATTCATCCAAAGATCCAACATCAATCAAAATAAGCACAAGTGAGGTAATACCATATACCAATGACATCAATATCCAATTGGTATCATTCCCATAAGCATTGCTTATGAGTAATTGGCATCAAATGGCATTCAAGGGCATCAACTTGCATTTGAATGTAGAATTACCAATTGATTCCAATCACACATCAAGCTCTTCCAATGCTCAATAGCATCATACCAATGCATAAAAGCATCATGTCCATAGCAAAAATCTTCTCATTATTACCCAACATCCACTCCATGCATGTGGCTCAATCAATGCATCTAAGCATATACATTCCTTCATCCATTTATGCATGGATTCATCAAAGAATCTTGCATTTGTCTCCTCACAAATGGCCACATGACTTCCAAATGGGTGTGATTAAAGAAAGATGTGAGCAATAAGAGCATGTAATCACTTTCCAATGGATCATGAGTTATGTAGGAATGTTAAAATTCTATAAATTAGGGTTTCCTTTCATGAATAACCCCAATTTATCCATAGCATGAGGATTAATCACCAATGCTTGAGAAAATGGCCATAGCAACTCACCAATGGTATTCCGAAAGCTTCAATGGTTGGATTGTTGCTTGATAGAGCCTCCAATGGAACCAAATCTTGAAGATTTTTGCAATTTCTGAGGGCTGCTCAAACCTCCTCTTCTCCCTCTCTAATAGCAATGAAGAACTCCCCAAAATCCACAAAAAAGATGCCAAACATCTTAGCTAACAACCACATGGAATGGAATAGCATGTAATGGAGCTATTTCTTGAGATTTTAGGCCGTGAGGCTGCGTGGGAAAATGGCACAGCCACGCCTAGTAGGGATTTCATCACAATTTCGTGAACACGTTAACAAAACCTGTTATTAACATATTAAAACTTATGATCACATTGTATATTCACATGACCTGATCAATGACCTGCCAAAACCTACTAGTCCCGTAACCCCACCGGGTTTATTTTGTTTCCCGATGGGCCCGACGGGAAACAAAAGAAACCCAGTGGGTTCTGTCATGTTTATAAACATTGCCCGATACCCATCACACAACTTTTGGGGAGATAGTCCTTGTTTTGGGGGCGTGATATCTCTCCTCAAAGTACTTGTAGAGCTCTCAAGTTACTAGAAGTGTCCTCTTGGGAAGAACGTCCTTATCTTAGGGGTTGTCGTCTTTCTTTGTAGGCACTCCTAAGGCTATTGAGCCACTCGTCCTTAGTTCTTTGAATTGGGGGAAGGGTGTGGTTCGTAGCTAATACTTGCGGAAATTTAGGGACAAAGTTGGAGTCATTCAGCTTTGCATTTGAGCTACGTAGGTAATCTACCTCATTCTGCTTTATGAATGGTTTGATGGAGCCAAGAGTCTTGCTTAGGGGCTTGTATTGGTTCTTGATACTTGATATAGTTTAGAGTAGACAAGGGTCTATTGTCCTATACTAGAGTATTGGGCAAGCATAGATCTTTGATTTTCTTTGTGAATGTTAGAGAAGGTCTATTGTCCTATACTAGAGTATTGGGCAAGCATAGATCTTCGATTGTGTAAAGTATCCTTAATTGGGTACAAAAGGCATTCTTCATTGGGGGTGCAATGTGCATTGTATGCATGCTATCAATTATATGTATCTTAATCTTAGAACACACATTTATGCATTGGTCTTGTCGTGATGCTAAAGGTTTAGCAAGGATTAATATTTATGGTTATGTAAGTATCCAAATAAAATAATTCATGGTCTAAAAACTTTCAGTCATCCTTTGCATTTAGCATGAATCGTCATGGATATCTTTATTTTCTAAAGTTAAAACAATAAACTACGTATATGATGATCATTCTTCATTGGGAGTGCAATGTGCATTGTATGCATCAATTATATGTATCTTAATCTTAGAACACACATTCATGCATTCGTCTTGTCGTGATGCTAAAGGTTTAGCAAGGATTAATATTTATGGTTATGTAAGTATCCAAATAAAATAATTCATGGTCTAAAAACTTTCAGTCATCCTTTGTATTTAGCATGAATCGTCATGGATATCTTTATTTTCTAAAGTTAAAACAATAAACTACGTATATGATGATCATCCTTCATTGGGGGTGCAATGTGCATTGTATGCATGCTATCAATTATATGTATCTTAATCTTAGAACACACATTCATGCATTCGTCTTGTCGTGATGCTAAAGGTTTAGCAAGGATTAATATTTATGGTTATGTAAGTATCCAAATAAAATAATTCATGGTTTAAAAACTTTCAGTCATCCTTTGCATTTAGCATGAATCGTCATGGATATCTTTATTTTCTAAAGTTAAAACAATAAACTACGTATATGATGATCATCCTTCATTGGGGGTGCAATGTGCATTGTATGCATGCTATCAATTATATGTATCTTAATCTTAGAACACACATTCATGCATTCGTTGGGTGCAATCTCTGAGAAGGTAGACAGAATGAGCATGTCAAATCTTGGTCCTACGGAGCTTAATGGTGTTGGCACATTTTCTCCTTTCACCTCCACTGGTATTTTCTCATAAGCATCAAAGTGGACGACGTGCATATCTACTGCATCTGCTTTGACCGCAATATTTGGCTCACTAGGATTTAGAATTGACATGCTGATTCTGACCATTGCCCAACTTCGGCCATGACCTTCATACAAACTCTAATTGCGGGCATTACCATAGTTGTTATTTCCAATGTTAGCATTCATATATGGAGAGTTTCGTCCATAGTTATGATTGCAAGCCTCATTGTTTTTGTAGTCAGACCTTGCAAGATAGTTTCGAAGTAGTTGTGTTATGTGATGATCTTTTGTGTTTGTCAAGATAGTTTCGAAGTAGTTTGTCTACTGATGTATGTTTTGTAATACGTGAGTGACTTTGTTGTTTTTTCATTTGTGTATTCATTGTTATATGCTTGCTTGAATAGGTTATTCGAGATGGAGGACAATGTTGGATCCAGTGATACCTCCAATAGAGTCCAAATTCCAAATAGTAAGAAAAAAAAGGCACCTGGGATAGAGTGGCAATATGCAATTAACGTCGGTGATTGATTCATAGATTGGGAGTGTAAGCTATGCAACGTAGTAAAATCAGGTGGGGCACCTCGACTAAGAGAACACTTTTTAGGCGGAGCGAAGAAAAAGTCATGTACCCACCCCTCTGCACCTGCAGTGGCCAAATGCATAAGAGAAGAAATTCAAAAGAAAGATGCAAGAAAATATTACACTCCTACCATTAATGTATCAAGGCAGCAAGAACACTATTGTTCTAATCATCAAACTCTGGCTACATCGCCTGCTTGTACTTCGGAACGTCAATGTGCAATCTACCCAGTGCATCTTCCTGCAAGCGGAACTTTGACGTAGGAAATATACCCATGCGTCAAACTTCATTGCGAGAAAGCCTACGTCAAGGTCGGCTCGATGATGCACAACTCTCCCTTGTTGAAGCGATTTACTTTTTTGGGAGTGCTATGATGATGGTGTGGACAGTGAGCATTGGAAGAGAGCATGGAAGAAAATTGGTGAGTTTGGACCAGGGTTTTCATAGCCTACGTACCATGCTATGCGAAATGATCTATTAGAGAAATGTTATGCACAAGTAAAAGAACGTGTACAAAGAATAATTTTTAGCAATATAGAGCTTTCTGGATGTAGTATAGTAAGTGATGGATGGTCCAATGTACAAAGAAAACCATTAATTAATATAATGGTTATTTCACCTAGAGGTGAGACTTTCATCCGTGCCGTGGATTCTACTGGTTCAATCAAAACCGGGGCTTACATTGCTCAAGTCATTGGCTCTGTGTGATAGAGGAAGTGGGTGCCAAAAATGTAGTCCAAATCGTCATGGACAATGCAAAGAATTGCAAGAATGCATCCAAAATCCTAAAGCGGCACTATCCACATGTTTTTTCGGTAGGCTGTAATACTCATAGTTTGAATCTTGTATTAAAAGATTGGTATAAAAGTGATGATACCAAATGGTTTGCCTCAATCATCGACACTGCTCGATTCATGCTCAAGAGACAGAGAGTGTTAGATATTTTTTGACCTCGCATGTCAGTTATGTTAAAGCTTCAGCGGAGACTAGGTTTTGCACTCACTTTTACACTTTTGAGTCTCTTCTTCGAAATAAAGATGCAGTTTGCGAAACATTTACATGCATGACATTTCATGACTAGGAGAGCACTCAACCTGAAAAAGTGAAAGAGAAAATCAAAGTCTTGAAGGCAGCACACTTACGAGAAGAAGTTGGTGGAACAGTGTGATGGATGCATACCATGTAATGATGCCTGTTATGGTTGCCATACAAAATCTTGATCAAAGAGCCCCTAATCTCAAGAAAACATGGATGCAATGGTGGACTGTCCAGCGGAGTTTAGAGTGTCCTGAGAAATTAGAGCATTCAGGTGGAAAAGCAATGGCGTGTACCATTCTCCAGTAGACAAAGAAAATTCCTATTGAAGTACTTCCATGCTAGATGGATTGGAGCGCATTCACCACTACACAGTGCTGCTTACATGCTAGATCCTGAATACTGGAATATGGATTTGATTTCCAACGTTGAGGTGGTTCAAGATTTTTATAAAGTGGTAAACACTTTTTATAATAATGTTGATGTAAAGTGCATAAAGGAGATGACCTCATTTCGATTGAAAGAGGGTTTATTTTCCAACTCCCTTGTTCAACAAATGGCTAAAGAGCAGCCTGCATGGAAGTGGTGGATGATGAATGGTGGTGAGCACTATGCTTTATTGCACAACCTTGCGATGAAGGTTCTAAGTCAGTGCTCTTCAAAACTTAGGCTCAGAAAGAAACTGGAGCATGTACAAATATATTCACAGTACTATTGCAAATCGACTTCTTGCAGATCAAGCAGATAAACTTGTTTACATGTATTGCAATGAAAAGATCTTGAGAGACATTGAAAGCGAAGAGTATGAAGAAGATATGCCCAGATGGATGTACGATTGTGATGATGTAGTAGACGAGAAATTTGATGTTGGATGTACATCGTGCACTAGCCTTGAGATAGAAGACAATTTGGACATAGACTTAGATGAGTTTAATTTAGCAGACGAGAGGGTAAACGGTGAAAGAATTTTGGAGCAAGATACTGACATAGAGGAAGAAGCCATTTCATTAATTTCATAAAAAATACTTGTACAAATGATTGTATTTGGAGAAATTATCAATACAAAAGTAGGATTTATGTCTTTCTTAGCTTTCATCTTGAAATAAATTGCGAATTGCACTAGGAGTTGCATCTAAAGGTCCTGGTGGTTTATATTCGCTAGCCATGCCGAACACTGTATATAAATACCTTGATTTATTGGGACACTGCACAATGCACATGTGGAAATACATTGCATGTGCCTCACTAAACATATTAAGTGGTAGTAGTGTCCACAAGGCAGTATATACTGGCCGCTCCACCCATCGAATACTTTGTAACATACAGGACATTGGGGGGTGGAGGAACTAGTAGCCTCAGCAGAAACTCCCACTAGATTAGGATGTACCAAAAAATGAGAGATGTGGTTCCCTTGGCGCAGAGGAGCTATACACGAAGAGAGGGTCTGTACATCTTGGCTGATCTTTGTGAGCTGCTCTTGAATCCCTCTATTGGCTGGAGGAGTTGATGCTTGAGATAATCGTACAGCTTCTTTCTCCTTCTCTGCTAGCTATGCCCCTAAGCTTTCTTTGACCTTGTTTAACTCCAATCCAGTGCCCTCCACCATGAGAGCAAGTTCCTCCCTTGTGAATGTCATTGTCTCTTCACGTATGTCGTGGTGGGTGTTGATAGTGGCCTCTCTGGAGGCAAAGTCCACTAGAGTTTCTAGGATAAATTGTGCATATAGCATCTTAGCAAAATAGAGTGGAGCGTCGGCGTTATGGAGAGGAGGACCGTACACCTCCAAGAAAATGCGCTCGGCATTAATTTTGATATCATTATGAGTGCAACACGAAACCTTCCATCTTCCCTTCTTAATCTCGCCATCTGGACATGGCCATATTTCCTTGATCATCTCTGTGGTTACGCATTTATTTATGTCTTTCCATTGGGCATAAGTAGGATTTGTCCATTTCGACAACCTGCATGCTGTTCTCGTAGCTTCGCGGGCTGTCAATCCATGTGCAAGGGCCTTCATTCGCTCATATGCCTTCTTGGCTAACTCTTGATGCTCGTTTGCTTGTGCTTCTGTCATATCTGCATGAACGTAAATGACTTTAGGATTTTAATGAACTATAAAGATCAACGTAAGATAAATTGACCATTACCCTCAAAAACTTAAAGTTTAACACCACGAGATGAGATATGAATTGCAGACTCAATGAGAAATATCCACTTGACTCAAAGAATATTTCAAACAATGCACGCACATCAAATTTTGAAGAGAAAACATAAACTTAAACACCACAAGAGAAGAGAGAGATTGCAAAGACTCAATGAGAAAATATTTCAAACAGTGTGCACATATCAAATTTTGAAGAGAGACAAACAAAGAGCCATTATTGAAACTAAATCTCCTGATACTGTTAAATTACAAAATTGGGGTGAATGACACCGATAGCTCTACAAGAGGACGTTGTGCCCTCGTCGGGTCAGTATTTAGTGATCTAAAAAATTTCGCTACTTGCAAAACAGATTTTCGCTCGTCGCGATTAGGTAGACATATCCCATTTTTTACTCTATAAATAATAGTATCCATGGTAACTTTGTCGTGGGAACTATTGTCCATCCACAACTCTTGTACTTTCTGCCAAAAGTCATATAAAATTTGTAATAAATACCCTAAAGCAAAAACATCAGATGCAGGAGTGTATGCATCTGCCAAAAATGGATCAAAAATTTCCGGGGCTATCCACGGTCGTTTATTTCGCTCTCTGTCTACGTAGGAGACCGCCTCTGCCACCTTCTCAGGGTTCTTGTCTGCTTCAAATACAAAATTGAGAGACATCCGTTTTTTGGGCACTCTCAGTAGTAACCCCCAATCGATAATACCTACGCGTGGCTTCAACTCTTTTATAAAATCCAACACTACATTGAATGGATGTAGGTCGGTATGTACAATTCCTGCCAAATGTGCTGCCCGCTAGGCCTTCCACCAGGGCATGCATAATATGTGGCATGGTTATTACTATTTGTTTTATTTTAGAAAGTTCTAGATGACTTAAAGGAATATTATCGGGCGGGGGTTTTCTCCATCCTCGATCCAAACAGAAAATTGCTCTAGTGAACTCACTGAATCTGAAGGGGACCTTCACAAGAGTATCACCAAGCGAGCCGCCATTATAGTATGGGAAAATAGTGATCCAAGGAGATTTTTTTGTGAAGGCAATACACCTGACAATTGATGGGTGTAGAACCTGCATGCCCTGCTCTGCCTAGAAGCTCTCAAACTTGGCGCTGCCTTCTCCTTTGTAGTGCTTTCCGCAAAAAGTAATGTGCTCTAGCAAAAATGATATACCTCTAACTGTATACTCTTTTACTGTGCCAAAAACACCAGAGCCTATTGTTCACCCTTCGACCAGAGCCTCATGCGGGATGCCAATGAGATGTGTGCACATAGAATTGTAGATTGTGCGATTAATGGCACCCGTCCCACTCGCATCTGGCTGGCTGGACGTTACAGCGACGTCCTGGGCAATGCGCACTCTTTTGGGGAGTGACTCTGCATCCAGCGCCTTCATGCGCTTGCTCTTGGCTCTTTGCTCGCTCCATACAGCGTCCCATAACTGTAGACGATGCATATTAGCTTCAGGCGGGGTAGCATCTCTAAGATCATTGCATGCTACACGCATGCTCCCCAAAATAGTTCATGTTATATGTTGATGGTTGAAGTCTGCTATCTTTTATCTATCAAGCAACTCAGCGTTGCCTCCGCTTCGAAGTCGGCACTGTGCATTTTCCCATATCTGCTCTAATAGATCTCGCATGAGTATCTCAAAGTCATTGATCTTTTTGACGATGTCTTCTGAACATTGTGACACTGCGATGACTGCTTCAATGCGAATTGCTCGTAGAACTATTTTACGCTCTTCAGAAGAAAGCATGGTGGTCGTCTTCTCGCAAATCTAGCAAATATCACTAAACACAACAAAAATGGAATATCAAACAACATTACTGAAATCAACATCAAGCAATACATCATCGAACGTGAGAGAACTGCAACAAGTGTATCATTACTTATCAATGATCAAACAAAAACGGAATATCAAATAATATTACTGAAATCAACATCATGCAATACATCATCAAACATGAGACAACCGCAACAAGTGTATCATTACTTATATCAATGATCAAACAAAAATGGAATATCAAACAATATTACTGAACTCAACATCATGCAATACATTATCGAACGTGAGACAACTGCAAAAAGTGCATCATTACTTATCAATGTTCATCGAACGTGAGACAATCGCAACAAGTGTATCATTACTTATCAATGATCGAACAAGTACATCAGACATAAGCTTCTATACATAATCACTAGAGAGCATCATACATGAGCTTCATTACTAGAATCGAGAGAGAGAGAGAGAGAGTTGTGGAGTCGTGTGTATCGATAGGTGTGTAGATGAGAGAGTCAACATTGAGTGACTAGAGAGAGAGAGAGAGAGAGATGATAAAGCCAAAGTTAATGCAACTAATAGTCGAAGAATTATCCTATGTTCCACATGAAGCTGATAAGGTACTTGAATTCAGGGAAAGGAAACTTTGTAGTTGACTAATCCTTGAGGCTAAAATTAGGTGGAAAGATAGGGAATTGGACTTGGGAGTCGGTTGAGATTGTTTAGCACAGTTCTCCTTCTTTTCATTTGCAAGAGTGCAATGTTTTGAGAGAGGGAAAGTATGTTATATGCACATTATGTGTGCATATACTAGGAGGCTAACCCACATTAGCCTTGTGAGCATGGGAGCATGGGAACAAGCTCTAGCGGAGCATGGGTTAGGACTAACCTTAAGGGTTAAGGTTAGGGTCAGGCATCCAAGGGTCACACATGGGGAATGGAAAAAGTCAAGAGTCACTTGAGGGCCCTCCTATATAATAGGGACATGGGGCACACTCAAGGGAGGCTTGGGGACTTGGAGGCTTATGCTATGGTCTCTTGTGTAGAGGTCCATATCTACTCATCTACCATTTCACACTATAGCTACATGCTATTGGATTGGAGTTATACCTCTTGATGGTATGGGACATCAAGGTAGAGGTATGATGTATTTCATTTATAATTCATGTGTGCATCCCTTGGGCTCGGGGGTGGTTGAGTTTATGCCTGATTTATGCATGTTTATGCATAACAATTATCTAGAGAGATCTTAGGGTTTTAACAGGCGGTTGGCTAACCCATGGGACTAGGTTGGACTCATGGATCCCTAAATTGAGACTCAATTTTATTCTGGTTCGATAGATGAAGTAAATCCCGGACAAAATTATTCTATGGAAAAGAATCAACGGTGGCTGTGCCTCTCGATGAGGAAAAAAGCGTGTCTCTATGATCCAAGTACAATCTTTTCCCTGATTTGACTATGGGACTTACGAATTTGGTCAGATCAATTCAGTTAGTTAAGGCTTTTGATTATGTTAGAGAAAAGTTATCCTGGAGGAATCGCCTGTGCTTTCCGAGCAAGGAAAGTTTTTTCGGGTTCCGTTTTTGGAAGAACCGATGGATTAGTCTCTTGTCCAGATATCCATGGGGGCGAGGCCCTGAGTGTGGGACCCTGCCCCACGCAAAAAGTGCTACTTCCGCTACTAGCACCCCTGATTTTGTTGCACGGTGTGGGGATAGGGACCTCACAGCTAGTATCAGAGCGAATTGGCTAATGAGGATCAACCGAGAAGCCAAAAATATCCAAAATTTATGAAGAAGCAGTAAAAGGTTTTAATTGTGTCATAAAATTCATAGAATTTGATATTCAAACTGAAATTGGTAAATTGGTAATTGGGTCTTGAGATGGAAGTACCATAATTGTATGGATCCCTAACTTGCTTGAGGCCTAGACATGATGGTATTTACCTTATAGTTCCAAGGACCGTGACTTCCCGTATATACGAGGGTATAACTGCAGCTCTCTACTGGCAGTATATACGAGTAAATCTAAGACTTGAAATTATAAGCATTAATACTATCCAGACGATGAATTCGAATGTGGTTGATATGATTTTAAATTCTGGTAGAGAACTGATGAGTTGATTTGGATTTTGATTGAAAAATGAAGATTCTTGAATTTTGGTTAAAAGGTAATAAACTAAGCAAAACCGCAATGAGGATGAATGGGACGAGTCCCTGTGATGATGTTCGTGCTGGAATGATGTTAATGACTTCAGCAAATCACTATGAGATTAGTGGATTGTGCTGGTAGATTGTTGCTGTTAACACTTGACCCAGTGGATCAAGTTAAGGGATATCAAATTAAAAATCTGTATAATTGAAAATTTCCATGAAGGTTCAGATAGAAATTTTGGTCTAATGGACCATTATTGTGATAAGGATTAAATGTTACGATCTGAGTGAATTATTATCTGATGATGAGTTTTATATAAGGGATCTTTATCCTAGGATTCTGTTGGGTTCACCAGACTATAAGGAACCTCAGAATCAGTTGGATCTTAAGGAAAAGAGCTCCTCTAATTTTGCGAGATGAGGACATCCGGCATTTTTTAAGTGGGGTAGGATGTAAGATTGCTCCCTCCGGCTTTTGAGGTGTGCAGGTGTAAGAACCTCCCCTTCTGATCTTATAATTATTCCCCTCTCTGAAATAAAAGAAAGATCCTATTTTGGCCTAGAGAGAGAAAATGTCTAGAGGGAGGTAATTTAAAATTGAGATATTTTTGGATATAAAAATCCTCCTAGTGTCCAAAATGGTCTCTTCCTCCCCCCTCTCTCTCTCTCATGATACACTTCACAACTCTCTCTCTCTCTCTCTCTCTCTCTCTCTCTCTCATGATACACTTCACAACTCTCTCTCTCTCTCTCTCTCTCTCACACGATAGGTATGTAGATGAGGAGTGCTTTTTTTTCTCTTAAAATATACATAATCCCTAATAAATTACCTTTTCTCCCTCTATTTTCTTAAAATATAAAACAATACTAAACATTATTTTCCTCTCTA
This sequence comes from Cibotium barometz, assembly GCF_041138505.1. NCBI lineage: Eukaryota > Viridiplantae > Streptophyta > Polypodiopsida > Cyatheales > Cibotiaceae > Cibotium > Cibotium barometz. The sequence goes on along the minus strand of NC_141103.1, from coordinate 4,627,127 downwards.
AAATCTAACGATAGCTTTTATTATGTAAGTATGTATAAGACACTCCAAAATCTAACGATAGCTTTTATTATGTAAGTGTAGGTTTTTGGGTATGGCACTTTCTTGTCAAAAATAGACTTTTGAGATACATAGAAGATGTTTACAAAGTAAAATGACTATAGTAGAAAGAGAGAGGAGCAGGCACACGAAAAGAAGATAGAGAGAGGGAGTTGGGTAAAGTGTGTGCCACTCACTCTAGCAAGATCCTCTTTTAAACACTTTTACAACTTGTCTTACTTCAACGAGTTCTTGAGGGGAGTAACTGTGTTATCCTCACCTCCTAGTTTCCCTTTCAATCTATTGATATAAAAGACTGGATGAACTCTAACATGTGGAGGTAGTTTTAAGTTCAAACGCAACCGTGCCAATCCGATGTATAATTCCGAAATGGACCACAATATCTAGGAGAGAAATTCGAGCATTTTTCTATTGACAAAGTCTGAGAATCTTTAGGAACATTAAAATAAACCAACGCTCTTGGTTCAAAAGACCGAGATGAGCATCCCCTATCAACATAAAACTGTACCCTATCTTGAGTACTACTGATAGAATCCCGAGCTTTGGTCAGCATTTCCTACATATCATGCAAGAAATCCCTCGATGCATCAAGCTCGATGTCCTTAAGACCGACATCAATAGGTGCCCTGGGTTGATACCCATACATAAGTATGCACGGACTAAAAACCAATAGCCATAAATTTAAAACTGTTATAGGCAAATTCCATCATTGGAAGATACTTTTTCCAATATGATGATTTTCTAGAGACATATGCACGAAGCATATACACTATAATCTGATTCATATGCTCTGTTTGCCCATCAGACTGCAGATGATCAGAGCAATTCACATTCAAAGTAACTTCCTCGTTGTAAACCATTCGGAATAAAGTAGGGAAACATGGCATTATAACAGCAAAAACCAGGGATTCATCGGCACCCCAACATACCCACATCTGCATATGGAATAATCGATGTCTTGAGTTACCCATATCAACATAGAGAGTCATCAACGTCTCGATGAGACATATGTCCATCCGTTAAACAATCAGGTTGATTATATAAATCACCTAAAGTACAGAACTAGAGAAAGAAATGCCAACAAAGGAAGAATCCAAATTTCCTTATCCGAACACAACAAGATAAACTTGTTTGAACTCTAAAGAAAGAGATTTCAACAAGTGAAAATGCCGACGAGATTACCCTCATCAAAACATGCAGGCTATAGATAAAAGTAGTTTATCTAGAGAATGCCCACACTATAACTTCTAGTGAATTTAGAAAATAAGATTATCTTCGAATGTTGAGGTCAACATGCTAAGTGATGTAAGCAAAGCAACAATATTGAGCCCAAATTATCCCATAAGATAATATATGTAAGGGATCACTAGCGTCTCATACCACCATGATACCACCCATACATACCTTAACAATTTGAAACTCCTTAGTATGCCGTCTAGGAAATATGAATAAAATCCTGTATAAAAGAAATAAGATGGCCTTATCCAGACTTTCACATACTAAACCTGTCTCTATATACTTGAGACTACATCAAGGAATAACTCCTTCTGAGTACATCATTAGAAAAGAAATTGAATTATTGGCATCTTTCTAATGATAACTACCCAAAACACAATAAAGTTAGGGTAGAAAAATAACTCACCTAGATATATAAGCAACTAGGTATCCGAGTTGGAATATGTACAAGAGTACAAGAAATGTACTCCAAAATTACGTGCAAAAAACGAAGGCAAATTCTACCTTCAAGGCACATGAAATTATCCAAAAGATCAAAAGATCCTTATAAAACCATGGATAAAAGCATAGAAGCTCCTCCAATCCATAGAGACCATAGTTGATCATAAAAATCAATGCATACCATCTAATGGACATTAATCATGCCAAAAAAGCATTAAAATTGGTAGCCAACTCATCAATCCAGAGTATATGAACATTGTGTCGTTCAAGCAAAACTCCAAAGTAAACAAGTGAACACATGTGTGTAGCACTCAATAAAAAACCCCTAGACAAAGTGATCTAGGCAGAACCTGATGAGTCCATATAAAACTTGGAAAACATCCAATAAAAATCCACCAAAACAAACCGATCAACTAACCCATGATAGAATTTGACTTAGGCTTAAGAAATTAAGCACAATCCACACTTAAATAAGTGCAAAATAAATTATCATGGAAAAGTGTCAAAGGTGAAACACACTTTGAATGCAAATTATAGCCATCAAAAGAAATTAAGGAACATGTCCAAAAAGAATGGCTAAACAATGGTAAAAAGTCATGAATACATCGTTTAGAATTAATCCAAACATAAATATCCATAATACGAGATATAATCGTATTAATAATATGCGAATAACCCGCATCTATCTAATGTCAACACGAGAAAACGTACTTCAACATTAAAGAACCCTGGAAAATATTAAATTCTCGACAAAAAGAATTATCATGATTTTTTCTTAATTTTCCCTAATTTTATAGGGCCTCAAAATATGATAATTTTGAATTCCACCAAACCTATCTTATGGCATTCCAAACCTATATTTTTTCAAAAAAAAATTAGCAATTAAATTTACCAAAATACCATTTATATTTTAAAAATACCAATTTTTAGGATTTCTAAAAATAATATCTAGAATATTCCTAATTTTTCCTGAGAATCCCATCATTCACGAAATTTCCAATTCCACCCGACAATTCTCAAATCCAATGAAAATTTATAATTTTAATGGATTTTCTAATTTTTTGGGTCAAAATATATTTTTAAAGGAATTTGAATGGTCACAAGCGCCCGAATGGACACACCACATGCCAAACACCAACCCCACATTTTTCCAAAATTTAAATAACCTTTGTCTAATTTTTTAAAATTTTTTAAAATTTTTAAATTACCCCCAATGCATTTAGAATATGAACGGTCAAAAAATTTTGGAATTCCAACGGTTTTCCCAGAATACGGAAAGCCAAAAGTTTTGGGAAAATGAAAAGACAAAAAAATCAGAACGCGAAAGGTCAAAAGTTTCCGGAATACGGAAGGTCAAAAGATTTTTTGGAATTCGGAAAGCCAAAAGGTTTCGGGAAAACGGAAAGCCATAAGTTTTCCGGAAGATAAAAAGCCAAAAAGTTTCAAGAAGAAATTTCCAAGGAAATTTTTCAGAGATTTTTCCTCAAATCCCATAATTTCTCACTATTTTTCAGGCTTTTTTCAAGCTTCTTTTTTTTGAAATATTATCAAAAGCTTTTTTTTAGTAAAAACTCATTTTTTAAAAAAATAAAAAAATAAAAAGCTTTTATTAGCTTATATGGGTTTTGATTTTTTAAGGGGGGGGCGTTTTTTTTCCGTCGGCTGTTGCGCAGCCCCCCCCTCCCGTCGCCTGCACGTAGAAGAAATGGAGGAGGAAGAGAGAGTAGATTCTCTCTTCACTCTTCTCTCCTCTCCACCTTCTCCAATACCTTCCCTCTCCACCCTCTCCTTCTCTGTTTAGAGAGGAGACTGATTATGTCTTAATTAATCTGTTTTAATTAATCTTAATCATAATTAAACATTAATTATGATTAATATTAAAAAATCCCTTTTAAGAGAAATTCACACGAAAAAATGAAGGAAAAATCGGAATTGAGAGGCGGAGAGGATCCCACGCACACGGGAGAGCATTTCATGCATCAACATGCTGTCCCCTACTGAATTTCAGTAGAAAATCGTCAGAAATTTGATCGCAAAGCCGTGGAAAAAACCCTGTAAAAATGTATAAAAATATATTTTTAATCATAAAAATGCTCAAAAAAATCCTTAAAAAATAGGAAAAAATTCCTTAAAATTCTAGAAATTTAGGGAATCCATTTTACCAAAAAATGTCCACCATAAAATATGTGGTATTTTCATTAAAAAATTTCCATTAATGCTTATTTTAAACCATAAAAAATAGAAAAAATAGAAAAAATAGCATTAAACTCACAGAATTCCCCCGCAACGTCGATTCGTCCATTGAATTATAGTAACACGCATTCCAATCGCCATATCGACGATCCACGTGAAATTTATCAATACAAATCAATAAAATGACATTTTTATTAGTAAATATTAAAATTTACTAAAAAAAATCAACAACAATTAAATAGAGATTGCTCTGATACCACTGTTAAAACCCTAAGATCTCTCTAGATAATTGTTATGCATAAATATGCATAAAACAGGCATAAACTCAACCACCCAACCACCCCCAAGCCCAAGGGATGCACACATGAATTATAAATGAAATACATCATACCTCTACCTTGATGTCCCATACCATCAAGAGGTATAACTCCAATCCAATAGCATGTAGCTATAGTGTGAAATGGTAGATGAGTAGATATGGACCTCTACACAAGAGACCATAGCATAAGCCTCCAAGACCCCAAGTCTCCCTTGAGTGTGCCCTATGCCCCTATTATATAGGAGGGCCTTCAAGTGACTCTTGACTTTCCATTCCCCATTTTCCATTCCCCATGTGTGACCCTTGGTGGATGCCTGACCCTAACCTTAACCCTTAAGTTTAGTCCTAACCCATGCTCCACTAGAGCTTGTTCCCATGCTCCCATGCTCACAAGCCTAATGTGGGTTAGCCTCCTAGTATATGCACACATAATGTGGGTTAGCCTCCTAGTATATGCACACATAATGTGGGTTAGCCTCCTAGTATATGCACACATAATGTGCATATAACACCACCTAACCACTGTAGTGATGGGATCTAATTAAGAATTGGGTTAGGTTGTCTCGGGTACCAGGGAAAAGAGTTCCCAGGTCCCCTAACCGGATATTCATGCAAACTTAAAACTAGTCACACCACTTACACACCCAATATGAAATTACCTTTTTCACAGATTCAACAGTCTTTAAAGCAGTCATTTAATGAAACCATAGTGTCACTGATCATAATCCTCTAATTATCCAGTTGAATCCTTATTTTCAAACTTTTCGTCATCGGTGTACCTATGGCATCATTGGCAACCAGAACGCTCACCCCCTGTCCACTTTAGGGACCTTTTCGATAGTTCCTAGCTCATAGTAACCGGCAAGTTTTCACTTTAACAAAAAAAAAAGAGTCTCCGTTGAAGATCAGCAAGATCAACCAACAAATCCATATAAAAGAGCCATGGACTCATTCGTTGAGGACCAGCAAGGTCAATCAACCAGATCCATGCCCGAATTCAGAAAACAACTCTTACTCCTTGTTCCAATATCTTCCCCGACGTACGCGTGGTTATCTTCGGTGACCCAAAGCCCGAGCACCGTATGGTCAGCACCCTCTAGGATCCTTCGCAAGTCACCTAGCGCTTCATACATAGGCCGCTTCCTTGGTCCCTCAGCCACCACTGTACTGGAAGCTCACCATTTAAATCAAACCGAGGCTAGTCAAGACCTCGGCTGCCCCCGATTCATGTGTTACTTATCCATCCCCACCTCTTTTATGCTAATGTTGGACCTTGCTACGCGAGACGTCCCCCGTTGACTCTCCCTCAGCAGTTGCAACTTTAACAGATAGGTCTCCACGACCTCATTCACAAGACAGTCAAAATACTTTCCCATCATTCTTGACATAAAACAGATTTCACATACAAATACAGTTCCAACAATATTTCCATCTTTTCTCATCACTCCAGATCCTTTCACATTAGTCCCCATCTTTTCTCATCTTCCCACAAATTTTTTTTTCTTCATCGATCCCTGTCACATCACATCATTCCCACATCAAATCACATCTAATCGCATCATCCACACATCAATCCACATCATCCATACATCCATTCACATCAATCCACATAACCCACACATCAATCCACATCGTCTATACATCCATCCACATCCATCCACATCAATCCACATTATCCACACATCCATCCACATCTTCCATACATCCATCCACATTAATCCACACGTCAATCCACATCATCCATACATCCATCCACATCAATCCACATTATCCATACATCCATCCACATCAATCCACATTATCCACTCATTCATCCACATCATCCACATTACCCACACATCAATCCACATTCATTTCATAAGTATTCCCATTCTCATCTTATCACATCTTTTTCTATCTCATCACTTATTTCTTCATTAATCCTCATTAGATCTCATCCACTTGCATCTACCCATACATCTCATCCACTTGCATCTACCCATACATCTCATCTACTTGCATCTACCCATACACTTGCATCAGATCTCATCCACTTGCATCTACCCATACATCTCATCACTTCACATACATTAACATCTATCCAGTTTACATCGCATCTTATCACATCCATTTCACATCACATCTCATTCATTCACATCTCGATTCACATGCTAACACATTCATTCACGTCCCTTATCGTTCATTCACATCCCGATTCACATCACATCACATCCATTCACATCCCTTATCATTCATTCACATCCTGATTCACATGCTATCACATCACATTCATTCACATCCTGATTCACATGCTATCACATTCATTCACATCCTATATCATTTATTCACATCTCGATTCACATGCTAACACATTTACTCACATCCTATATCATTCATTCTCATCCCGGTTCACATGCTAACACATTCACTCAGATCATATATCATTCATTCACATCGCGATTCACATGCTATCACATTCATTCACATCCTATATCATTCATTCACATCCCGATTCACATGCTAACACATTCATTCACATCCTATATCATTCATTCACATCCTATATCATTCATTCACATCCCGATTCACATGCTATCACATTTATTCACATCTTATATCATTCATTCACATCCTGATTCACATGACATCACATCTCATCTACTCATTCACATTTATCTGATTCACATCCATTCACATCCCTTATCATCCATTCACATCCCTTATCATCCATTCACATCCCTTATCATTCATTCACATCTCGATTCACATCTTATATCATTCATTCACATCCCAATTCACATGCTAACACATTCATTCATATCCTATATCATTCACTTACATCGTGATTCACATGCTAACACATTCATTCACATCCTATATCATTCATTTACATCCTGATTCACATGCTATCACATTCATTCACATCCTATATCATTCATTTACATCTTGATTCACATGCTATCACATTCATTCACAACCTATATCATTCATTCACATCCTGATTCACATGACATCACATCTCATCTATTCATTCATATTTATTTGATACACATCACATCACATCCATTCACATCCCTTATCATTCATTCACATCTCGATTCACATCCTATATCATTCATTCACATCTCGATTCACATCCTATATCATTCATTCACATCGCGATTCACATGCTAACACATTCATGCACATCCTATATCATTCATTTACATCTTGATTCACATGCTAACACATTCATTCACATCCTATATCATTCATTCACATCCCGATTCACATGCTGTCACATTCATTCACATCCTATATCATTCATTCACATCCTAATTCACATTACATCACATCTCGTCTATTCATTCACATTTATCTGATTCACATCACATCACATCCATTCACATCCCTTATCATTCATTCACATCTCGATTCACATTCTATATCATTCATTCACATCCTGATTCACATGCTATCACATTCAATCACATCCTGATTCACATGACATCATATCTCATCTATTCATTCACATCCCGATTCACATCTTATACATTTATTCACATCCCGATTCTTATCACATCTATTTATAGAATGTAAGAGAATTCTTATTTTTGATATAAAGATTCTTTACGCATCTATTTATGCATAAGAACAACTTCAGTGGGAATAACACTTTTTTAAAAATCCGTTTAAGCATCTATTTATGCATAAATTCAATTTTAAGGAGAATAACACTTTCAAAATAAAAATAAATCTTTTATGCATCTTTCTATGCATAAATTCAATTTTAATAAGAATAACTCTTTTGAAATAAAAATAAATTTCTTTATGCATCTTTCTATGCATAAAATCAAAATTGATGAGAATAACACTTTTGGAATAAATATAAATTTCTTTATGCATATTTCTATGCATAAAATCAAAATTGATGAGAATAACACTTTTGGAATAAACAATATGAAAAGTTTAATTGCATCAATTTGATTACACATCTCGGATAAAGAAAGGCTGAATTCAATAATGAAGAGAAGGGGGAAAGCCTTTCCCAGCAAGGCTGAATTCAATAATGAAGAGAAGGGGGAAAGCCTTTCCCAGCAAGGCATAAGATCCATTTTCATTTTAAAGAAAGCAAAAAATAAGAAAACCATAAAATAGAATAAGAAAAAGTAGAATTTCTAACTTACTTGGAGTTTTGTGAGCTTTCCTTTGGCTTGATAGTTTGAGGGATATACTCTTGTTTGCAACAAGAGTGGCCACCAATTCTTTTGAAGAGGAAATGGTCAAAAACAAATGAATTATCAATGAATTCACTGTTTTTGGCTCTAGGGAGGAGTAGAGTAACAGTGCATAAAACACTATTAACCATTTACAAAGGAGGAGGCTTCATTTATAGGAAAAGTGAGCCTCTAACCAAGCAAACTGATTCTAGAATTTTCCAGATCAATTTGGTCAATTTTTGACCATTTTTAGGTCAGTTTAGCTTACTTTTTGGATCTAGTTGAAGCAGCAGAGAGGAGAGATGAAAATATCTCATTATTTGTGAGTTTAAAACTCAACCACACATGTGAAATAGGTGCCTCCCTCATGAGGGGAATTCCCCACACTGAGGTGTCAAAAATGCATCATTTCTTCTAAATATCTCTTCTTTTTTAACTAATAACCTTGTCCTTAGACAACTCTTCATATTATGTGAGCATTTACTCATTTTTGGAGGATTTTCTTTTATTCTTACATTTATCTCCTCCCTACATTTGGATTAATCTAATTGGTCCATAGGAACCTTAATTCAAAAAATCTGGATCCTTAGGCTAAGGTCCTTGTTACCTGATTTCAATTTATTCCAATTGCACATTGGAAATTTCTTTTTGAATATCTGTTTCAGGGGAAACCATTTTAGACATTTTTGGCTTCTCGGTTGATCCTCATTAGCCAATTCGCTCTGATACCACTACGAGGTCCTTATCCCCATTGCGCAACAAATTCAGGGGTGCTAGTAGAGGAAGTAGCACTTCTTGCGCAGTGCAGGGTCCCACACTCAAGGCCTCGCCCATGGATATGCGGACAAGAGACTAATCCATTGGTTCTTCCAAAAACCAAACCTGAAAAAACTTCCCTTGCCCGGAAAGCACGGGCGATTCCTCCAGGATAACTTTTCTCTAACATAGTCAAAAGCCTTAACTAACTGAACTAATCTGACCGAACCCGTAAGTCCCATAGTCAGATTAGAGAAAAGATTGTACTTGGATCATAGAGACCAACGCTTTTTTCCTCATTGAGAGGCACAGCCATTGATTCTTTTCCATAGAATAATTTTTGTCGGGGATTTACTTCATCTATTGAACCAGAACAGAATTGAGTCTCAATTTAGGGATCCATCAGTCCAACCTAGTCCCATGGGTTAGCCAACTGTCCAACCACTGTAGTGATGGGATCCAATTAAGAATTGGGTTAGGTTGTCTTGGTGGGTACCAGGGAAAAGAGTTCCCAGGCCCCCTAACCGGATATTCATGCAAACTCAAAACTAGTCACACCACTTACAACCCAATATGAAATTGCCTTTTTCACAGATTCAATAGTCTTTAAAACAATCATTTAATGAAACCATAGTGTCACTGATCATAATCCTCTAATTATCAAGTTGAGACTTTCCTTCATCGGTGTACCTATGGCATCATTGGCAACCAGAACGCTCACCCCCTGGCCCCTGTCCACTCAGGGGCCTTTTCCATAGTTCCTAGCTCATATAGTAACCGGCAAGTATTCACTTTAACAAAAATGGAGTCTCCATTGAAGATCAGCAAGATCAACCAACGGATCCATATAAAAGAGACATGGACTCATCCGTTGAGGACCAGCAAGGTCAATCAACCAGATCCATGCCCGAATTCAGAAAACAACTCTTACTCCTTGTTCCAATATCTTCCCCGATGTACGTGTGGGTATCTTCGGTGACCCAGAGCCCGAGCACCGTATGGTCAGCACCCTCTAGGATCCTTCGCAGGTCACCTAGCGCTTCACTCATAGGGCGCTTCCTTGGTCTCTCATCCATCGTATATCGGAAGCTCACCATTTAAATCAAACCGAGGCTGGTCAAGACCTCGGCGGACCTTGCTACGCGAGACGTCCTCCGTTGACTCTCCGTTAGCAGTTGCAACTTTAACAGATAGGTCTCCACGACCTCATTTACAAGACAGTCAAAATACTTTCCCAGCATTCTTGACATAAAACAGTCATTTAAAAACAGATTTCACATACAAATACGTTCCAACAATATTTCCATCTTTTTTTATCACTCCACATCCTTTCACATTAGTCCCCATCTTTTCTCATCTTCCCACAAAATTTTTTTTCTTCATTGATCCCTATCACATCACATCATTCCCACATCAAATCACATCCAATCGCATCATCTACACATCAAATCACATCCAATCGCATCATTCACACATCAATCCACATCATCCATACATCCATCCATATCAATCCACATTATCCACACATCAACCCGCATCATCCATACATCCATTCACATCAATCCACATTACCCACACATCAATCCACATCATCCATGCATTCATCCACATCAACCCACATCATCCATGCATTCATCCACATCAACCTACATTATCCACACATCCATCCACATTTTTTATACATCCATCCACATCATCCATACATCCATCCACATCAATCCACATTATCCACTCATTCATTTACATCATCCACATTACCCACACATCAATCCACATTCATTTTATAAGTATTCATGTTCTCATCTAATGACATCTTTTTCTATCTCATCACTTATTTCCTCATTTATCCTCATCGGATCTCATTCGCTTGCATCTACCCATATATCTCATCACTTCACATACATTAACATCTACCCAGTTTACATCGCATCTTATCACACATCCATTTCACATCACATCTCATTCATTCACATCCCGATTCACATGCTAACACATTCATTCACATCCCTTATCGTTCATTCACATCCTGATTCGCATCACATCACATCCATTCACATCCCTTATCATTCATTCACATCTCGATTCACATGTTATCACATTCATTCACATCCTATATCATTCATTCTCATCTCGATTCACATGCTAACACATTCAATCACATCTTATATCATTCATTCACATCCCGATCCACATGCTATCACATTCATTCACATCCCGATTCACATGCTAACACATTCATTCACATCCTATATCATTCATTCACATCCCGATTCACATGCTATCACATTCATTCACATCCTATATCATTCATTCACATCCTGATTCACATGACATCACATCTCATCTATTCATTCACATTTATGTGATTCACATCACATCACATCCATTCACATCCCTTATCATTCATTCACATCCCGATTCACATCCTATATCGTTCATTCACATCTCGATTCACATGCTAACACATTCATTCACATCCTATATCATTCATTTACATCGTGATTCACATGCTATCACATTCATTCACATCCTATATCATTCATTCACATCCTGATTCACATGACATCACATCTCATCTATTCATTCACATTTATCTTATTCACATCACGTCACATCCATTCACATCCCTTATCATTCACTCACCTCGCGATTCACATCCCTTATCATTCATTCACATCCCGATTCACATCCTATATCATTCATTCACATCGCAATTCACATGCGAATACATTCATTCACATCGCGATTCACATGCGAACACATTCATTCACATCCTATATCATTCATTTACATCTTGATTCACATGCTAACACATTCATTCACATCTTATATCATTCATTCATATCCCGATTCACATGCTGTCACATTCATTCACATCCTATATCATTCATTCACATCCTGATTCACATGACATTACATCTCATCTATTCATTCACATTTATCTGATTCACATCACATCACATCCCTTATCATTCATTCACATCCCGATTCACATGCTATCACATTCATTCACATTCTATATCATTCATTCATATCCTGATTCACACGACATGACATCTCATCTATTCATTCACATTTATCTGATTCACATCACATCACATCCATTCACATCCCTTATCATTCATTCACATTCCGATTCACATCCTATATCATTCATTCACATCCCGATTCATAAAACATCTTATCACATCTATTTATAGAATGTAAGAGAATTCTTATTTTTGATATAAAGAATCTTTACGCATCTATTTATGCATAAGAACAACTTCAGTGGGAAATAACACTTTTATAAAAATCCATTTATGCATAAATTCAATTTTAAGAAGAATAACACTTTCAAAATAAAAATAAATCTTTTATGCATCTTTTTATGCATAAATTTAATTTTAATGAGAATAACTCTTTTGGAATAAAAATAAATTTCTTTATGCATTATTCTATGCATAAAATCAAAATTGATCAAAATAACTCTTTTGGAATTTTAAAAAAAAAATCTTTATGCATCTTTCTATGCATAAAATCAAAATTGATGAGAATAACACTTTTGGAATAAAAATAAATTTCTTTATGCATCTTTCTATGCATAAAATCAAAATTGATGAGAACAACACTTTTGGAATTAAAAAAATATCTTTATGCATCTTTCTATGCATAAAATCAAAATTGATGAGAATAACTCTTTTGGAATAAAAATAAATTTCTTTATGCATCTTTCTATGTATAAAATCAAAATTGATGAGAATAACTCTTTTGAAATAAAAATAAATTTCTTTATGCATCTTTCTATGCATAAAATCAAAATTGATGAGAGTAAGTCTTTTGAAATAAAAATAAATTTCTTTATGCATAAAATCAAAGTTGATGAGAGAATAACTCTTTTGAAATAAAAATAAATTTCTTTATGCATCTTTTTATGCATAAAATCAAAATTTGATGAAAGTAACACTTTTATAATAAGAAAAATTCTTTTATGCATAAATTCAATTTTAATAAAAGTAACACTTTTATAATTAAAAAAATATTTTATGCATCTATTGATGAAAGTAACACTTTTATAATCAAAATATTCCCAATATGCATCTTTCTATGCATAGAAATTAATTCTAATGAAAATAACACTTTTATAATAAAAATATTTCTAATATGCATTTTTCTATGCATAGAATAAAAATTACACTTTTAGAATACACAAGCGGTGGGGATTACTCTTTTTGAATAATAAAAAGATAAAACTTAATTCACCAAATTTATAAAAATTTGGCCATAACCTCCTTTGTATGGCTAACCATTTTTCAAATTTTTCACTCTGAAATTTACTAGAATTTATCCAAGATGATTTAAATCATTCTAATCTAATCAATTTTCACTTTATTTTAAGAGTAAACAATATGAAAAGTTTAATTCCATCAATTTGATTACACATCTAGGATAAAGAAAGGCTTACTTTTTCTAGAATTTTCTAGATCAAGAGTAAACTGATTCTAGAATTTTCTAGATGAAGTTGGTCAATTTTTGACCATTTTTAGGTCAGTTTGCTTACTTTTTGGATCTAGTTAAAGCAGGAGAGAGGAGAGATGAAAATATCTCATTATTTGTGAGTTTAAAACTCAACCACACATGTGAAATAGGCGCCTCCTTCATGAGGGAAATTCCCCACACGGAGGTGTCAAAAATGCATCATTTCTTCTAAATATCTCTTCTTTTTAACTAATAACCTTGTCCTTAGTCAACTCTTCATCTTATGTGAGCATTTACTCATTTTTGGGGATTTTCTTTTATTCTTCCATTTATTGCCTCCCTACATTTGGATTAATCTAATTGGTCCTTACGAACCTTAATTCAAAAATTTTAGAAAATCTCGACCCTTAGGTTAAGGTCCTTTTTACTACCTGATTTCAATTTATTCCAATTACACAATGGAAATTTCTTTTTGAATATCTGTTTCAGGGAAAACCATTTTGGATACTAGGAGGATTTTTATATCCAAAAATATCTCAATTTTGAATTACCTCCCTCTAGACATTTTCTCTCTCTAGGCCAAAACATGATCTTTCTTTTATTTCAGAGAGGGGAATAATTATAAGATCCAAAGGGGAGGTTCTTACACCTGCACACCTCAAAAGCTGGAGGGAGTAATCTTACATCCTACCCCACTTAAAAAATGCGAGATTTCCTCATCTCGCAAAATTAGAGGAGAACTCTTTTCCAACTGATTCTGGGGTTCCTTATAGTCTGATGAACCCAATAGAATCCTGGGATAAAGATCCCTTATATAAAACTCATCATCAGATAATAATTCACTCATATCGTAACATTCAATCCTTATCACAATAATGGTCCATTAGACCAAAATTTCTATCTAAACAGTCCTTCATGGAAATTTTCAATTATACAGATTTTTAATTTGACATCCCTTAACTTGATCCACTGGGTCAAGTGTTAACAGCAGTAATCTGCCAGCACAATCCACTAATCTCATAGTGATTTGCTGAAGTCATTAATGTCATTCCAGCTACGAACATCATCACAGGGACTCGTCCCATTCATCCTCATTGTGGTTTTGCTTAGTTTATTACATTTCAACCAAAATTCAAGAATCTTCATTTTTCAATCAGAATTCAAATCAACTCATTAGTTCTCAACCGAAATTTAAAATAATATTAACCACATTCGAATTCATCGTCTGGATAGTATTAATGCTTATAATTTCAAGTCTTAGATTTACTCGTATATACTGCCAGTAGAGAGCTGCAGTTATACCCTCGGTATATACGGGTAGTCACGGTCCTTGGAACTATAAGGTAAATTCCATCATGTCTAGGCCTCAAGCAAGTCAGGGATTCCATACAATTGCGGTACTTCCATCTAAAGACCCAATTACCAATTTACGAATTTCAGTTTGAATATCAAATTGTATGAATTTTATCACACAATTATAACTTTTTACTGCTTCTTCATAAATTTTAGACATTTTTGGCTTCTCGATTGATCCTCATTAGCCAATTTGCTCTGATACCAGCTGTGAGGTCCCTATCCCCACCGCGCAACGAATTCAGGGGTGCTAGCAGGGGAAGTAGCACTTCTTGCGCGGGGGGTAGGGTCCCACACTCGGGGCCTCGCCCACGGAGATCCGGACAAGAGACTAATCCATCGGTTCTTCCAAAAACCGAACCCAGAAAATTTTCCCTTGCCGCCCGGAAAGCACGAGCGATTCCTCCAGGATAACTTTTCTCTAACATAGTCAAAAGCTTAACTAACTGAACTGATCTGACCGAACCCGTAAGTCCCATAGTCAGATCAGGGAAAAGATTGTACTTGGATCATAGAGACTAACGCTTTTTTCCTCATTGAGAGGCACAGATGTTGATTCTTTTCCATAGAACAATTTTTGTCAGGGATTTACTTCATCTATCGAACCAGAACAGAATTGAGTCTCAATTTAGAGATCCATGAGTCCAGCCTAGTCCCATGGGTTAGCCAACCGCCCAACCACTGTAGTGATGGGATCCAATTAAGAATTGGGTTAGGTTGTCCCGGGTACCAGGGAAAAGAGTTCCTAGGCCCCCTAACCGGATATTCATGCAAACTTAAAACTAGTCACACCACTTACCTTTTTCACAAATTCAATAGTCTTTAAAACAATCATTTATTGAAACCATAGTGTCACTCATCATAGTCCTCTAATTCTCCAGTTGAATCCTTATTTCCAAAATTTCCTTCATCGGTGTACCTATGGCATCATTGGCAACCAGAACGCTCACCCCCTGTCCACTCAGGGGCCTTTTCCATAGTTCCTAGCTCATAGTAACCGGCAAGTATTCACTTTAACAAAAATGGAGTCTCCGTTGAAGATTAGCAAGATCAACCAACAGATCCATATAAAAGAGCCATGGACTCATCCGTTGAAGAACAACAAGGTCAATCAACTAGATCCATGCCCGAATTCAGAAAACAACTCTTACTCCTTGTTCCAATTTCTTTCCCAACGTACGTGTGGGTATCTTCGGTGACCCAGAGCCTGAGCACCGTATGGTCAGCACCCTCTAGGATCCTTCGCAGGTCACCTAGCGCTTCACTCATAGGCCGCTTCCTTGGTCCCTCATCCACTGTACTGGAAGCTCACCATTTAAATCAAACCGAGGCTGGTCAAGACCTCGGCCGGCGGACCTTGCTACGCGAGACGTCCTCCGTTGGCTCTCCGTTCAGCAGTTGCAACTTTAACAGATAGGTCTCCACGACCTCATTCACAAGATAGTCAAAATACTTTCCCAGCATTCTTGACATAAAACAGTCATTTAAAAACAGATTTCACATACAAATACAGCTCCAACAATATATCCATCTTTTCTTATCACTCCACATCCTTTCACATTAGTCCCCATCTTTTCTCATCTTCCCATAAATTTTTTTTCTTCATCGATCCCTATCACATCACATCATTTCCACATCAAATCACATCCAATCGCATCATCCACACATCAATCCACATCATCCATACATCCAATCACATCAATCCACATCATCCATACATCCATCCACATCAATCCACATTATCCACACATTAACCCACATCATCCATACATCAATCCACATTACACACGCATCAATCCACATGGTCCATACATCCATCCACATCAATCCACATTATCCACACATCCATCCACATCAATCCACACCATCGATACATCCATCCACATCAATCCACATTATCCACTCATTCATCTACATCAATCCACATTCATTTCATAAGTATTCCCATTCTCATCTAATCACATCTTTTTTTATCTCATTACTTATTTCCTCATTTATCCTCTCATCAGATCTCATCCACTTGCATCTACCCATACATCTCATCACTTCACATACATTAACATCTATCTAGTTTACATCGCATCTTATCACACCCATTTCACATCACATCTCATTCATTCACATCCCGATTCACATGCTAACACATTCATTCACGTCCCTTATTGTTCATTCACATCACATCCATTCACATCCCTTATCATTCATTCACATCCCGATTCACATGCTATCATTCACATCACATCCATTCACGTCCCTTATTGTTCATTCACATCACATCCATTCACATCCCTTATCATTCATTCACATCCCGATTCACATGCTATCACATTCATTCACATCCTATATCATTCATTCACATCTCGATTCACATGCTAACACATTTATTCATATCCTATATCATTCATTCTCATCCCGATTCACATGCTTACACATTCATTCACATCCCGATTCACATGCTCACATTCATTCACATCCTATATCATTCATTCACATCCCCATTCACATGTTAACACATTCATTCACATCCTTTATCATTCATTCACATCCCCATTCACATGCTATCAAATTCATTCACATCCTATATCATTCATTCACATCCTGATTCTTATGACATCACATCTTACCTATTTATTCACATTTATCTGATTCACATCACATCACATCCATTCACATCCCTTATCATTCATTCACATCTGGATTCACATCCTATATCATTCATTCACATCTTGATTCACATGCTAAGACATTCATTCACATCCTATATCATTCATTTACATCCTGATTCACATGCTATCACATTCATTCACATCCTATATCATTCATTCACATCTTGATTCACATGACATCACATCTCATCTATTCATTCACATTTATCTGATTCACATCACATCACATCCATTCACATCCCTTATCATTCATTCACATCCCGATTCACATCTAATATCATTCATTCAAATCGCGATTCACATGCTAACACATTCAT
Source organism: Cibotium barometz (assembly GCF_041138505.1). NCBI lineage: Eukaryota > Viridiplantae > Streptophyta > Polypodiopsida > Cyatheales > Cibotiaceae > Cibotium > Cibotium barometz. Next base: position 4,609,153 of record NC_141103.1, on the reverse strand, counting down.
TCACATCCTATATCATTCAGTTACATCCTGATTCACATGCTAACACATTCATTCACATCCCGATTCACATGCTGTCACATTCATTCACATCCTATATCATTCATTCACATGACATCACATCTCATCTATTCATTCATTCACATCCTCATTGACATGACATCACATCTCATCTATTCATTCACATTTATCTGATTCACATCACATCACATCCATTCACATTCCGATTCACATCCAATATCATTCATTCGCATCCCGATTCACATGCTATCACATTCATTCATATCCTATATCATTCATACACATCCTGATTCACATGACATCACATCTCATCTATTCATTCACATATATCTGATTCACATCACATCACATCCATTCATATCCCTTATCATTCATTCACATCCTATGTCATTCATTCACATCCCAATTCATATCACATCTATTTATAGAATGTAAGAGAATTCTTATTTTTTATATAAAGATTCTTTACGCATCTATTTATGCATAAGAACAACTTCAGTGTGAAATAACACTTTTATAAAAATCTGTTTATGCATCTATTTATGCATGAATTCAATTTTAAGGAGAATAACACTTTCGAAATAAAAATAAATCTTTTATGCATCTTTCTATGCATAAATTTAATTTTAATGAGAATAACTCTTTTGAAATAGAATTAAATTTCTTTATGCATCTTTCTATGCATAAAATCAAAATTGATGAAAATAACTCTTTTGGAATAAAAATAAATTTCTTCATGCATCTTTCTATGCATAAAATCAAAATTGATGAGAATAACACTTTTGGAATAACAATAAATTTCTTTATGCATCTTTCTATGCATAAAATCAAAATTGATGAGAATAACACTTTTGGAATTAAAAAAATATCTTTATGCATCTTTCTATGCATAAAATCAAAATTGATGAGAATAACTCTTTTCGAATAAAAATAAATTTCTTTATGCATCTTTCTATGCATAAAATCAAAATTGATGAGAATAACTCTTTTGAAATAAAAATAATTTCTTTATGCATCTTTGTATGCATAAAATCAAAATTGATGAGAGTAAGTCTTTTGAAATAAAAAAAAAATTATGTATGCATCTTTCTATGCATAAAATCAAAATTGATGAGAATAACTCTTTTGAAATAAAAATAAATTTCTTTATGCATCTTTCTATGCATAAAATCAAAATTTGATGAAAGTAACGCTTTTATAATAAGAAAATTTCTTTTATGCATCTATTTATGCATAAATTCAGTTTTAATGAAAGTAGCAATTTTATAATAAAAACTTCTTTTATGCATCTATTTATGCATAAAAATCAATTTTGATGAAAGTAACACTTTTATAATCAAAATATTCCCAATATACATCTTTCTATGCATAGAAATTATTTCTAATGAAAATAACACTTTTATAATAAAAATATTTCTAATATGCATTTTTCTATGCATAGAATAAAAATTACACTTTTAGAATACACAAACGGTGGAGATTACTCTTTTTGAATAATAAAAAGATAAAACTTATTTCACCAAATTTAAGAAAATTTTGCCATAACCTCCTTTGTAAGGCTGACCATTTTTTAAATTTTTCACTCTAGAATTTATCCAAGATGATTTAAATCAATCTAATCTAATCAACTTCCACTTTATTAAGTGTAAACAATATGAAAAGTTTAATTCCATCAATTCGATTACACATCTAGGATAAAGAAAGGCTGAATTCAATAATGAAGAGAAGGGGGAAAGCCTTTCCAGCAAGGCATAACATCCATTTTAATTTTAAAGAAAGCAAAAATGAGAAAACCATAAAATAGAATAAGAAAAAGTAGGATTTCTAACTTACTAGGAGTTTTGTGAGCTTTCCTTTGGCTTGATGGTTTGAGGGATCTACTCTTGTTTGCAACAAGAGTGGCCACCAATTCTTTTGAAGAGGAAATGGTCAAAAAGGAGTAGAATAACAATGCATAAAACACTATTAACCATTTACAAAAGGGGAGGCTTCATTTATAGGAAAAAGTGAGCCTCTAACCAAGCAAACTGATTCTAGAATTTTTCATATCAATTTGGTCAATTTTTGACCATTTTTAGGTCAGTTTAGCTTACTTTTTGGATCTAGTTGAATCAGGAGAGAGGAGAGATGAAAATATCTCATTATTTGTGAGTTTAAAACTCAACCACACATGTGAAATAGGCGCCTCCTTCATGAGGGAAATTCCCCACACTGAGGTATCAAAAATGCATCATTTCTTCTAAATATCTCTTCTTTTTTAACAAATAACCTTGTCCTTAGTCAACTCTTCATCTTATGTGAGCATTTACTCATTTTTGGGGGATTTTCTTTTATTCTTCCATTTATCTCCTCCCTACATTTGGATTAATCTATTTGCTCTATAGGAATCTTGATTAAAAAATTTTAGAAAATCTGGACCCTTAGGCTAAGGTCCTTTTTACCTGATTTTAGTTTATTCCAATTGCACATTGAAATTTTTTTCTGAATATCTGTTTCAAGGGAAACCATTTTAGACACTAGGAGGATTTTTATATCCAAAAATATCTCAATTTTAAATTACCTCCCTCTAGATATTTTCTCTCTCTAGGCCAAAACAGGATCTTTCTTTTATTTCAGAGAGGGGAATAATTATAAGATCAGAAGGGGAGGTTCTTACACCTGCACACCTCAAAAGCCAAAGAGAGGAATCTTACATCCTACCTCACTTTAAAAATGTGAGATGTCCTCATCTCGTAAGATTAGAGGAGAACTCTTTTCCTTAAGATCCAACTGATTCTGGGGTTCCTTATAGTCTGGTGAACCCAACAGAATCCTGGGATAAAGATCCCTTATATAAAACTCATCTCATCACATAATAATTCACTCAGATCGTAACATTCAATCCTTATCACAATAATGGTCCATTAGACCAAAATTTCTATCTGAATAGTCCTTCATGGAAATTTTCAATTATACGAATTTTTTATTTGACATCCCTTAACTTGATCCACTGGGTCAAGTGTTAACAGCAGCAATCTGCCAGCATAATCCACTAATCTCATAGTGATTTGCTGAAGTCATTAACGTCATTCCGGCTACGAACATCATCACAAGGACTCGTCCCATTCATCCTCATTGTGGTTTTGCTTAGTTTATTACATTTCAACCAAAATTCAAGAATCTTCATTTTTCAATCAAAATCCAAATCAATTCATCAGTTCTCTACCAGAATTTAAAATCATATCAACCACATTCGAATTCATCGTCTGGATAGTATTAATGCTTATAATTTCAAGTCTTCGATTTACTCGTATATACTGCCAGTAGAGAGCTACAGTTATACCCTCGGTATATACGGGTAGTCACGATCCTTGGAACTATAAGGTAAATACCATCATGTCTAGGCCTCAAGTAAGTCAGGGATTCCATACAATTGCGGTACTTCCATCTAACGACCCAATTACCAATTTACGAATTTCAGTTTGAATATCAAATTGTATGAATTTTATCACACAATTATAACTTTTTACTGCTTCTTCATAAATTTTAGACATTTTTGGCTTCTCGATTGATCCTCATTAGCCAATTCGCTCTGATACTACCAGCTGTGAGGTCCCTATCCCCACCGCACAACGAATTCAGGGGTGCTAGCAGGGGAAGTAGCACTTCTTGCGCAAGGGGCAGGGTCCCACACTCGGGGCCTCGCCCCACGGATATCCGAACAAGAGACTAATCCATCGGTTCTTCCAAAAACTGAACCTGAAAAAACTTCCCTTGCCCGAAAAGCACGGGCGAATCCTGCAAGATAACTTTTCTCTAACATAGTCAAAAGCCTTAACTAACTGAACTGATCTGTCCGAACCCGTAAGTCCCACAGTCAGATCAAGGAAAAGATTGTACTTGGATCATAGAGACCAATGCTTTTTCCACATTGAGAGGCACAGCCGTTGATTCTTTTCCATAGAATAATTTTTGTCCGGGATTTACTTCATCTATCAAACCAGAACAGAATTGAGTCTCAATTTAGGGATCCATGAGTCCAGCCTAGTCCCATGGGTTAGCCAACTGCCCAAACACTGTAGTGATGGGATCCAATTAAGAATCGGGTTAGGTTGTCTCGGGTACCAAGGAAAAGAGTTCCCAAGCCCCCTAAAGTGGATATTCATGCAAACTTAAAACTAGTCACACCACTTACACACCCAATATGAAATTGCCTTTTTCACAGATTTAACAATCTTTAAAACAATCATTTATTGAAACCATAGTGTCACTGATCATAATCCTCTAATTATCCAGTTGAATCCTTATTTCCAAACTTTTCTTCATCGGTGTACCTGTGGCATCATTCGCAACCAGAACGCTCACCCCCTGTCCACTCAGGGGCCTTTTCGATAGTTCCTAGCTCATAGTAACCGGCAAGTATTCAGTTTAACAAAAATGGAGTCTCCGTTGAAGATCAGCAAGATCAACCAATAGATCCATATAAAAGAGCCATGGACTCATCCGTTGAGGACCAGCAAGGTCAATCAACCAGATCCATGCCCGAATTTAGAAGATGCAAGGAATGACAGGGAAGTGTCTCAAAACCTATCGAGGAACTTTATCTCCTTGCAAATCATCCCTATAGTGGCTCTCCCCACATTGTAGACATTGTGTTGCATCTTTATTAGTCCCTCTAAATAACATGCAATCATTGGGACATGCATGTATTTTGTCCAAGCCTGGCAATGTAACATAAGAAATCATATGTCAAAATATTAGCAAGGATATTATAGAGAACATGAAACATTTTCTATTTGAGACAATAGAATGTGGTGGTCTTACCAAAGAAGACTTGTGACACTTGCATCACTCCATCCATAAGTTGTTTCCAAGTTTAATAGCTCCAAGTTTGCTTACAGTGTGGAGTACAAACATCCCTCATACAAAGGGGTGCTTGCCTCTCTATGCAAGGTTTCCTCCTCTTGTGACATTGGAGGTTGATCACTATCATCTATGACCTCCCATCCAAAAAAGTCATTCACCATGTCGTCCATGATGATGAGATTCTCTTTCTGGAGGCACCTCATTCATTGGTTAGGAAAGATGATTCTCAGCCATGCTTTCCATATGAAGCCTTACCACCTTCCACACTCTAGCTGATGTCACTAAATGGTGTGGCATTTTACCTAGCACTCTCCTATGGTTCTGATCCATGTCATTATCCGCACTGGTCATGCCAATGCCTCATGAGGCCATATGTCTAGACATGCTCAATTGTTATACGACGTTGTTGTATATATTGGCCTTTGCATTGATCACACACACAATGGATTGTTTCTCTCAACCATGCCTTGAAAACAACTTATGACCCTTGATGATCATTGTCAGACATCTTCAACCTTCCCAAAACTGATTTAGTGAAAAGATGTAGGGAATAAGAGAGCTTGAGCTCTTGCAAGCACACACACACTTACAAAACCCTAAAAGAGAACACACAAGGTGAGAGGCTGAAAATCTTCTTCTTCTTCACACAATACTCAACACACCATATACAAAGATAAGAGTACACACCATATGAAAAGATACTCAACCAAATACATACTAGGGTTCTTTATAGTGTGAACCCAACTAAATGAGTTGGCACTATAACTATGCTAGTCTCTAGAATGGCTATCACGCAGCCTGTCATCCCACTGGCCGTATCACCCATGATCTCACCAACCATGCCAGTGATGTAAGTGTGGGGCCTATCCCCCAGGCGGGTCATCCATGTCCAGCGCCTCACTAGATGAGCTCGATATCTCAACAATATCTCAACACTCCCCCTCGAGCTCAACTCCATCTCATGTACACCAAGCAAAGCCCTGAATCTGTGGAGCTTCTCTATACCCAATGCTTTGGTGAAGATGTCAGCGACCTGATCCTGTGTGCTGACATAAACAAGGTCAACATCTCTTGCCAAAACCTTCTCTCTGACAAAATGGTAGTGGACCTCTATATGCTTCATGCGAGCATGAAAAACTGGGTTCCTGTGGCCAACTATATACTGCTAATGTTGTCATAGAAAATGACAACTTGTCTATCCACTGATAGACCCAAATCTACAAGTAGCTTTCTCAACCAAGCCACCTCACATGCTGCCATAGCAGCACCTTTGTACTCGGCCTCTGTAGTACTGGATACCGTAGGCTGCTTCTTGCTGCTCCAAGTCATAGCAGCACTCCCCAAAGAAAACACGAAGCCACTAGTAGATCTTCTATCTGAGATACTACCAGCCCAATCAACATCTGTGTACCCATGTGCACATATCTCTGTCGTCCCAGTTTCATAAAATAGTCCACAATGCAAAGTAGACCTCACATACCTCAATATGCATCTCAATGCATCCAAATGCGGCTTTTGAGGAACCTGCATAAACTGATTCACCAGCACAACAGCATAGCTCAAATCTGGCCTGGTGATCGTCATGTAGATCAAGCTTCCTACTATGCACCTATACATAGTAGGATCCTCGAAAATCTCTCCTGAAATCTGCACTCAACTTGCCATTCTGATCCAATGGCACTGAGATAGGCTTATAGCCTATCATACCATACTTGGACAACATGTCCAAGCCATACTGTCTCTGTAGTAATCCAATACCATGTGGTGACCTAATCACCTCAATGCCCAAGAAATATCTGACCTCCCCCAGATCCTTCATCTCAAACTTCTGTCTATGCAAGATCTTTACATCAAAGATCTCTACATCATGGTCCCCCGTATGATCGGGTCATTTACATAGATGACAACAAGCACAACCCCTCTATCATTGTGTCTCACATACAGTGAGAAATCTGCATTGGCTACATGAAAGCCAATAGTGGCAATATTTAGAAATCTTGTCAGACCATGCTCTTGGTGCTTGTTTTAAGCCATACAAGGCTTTCTTCAACCTGCAAACATGCTTGGGGTGACTCACATCCTCATAATAGGTGGTTACAACATATACACCTCTTCCTACAAATCCCCATGCAAGAATGCATTCTTTACATCCATCTGATTGCTTTGACACATCCACTGCTATCACAACTCTCACTGTTGCCATCTTGGCAAAACTGGACTGAAAGTTTTCTCATAATCAATGCCATATGTCTGCGCATATCCTTTGGCCAATCTAGCCTTGTACTTGTTTATGCTTAAATCATTGTTATGTTTTACTTTGTACACCCACTTGCATCCAATGGCTTTCTTGCCTTCAGGCAATTGCACTAAATCCCAAGTCTCATTTCCATATAGTGCATCCATCTCCTCATGCCCATAGCTTTCTCCCAACACACATTTCCAATAGCCTCATCAATGCATGTGGGCTCTACAACCTATACAACTTTTGCCATGTATGCATAGTGATGTGCCACATAACCATCATAGGTAAACCTCTGCACAGGATTCTTCACTCTCCCACATCTTCGCAGCTTTGCATTCATGGCTTCCATAGCCTTCTTTACACCAGGTGTTCTCATAGCTGGTATCCCAAGATCCTCATCAAGGCTCATCTCTGAGCCACTAGACTCTCCATCAACATGAGAATGCCCTGTAGAAATGTCAGGCATACTAAGGGGCTCAATCACTTTCTCTTTGCCTTTATGTGATGTACTAATCACATAAAGGCAATGTAGAAATGTCAGGCATACTAAGGGGCTCAATCACTTTCTCTTTGCCTTTATGTGATATACTAATCACATTTGTAGGACTGGTATTATGATGCAGCCTACCACTCCATGGTCTATCAAACTGAACCACTAGATGAGGACTCTCCTGGTCCACTCAAAGACTGTGATTACTAACTTGCATTCTGTGTAACCACATTTCCACTCACACCAGCAGCTTCTTTTTCAGCAGCATACCAGCTGCTCATCTCATCAAAAACAACATCCGTGCTTACCCTCAACTCATGTGTAGCAGGGTTATAACACCGGTATCTCTTTTGCTCAATGGAATACCCAATAAACACACATTTTTCAACTTTTGGATCCAACTTAGTTCTCAGCTCATCTAGCATATGCACATATGCAATGCATCCAAAGACTTTTAGATGAGACAAATCAGGTTTTCTACCAGTAAACCTCTCCTCTGAAGTTACATCATGTATGGCTGTAGTTGGAGTCCTATTCATGATGTAAACTGCTATAGAAACAGCGTCAGCCCAATACCTCTGCAGCATATTCTTCTCTCCCATCAATGCTTGCGCAATCTCAGCAATGTGCTTGTTTTTCCGCTCAGCAACTCCATTTTGCTGCGGAGTGTATCTGCATGTAAACTGTCTCCGAATACCATTCTTCTTCAAAAATTCAGAGAACTCATTGGAGAAGTACTCTCCCCCTCCATCTCACCTTAGGCACTTTACATATTTCCCTGTTTGCTTTTCAACCATAACTTTGAAATTATGAAAATGAGTGAACACCTCACCCTTCTCCTTCATGAAGTATACCCACACTTTCCTTGTGTGGTAAATGTCACATAATACCTACAGCCTCCCATAGACATGGTCTTCGTAGGACCCCATACATCATCTGAATGCACAACATCTAGTGCATTTCTACTCACATTTCTGTCACGTGGAAATACATGCTTTGTTTGCTTTCCAAATTGGCATGCTTCACATATTTTCTGCATACCTTCAACTTTAAACGTTGGTAGCCCTATCACAATTCCTTTAGTCTGCATAGACTTCATTCTGTGCACATTCACATGTCCAATTCTTTTATGCCAAATGTCTGTGTCTGTGTAACAAATCCTGAACCATTTGCACATCATAGCACTCACTTGAGGCATGTTTATATTCAATGTAAACATTCTACCCACTCTGTTGCCTTTTGCAACCAACCTGCACTTGTCTTTAAAGTCTTCAACAACATAACAACCACCATCAGGGTTAAACCGAGCCTGCAAACCCTGCTCAATCATCTGGCCAACTGAAACCATATTCTTTGTTATGTTCGAAACATGAAGTACATCTACAAGGTACTTCATGAAGTACCTTGTACAATGTACTTCTTTGTTATGTTCGAAACATAAAGTACATCTAGGTACTTCTTTGTTATGTTCGGAACATGAAGTACATCTACAAGGTACTTCACTTTGCCATCCTGCATAGACAATGGCACATCTCCAACATGGGCAATTGGATGAGCAGTGTCATCCCCTGTTTCCACAAAACCTGGTCTTTTAAGGTTTTTTATCTCCTTGAACCACTCCCCACCATGACTTGTCATGTGGTTCGAAGCACCTGAATCAACATACTATACATCATCTTTATGTGCTGCTTTAACATTTTCAGACATGGTATTAATGACATGTTGCATAACAAACAACCTTTCATTATCCTCATTGTTTGTGCTCGAGGATGCATAGTTGTTTTGCTGCAATTTTCCATTTTGCATGTCAGCCTGCTTCTTATAACAATCTGCCTGCACATATCTAGGCTTACCACAATAAAAGCATCCGCATGTATCTGCCTTTGCCAATTTTCACAACCTCTTTGACTCCCCCTACCTCTGAATTGGCCTCTTCCACCTGCGTGTTGCTGCTGTTGTGAATTCTGGGACTGTTGTTGTTGCTACTGCTGGCCATAATTTTGATTACCTGTTTGGCCACCTCCTTGGCTGCGTCCATGGCCTCCTCTATCTCATCCTCTTTCTGAACTTGTGTAGAAGGCCTATTGCTCTAAACTATTTTTGTTTTGTGAAGACTGTTGGTCCAAGCTCTTCTCTTCTATAATCAACTCTATAATCAACATAGACACCAAATCTGTGAAATTGGGAATGTTTTTCCCCGAGTCTGAATAGACGTCTTGAACGCCTTGTATTGTGGCCCGAGACCACGTAGACAGACTTCCACCTTATCATCATCATCTTCTGAAATGCCAATAGATGCAAGGGATTCCACAATACCCTTGATCTTCAATGCATAGTCATTCACAGACATACTCTTTTTCTCCACAGTATGAAGTTCATTCTTCAATTGTATCTTTCATGCCTTGGTATTAATTTCATAGAGTTTTACCAAGGTGTCCCACGCCTCCTTGGGGGACTTGGCATCCTATATGTGCCCAATCATGGTGTCCTGTGTATATTGATAGAGAGCCAATACATAACTTTTTTGGATCCTTGATTCCAATCTTTGAAGTCTTTCACATCTGCAGCAGTCGGATCGATCTCCGATATCTCCGGTGCCTCTTCATGCTCACCTTCTATATGTAGTCCCAGTAACCCTTTCCCATCAAAAAATTTGTCAACCTGAACCTCCAAGCATGGAAGTTGTTCTTATCAAGCTTCTCAGCAACAGTCTGGTTTATGCCATCATTTGACATCTTGCCAGACACACAAATTTACCAAAAACAGCACTCTAGTTTTGTCGTGCAGCACAAACTGCTATATTTTTTGCAGCGGTACTATACTACACTCAAATGTCACAACCAGTAACATTTGAGTGGTACTATACTGTATTTTTCTACAGCGGTAGTGTACTACACTCAAATGTCACAACCAGTGACCTCAATATGTGCATACATACACCTAATGGCAACTATTGACCTCCTTGTAACACACACAATGTCTGCACAACCACTCTGTCTTCATGCAGTTCTTAAAATAGAGTTCTGCATAGAATCGATGACTTACCCGCAGTGCTCGAAATCGCCTGCTTTCTGAAAAACGGAGGTCCTAACGCGCCTGAAACGTGTTTCGAGGCTGAAAATTCTAGTCCAATAGGACAGAATGGTTGCCCTATAGCTTTACTCCCGCAGCGAAGAAAGCTCCTGAATCAGAGATCGTTGCTAGTGCCTCCCGTAGAGCTCCCGAGACAAGGGTGTAGCCAACACAAATAGGGAAGAGTAAATGAAGCTCTTACCCTCGTACCGCTTCCTGTGCTTCTCTTGCTTGCACCTCAGCCCTTAGCATGAACCAGGCTCTGATACCATGAAAAGATGCAGGGGAGAAGAGAGCTTGAGCTCTTGCAAGCACACACACACTCACAAAACCCTAAAAGAGAACACACAAGGTGAGAGGCTGAAAATCTTCTTCTTCTTCACACAACACTAAACACACCATATACAAAGATAAGAGTACACACCATATGAAAAGGTACTCAACCAAATACATACTAGGGTTCTCTATAGTGTGAACCCAACTAAATGAGCTGGCGCTATAACTATGCCATTCTCTCTAGAATGGCTGTCACGCAGCCTGTCATCCCACTGGCCGCATATCACCCACCATGATCTCACCAACCATGCCAGTGATGTAACTGTGGGGCCTATCTCCCAGGCGGGACATCAGTGTCCACCACCGCCTCACTAGATGAGCTCGATATCTCAACATTTAGAATTCAAACAAAACACACAACACCATCTAGAACTATTGACAAAAAATTACCCAGGATTTCACTGCTACACCGTGACTGCAACATCATTTTTTTGTTGCCCAGTAATGGCCTGGAAACTGAGACTCCCCACCTAAAACGCGGCGATGGGAGTCTAGTACTACACCTACTTTGCCTACCGTGCACATACAGAGGCTACACCTACATCCCGTCTATTCATCCCACCACACCTCTTCTTTCAAGGATTATGCATCAATCATTTCAATATATCAACTTGAATCCATACTAGAATTTGCTTGATTATAATTAATGATACATTGTAACTAGGGGGTGGTAGGTTTAGTAGCTTCAAAAGTTTTGTATTGAGATCGACTTTGTTATCCACTTCATTGGTCAACATAGTGTCGCTTGCCTGTCCTACAATAAGGCGAGGCACTCCGCCATCTTACTCGTATGTAATAAAAGCCTATGCTTTGTAAGAATATGGTGCTAGACTTTATGAAGCGGCCTTACCCCCTATGCTTAATGCCAAATTATCCAAAATGGATCAAACTGAAGCTGGAAGCCTCTAGATCCCAGTTGGACTTGGTTGGTGGCCTCCCTCATCTTTAAATAGACCCTCATCCCTTTGTATTTTTATCTTTGTGTATTTACATGCAAGTATTGTATTATATTCATTTTAGTGTAATTCTATTATCCCTCTATTTTGCCTCTACCTTGGGAAGCTTTGGAGCTTCACAAATCTCCATCCTCTCTTGGAGATTACCCTCCCCATCTTGGTGGACAAGCTTGCTTTGTGGGCTTCACTTCTTTTTTGAAAGAATCAAGCCAAAAATCAAGGGTAAGCCTTAATCCATGGTGTTTTTCTATCTTTCTCAATGATAATCTTCTTCCCAACCCCTCTAATACTTGGGAAGCTTTTTAATCAATGATTTCTTCTTGAAATCAAGCTTTTTAATGATTCATAATGTTAAAATGATTTATTTTGTAAGTATTTTCATATAGTAATGATGAATGGAATAATCAAAAGGTTTAAATAATTATGTTTATAATTATGCTCTGTATGCATGATAAAATTTTAGTTTAAAAGAGGAGTTCCTATCTCATTTCATAATTATGGGTATTTATTTAAAAGTAGAATTTTGAGAATTCTCAAAAAATGCAGCAAAACTATGGTTTAAAAAAATAAAATGAATTTAATTGTATGCATAATTTTGTTAATACAAAAAGAGGAATTCCCGTCATATTCTAGGCATAAACATTTTTATGCTAAAAGAATGATTTTTGTTACATTTATGAAAAATACTTTTATAGTATTTATGCATAATTGTTTAAATAGAGAAAAGAGGAATTTTTGTTATATTTATTTTTCATGCAAAAAAAAAGATGCAAAAGAGGAATTTCCACGATATTCTAGATACAAATCATTTAAATATTAAAAGAGGAATTCTTGGCATATTTCAAAACATGGGTATTTTTATTTGTTTAAAAGAGGAATTTTCATCGTACTTTAATTAGTAAATGCATAAATTAAATTTGATGTTAAAAGAGAAGGTTTCACCATAATTTCATGTAAAAAATTATGGTATATTAATGTTGAGGATCAAAATGGAGAAAAGAGTATTTTAAGATATTACTATGCAAATAAATCAATAAAATGATGTATCCATATTCACAAATGGATTATTGGAAAACAAGTTATCTTTATAAAATTCTATTATTCTCGAATAGAACTATTTATAATTCTATTGTAGGAGAAAATTACATTTTGTGTGTGTGTGTGTGTGTGTGTGTGTGTGTGTGTCCCACCCCCATCCCAAAGGGTGAGTCCATATGGTGGGAGAGGTAAGCCCACCAAGTGGACTTACCCCCCCACCTAAAAGTTTAATAAGGGGATTAATGTCAAACCGAAGTTTAGGAAATGTGTTCTTTTTAACAAAATAAAGAATTTTATTACTGATAATGTTAGGATTAAAACCATTGTTTACGAAAAGATTCATTAGTCTAAGTAAATCACGATAAGCCCATGAGACAGTGATGCATTATAGATAAGAGGTAACACTTGAGAAACACAAACCTTGTAAAAGCAATATTTTTTGGTAAGGATTGAAAGGAGAAGACCCGGGGAGTTATCTCCGAGAGTTTAACCGAGCATGCCGCTTGATGGGTTGGTCTATGAAGGAGAGGGCAGAAATACTTCCAGATTTCCTAGAGCGTGTGGCCTTAACTTAGCATGAGGCTTTGCCAGAGGAGTCCAAGAATGATTGGGAAAGGTTGACCAAAGCAATGAAGGAGAGATTTGGGACAGTGGAGTCACCAAATGCTTTACTATCACAATTGGATCAGATTTTCCAGAAGGAAGGAGAGTCAGCTTCTGCCTTTTCAGTGAGGTATGAAGCCTTGTTCATCAAATATCAACAAGCTGCTTTACATGTTGTTGCTTCTTCTTCTTCTTACCTTATATGGGAGATTTCAAGAGTTCTTTAGCAATGGAGCACCTTAAGATGAGCAAGTTTATCACGGCTTTGGATCCCCGCTTGCATGGAAAAGTTCCTAATGAAGCGTTGAAAAGTTGCTGGTGCATTGGTCAAGCCAAATGGCATCACCCTATAGGCATATACTCCCCAAGGGGTGATAAATGAGGTTTTTCTTTGATCTTCTTCACAAATCCGGATTTGAAAGTATCCAGAGTATCCATCACACACTGAATACAACTCATGACCTGCAACTTGATCCAAAATCTCATCCTGAAAGGGTAGAGGATAATAATCCCTCTTTGTGTATGCATTCAGAGGGCGAAAGTCCACACACACACGCCATTTTCCACCCTTTTTGGGAGTGACTACAACTGGGGAAATCCACTCTGAATTCTTTACTGGAAAAATAAATCCAGCTTCAAGCAAATTAGTTACCTCCTTCTTAAGCACCTCCACTTGCACTACTCCCAAATGCCTTAGCTGCTATACCACTGGCTTACTTTGGGGCTTGAGATCAATCTTGTGCTCTACTAGGGTAACTTGGCATACTTGTGAGTAGCTGTTTGCAAAAAGGTTAGGAAATCCATTTAACATTTTTAAGTAATTCTCCCTTTCAGTACTACCTGTCTGCTATGGACTCATCAAGAAGAAGCTCATTCTGTTGGTGAAGACTAGTGAGGTCCACATCTCCTTTCTTGAACATGGCTGAAGAAGCTTCCCCTTCCAAGGCTCCATTATCTTCAGCATCCCCTCGATCCCTTCCCAGCAGGGAAAGACCAAACGCAACTCCCTCCATCTCCCCTTTCTGAGATGGAATCTTCGGAGCTACCACTTGTCTCCTCTTCATCGGATGACTCTGACTCTGAACTTTCAGAAGTTGAAGGTTCACCTCTTACCACTTTCTTGCGACGACTCTTGATGTTGTAGTGAACCTTCTTATTCTCACCTTCTTGTAGAATAAGATCACCTGTCTCCCACTTTTGAATTGCCTTCACTTGGCGTAGCCATGGCCTACCCAATATCAATGGATAAGCCCTAGCATCAGGCTTTGTAGGAATGACCTAGAAAGTTGTAGGCACAGAAATACCACATACATCCACTCTCAAATTCCTGACAATTCGTAAGGTTTTCACCCTAGTATTATCAGCAAGTTTGATGCGATAGGGAGAGTTAGTAGAAGATAACTTTAGATCGGCATCTGTCATTGTTTTTTCACTCATGACATTGATTGACGCACCTCCATCAATGTATGCATTAGAAATTGTTTGCCCCTCAATGATAACATCAATCACAGGCACATCATCTCTTACATCAATATCCACCTTTTGAACCATAGGAGTCCCATTATCCCTCTTCTTCTTTTTCTTAGATTCCCTTGTGCTAGCCAGCTTACCCCATTCCTTTCTAAGCTATGGAGAGAGTGCCAAAAGCTGCCCAAATGTGATTTGTGCGGTTTTCTCCCTACTAAGATCTGTTAAGAGGTCATAACTAAGAGATCCTTGTCCAAGAGGAAAGTCAGATTGTCCAATTTTTCTCCTAGTAGACGACTTCTTCTTCTTATTCTTCTTATTTTTCTCCTCTTCTTCAGATTTATCTTCTTGTTCTTCTTCTTCCTGGCTTCTAGTTTTACGACCCCTTTTTGCCATTAATGGCATCAATGTTTCCTCTTCTTCTTCTGAGCATGTTTCCTCTAAAAGTGCTAAACTTTTATCCTCTCTTTTCCTTAATTTTGGACACTCAGTGCGATAGTGCCCCTTCTCTTGACATTCATAGCATATGACACTACTTCTATCCCAAGGTTTATCCTCAACTCGTGGAACCCTAGGTGGCCTTGCATTGACTAAGTGTAACTTCAAAGCAGCAAATTCTGCCACCCATAAGTTGTGCAATGTTATGATCCAAGGATGGAGCTTGTACCTGACATGTTGAGGCTATCTCTACTCGTGGTGGGGTTGGCACACTACTCGGAGAAGATTGGAATGTGGACTCAATATGAAGAGTGGCCTCCTTTTTCAAAGCAATACGAAGAGCCTCTTTAAAATTAGTGGGATCTTTGCTAGTCAGGTATTTGCACCTTACTTGGGAAAGTTTATAAGAGTTTTTTTGGATGATTTTTGCATTTATTCAAGCCGCATGGATCACTTGGAAAAGTTGAGGTTGGCCTTGCAAAGTATTGATGAAGCAAAAGGGTGTCTTAATCCTAGCAAATGCTGCTTAGCACGAAGGAAGGTGGTTCTCTTGGGACATATTATCGTAGAAGAAGGCATAGAGATGGATCCTGAGAAGGTGCAGGTAATTGTGGCCCTCCCACCACCTACCAATGTAAGGGAGGTAGGGAGGATTTTGGGTAAAACAAAGTATTACCAATGCTTTTTGTTGACATGTTCTCTGAGAAGATGTATCCTATAAATATGTTGACAAAGAAGAATGTTTCTTTCCAATGGGGGCCCGATCAAATTCAATCTTTTTGTTTGCTCAAGGAATGCATGAGTCAAAGTCCAATTGTACAGCCTCCTAGGTGGGGGGAGGACTTTTATGTGAACCCAAGTGTCTCATCACATTCAGTGGGTGCTCTACTCTTGCAAAAGGGAGAGCAAGGGCATATGCAACCCCAGTGTATTATGCAAGCCGACAACTCACTAATGCCGAGGAGAGGTATGGTGAAATGGAGAAAGGTGGTTTGTCTCTCTTGTTTTTGCAGTAAAGAAGTTCAGGTCATACTTGTTACCTCGCCCTTTTTTCTTCCTCACATCTCAACCTTCTTTACAATTCTTGGTCCGCAAACCCAATCCTGCAGAGGGAAGTTTACAGTGGATTTGTGAGCTTCAAGAATTCTCGTTCACTTTTATTACAGAAAACACCACTAGGGCCTCTCTTGCAGATTTGCTTACAACAAAGAAGAGGAAGAAGGAAACAAGGACAAAGGAAGAAGTATATGAAGATTTGGAGACGCCACCAACTACTTTCACTATGCATTTTGATGGAGCCTTTAGCCCTTCCAGGCAATGTGGGGCTAGGGGGATAGTTTTATTTGATCCAGAAGGAAAAGAGGTATGGGCCAAGGGTAGGGAATTTCCAAAGGCTATATCAAATAATGTGGCTGAGTATAATGCATTAATTTGGGGATTAGAAGATTGCATAAAAGATGGAATATAAGAGGTAGAGGTTGAAGGGGATTCGCAATGGGTCATCCGACAAATGAAAGGAGAATATAAGGCAAGGAGTCCTAATCTCCAAGAATTGTATAAAAGGGCAATGGAGTTAAAAGAAGCTTTTGAGTTTTGTAAATTTGTGCATGTTAACAGGAAGGATAATCAAAAGGCTGATGAATTGGCTACTAAAACCTTGGCTTCTTTCAAAGTAGCTACTCTTGCATTAATGGATACAGGTTGGCCTGAGCTCCAAGATCTTGAAAATTTGGGCCTTTTTCTGAAATCAATAAAAATCAGCAAAATTAAAGTCCATGCATATCGCAGAATCAGGGTATAAATCCTCTAATTGAACCTTCTACAGTGCAAGAAATTTAGGGGCTCTTTTGATTTGAAGCCTTCCATGACTTATTGAAGTCTTCTTATGGGTCCACTGCCCTGGCCCTTGGGCTTAAATTGACCGGCGGAGCGTCCACTGCTTGGTGCCGGCGTTGCAAAAAAACATCTACATCGACATTTGTTCGAGGGGGGGGGATCTAATCTCCTACAAATATTTATGTTTTTATGTGTGAGAGTCAAGGGTTCTCTGGTTGGGTCGTCCCCGAAAAAAGGATTTGTAATAAATGTTCGTCATGTGTTAGCTTTTTATGTGTTTGTACACTTTGTGTTATAAAAAGTTTTGTAATTTCCTCGATTACCCTGTTTTGAGTGAAGGGGTCGTCTAGAAGGGCTGAGGGGCATGCTTTGGGATAGGGCCATGAGAAATAAGACCAACCAAGGTACTTCTAAGACGCTTCTTCACGCCAAGGCCCTCAAAATAAATGGTAGTCCAAGGTTTCTATAAGCAACAACGGTGACCACAAATTTGTCAACAATCCCTCTCACAAGGAGCTTACTTGTCATTATTGTGGTCTTTCAAAGGTCACATTTAGCCTAATTGTTGTAAGGATAAGAGAAAAGGTGGTTCTGCTAAGAAACCCCCCAATCAAACCTCCTCATCCACTAACCAAACTCAAAAAATCTCTTCCAAACCCCCCAATCAAACCTCCTCATCCACTAACCAAACTCAAAAAATCTCTTCCACCAAGGAGACTATCTTCATTTGGTATTGAGGAGCTTCCCTCTAACTCTCCTATTTCTTCCACCACATGTCTTATGGATTGGGTGGTTGATAGTGGGTGTACTACTTATGTGACTCTTGCAAGACCATTCTTCATGATACTTCGACGGTGTCCATTGGTGATGCTGCCAACTTGGAGGCCTCTTCGGTTTGGTAATATGTGACTTAACTCTTCCTCGGGCCAGCCTTCTACAATTCGGGACATGTGCTTCATGTTCCCAAGCTCTCCAACAATCTCCTCTCAGTTTTTTGGATTGTAGAGAAAGGATGGTGTCTACTTCAACAAATCCATCCTAGAGATCATCGACACTAGCACCTTACAAATTATTGCCACATGCATCCGAAGGTGGCCTTTATTGGTTGTAGGACTTTGGTGGCTCTTTGAATGTGTCCCAATCTCATTTTCTACAGCTTTTGCACAGCTATCATGCCTTGGTAGCTCATGTGGATATGGATTTGTGGCATGCTCTCTGAAATGGGCATCTAAATTATACTTCTCTACAGCTACTGTCTTCTCAGCACAGATGGTCAAGGGTCTTCCGCATCACTGAAACCCTCCCACTTCACTTTTGTTTCTTGTCGCCAAGTAACACTGAGATGCCTTTCTTCATGAGGCTACTCATCGGGCTTCTCATATTCTGGAGCTCATTTATATGGACCTGTGTGGCCCCATGCAGACTACTACCCAAGGAGGAGCTAGATACTTTATGCTTATTATTTATGATTACTCACGCAAAGTTTGGATTTATCGCTTGGCAGAAAAATCTCAAGCTTTCTCCCGCTTTTAAGAGTGGGTGACTTTGGTTGAGATTGCGGGCGACCATATAGAAGGTTCATCAACAAGTCAGTGCGACAATGAAGGAGAATTCATCTCCAAAGCCTTCCATAATTTTGGCTCACAGAAAGGTATAAGCGGTCAATTTTTCACACTTCACACTCCTCAGCACGATGGTGTGGCTGAATGCAAGAACAAGATTGTTTAGGAGATGGCCCATACCATGCTTTCTTCTTTTCATCTTCCTCCGTCTTTGTGGGAAGAATTTGTGAGCATTGTTGTTTACATCATCAACCGTTCTCATACAAAGGAGGTTTCTCATAAGAATCCAAAGGAGACTTTTTTACTAGACAAAACCCTTCCGTCTCTCATTTTAAGGTTTTTGGTTGTGATGCCTATGTTCATATTGTCACTGATTCTAAAAGATCCAAACTTGTTTCCCAAGTCTAGGAAGTGCAAATTCCTTACATATAGCTCTCACTCCAAAGCTTACAGATTATGGGAGATCCGGAGTCGCGATCCTTGGTGATTTCTTGCAATGTTCACTTTGTTCAACCCTCGTCAACAGATGATTCTCGCTCTCATCCAGAGCTTACCATATCGAGGTCCCTCCTCCTTCCTCAGCCACCCCTTCTCTCCACTATCAACTTATTTACCCCCTACCTCTCCACCCCCACTTCCTCCTATCCCAACTTCTCCCCCTCCTCCTACTCATGTGCAGTAGAGGATTTCCCCCAAGACTCCACGATGGTTGGCAACAACCACTATTCGTGATTCTCATCTCTCCAATATGGAACTTCATCATCTTGTTGATTCTTTAACACGGGCACAAAGATTACAGCAGCTTCATCATTCTTGTAACCTCACCCTGATGAGTACATTGATATAGTCATATGAGCCTGCTACAACTAAAGAGGATCTTTCTCTTCTTCCGGAGTGGCATGCAAACATGGAGAGGTTGATTCTTTTGAGAGGAATTGTGCATGGGAGCTTGTGGATTGGCCTTTGCACCATCGACAGGTCATTATGGTTAAGTTTGTCTTTAAGACCAAGTTTCATGCTGATGGATCTCTGGACACACAAAACCAGATTGGTTGCCCCCACGAGTGTCACCCGATATTTCTTGTCCGCCGATGGATCCTAACTCCAAGATCTCCCATGATGATCCCTCTCCCCTCTTTGAGGATAGTATACAGTACTGGAGGCTTATTGGTTCTCTTATTTATTTAACTTACACCAAGCCCAACATTTCTTACAATGTCAGTGTTCTCACTCAATTTTCTTTCACACTCCTTGACATTATCATTGGCAAGCCGCCTCTAAGGGTTATCCGATACTTATCCGGTACCTTGGACTATGGTGTCTCTTTCAAAGGAGGCACTCACCTTGTTTAATACTCTGATGCTCAAATTGGGTAGGAGATAAGGATACTTAATGATCCACTTCTGGTTATTCCTTCACTCTTGGCTCCGGTCTTATTTCTTGGAGATCTAAGAAGCAGAATACAATTTCATTATCTTCTACACTAAGGCTGAGTACCGTGCTTATATGGATACCTATTGTGAGATATTATAGTTGTTCTAGATGCTGAGCAATCTTAATGTACTCTCAGATTCTTTGATTTGTATTCTTATAGACAACTAGAGTGCCTTGGCATTGGCTCAAACTTCATCCTTCCTCCATGGTAAGACCAAACATATTGAGGTCCACTTTCACTTTATCCATGAGCTAGTCACCAACAAAACGACATCATTGCACTAGAGTATTGTCCTTCTCAAGACAACATTGGTGATCTCTTCACCAAACCTCTTCCTCGTGATACTATTGATGATCAGCTCCTTACCCGTACAGGAGTCGAACCCCCGTGCTGGAGCTAAGAGGAGGTATTGGACAGTCATTTCTAGCTCACTTTTACTTCATTTTATGCCACTTTTTATCCAGATATTTATAAAATTTAGGGAGAAGAGGGGTGGGGGAGAGTTCTTGCCACATTGGTGGTACATACCATCAACAATGATACATTATTGTAGGCATCAACCAAGAAGACTCTCTTTGAGGTGGTATATGGTCATCCAATAACCTAATGACCCGAGCTCTCAAAACTTCCATAGGGAACTACAAACTATAAACGACATGTTGACTTAAGCAAATATCTACTCCTCTATCCGTTTTAATGGCTTCCTTTGAATAGTCATCTACTCCTCTATCCCTTTGATGAATGACTTCCTTTATTGGGGGTAATTGTCTACTCTTTTATCCCTTTGATGAATGACTTCCTTTATTGGGGGTAATTGTCTACTCTTTTATCCCTTTGAACAACTTCCTTTAAATGACTTCGAATGACTTCCTTTTTTGGGGGTAATTGTCTACTCTTTTATCCCTTTGAAAATGACTTCCTTTGTTGGGAGAATTGTCTACTCTTTTATTCCTTTGAACGATTGCCTACTTTTTTATCCCTTTTTGAACGACTTTCTTTGGGGGTGATTGCCTACTCTTTTATCCCTTTGAATGACTTCCTTTGGAGGTAATTGCCTACTCTTTTATCCCTTTGAACAACTTCCTTTGGGGGTAATTGCCTACTCTTTTATCCCTTTGAATCGCTTCCTTTGGGTGGCACATCAAGGATAATCAGTGTATCTCCTTTACCCACTTGGGTAGTGGAACTCTTTAACTATATGTTCATTTATCATCTTCATCCTCATATTCAACCTCTTGTGTGGAATGGGTACACGCAGTCCTTTCACCTTCCAAGATGAAGCCCACATGTCTATATTTTGTGGTTGTGAGTAATGACCTCACTGTTGGAGATATAACACGAAGACAACATCATTCGTTTGATGGGAGTGTTCCAAGAATACCATATCACAACTCACCCCAATATTTCTTGCCTCGTGATTTTATACCCCAAAGATGTATTTTTAACTTTTAAGATACCAGTTGTTCTTGTTTGAGTCTATTGAATGTCTCTTACCGAAGTAGGCCTATTGGGGAGCCATTCCCTTGATTAGTTTGGTGTAGCTCTTGTTAAAAATATGCACCTTAGTTTTAACTACTTAATCTCTAGAAGATATTAGGGAATCCGTTTTCCTTGAATATACCCTAATCCATATATTATGATCCATCTTCACAACTATGTGGTTCTTGCATGTTATAATGCCATTTTTCTTGAGATTATAAACTATGGTAATCTTATGCTTGATCCCTCATTCACTCCTTATAGTAGGCTATGAATTATATTTGAAGTGAACTCCCCATTCCAATCAATTTAAAACTTTGTCAACTTATAGCCACATTTTAAACTTTCCAAAAGCCTTGGTGATATACTATATAAAATATATCCACATCTTTCTATTACAGTTGTGGATGAGACATGAACTAGGAAGAACCACCCACAATTGTTGGCATCTTTCTACAAAGATCAAGATTAGAAGTTGAAGTGGAGACTTAGCTCTATAGCTGGCCTCTTACAAAAATGTCTACCAGTTCTACTTGTCCACATGGATTTGGTGTTCCATCATACAAGCCTCACGTGGATTTGGCATTTGTGGGAATACTAGTAATATGCCACGCTTGGAAAAGATTATTTGTTAGCATCTAAGATGATTGCACCGTCTCAATCAAAGTAAAGTCTCAAGTCATGGTCAGTGTTTTGTTGTCATGGAAAGAAAATTCCTCTTAATGTCTCGTACATAGAGAACATATAAAATATTTTCACTACTAACATAAAATAAAAGAGATAGTACATGTGACCTTGGTTAGAAAAACTCTCGTAATGACATATCCTACTACTTGTAGAGATATATACAGGTTTTTCTAGTTGGTTACATGTGGAAATGCTGCATTGTTAATAATCCATTATCCATCAAGTGCAGCTAAATAGAAGGTCTTTACACATATTTCTTAAATTACCATAAACAGCTCTACATCAACTTCAACACTACTACTAGAGTCCTTAGTGGTGTCATCTTTCTCATATGCTTATCTCTTCTTTCATTCATTTTAAATATGAACAGGTTTATCATAGATGACCTTCTTCTTCTTGTTTTCCTTTGAAGAAAAAGGATTACACAACCTTTAGCCTTGTCTTTCTTTGTGCTGGCAACGAGCGTTGCATCCCCTCATCTCTCATCTTATACTCCAAAAGCATCACCCTATCATTATTTTAAGGTAAGGGAAGAGTTCCTCATCTAATTATTTATAATATAGTAGTAAACACCATTGTGCTTTTGGGACAAGACCCTTATATACCTATATGGAAGCTCTTGGGTCATTGTTGTGATTTGAATAGCTGCCATCTAATCACATAGGTAGGTTCTTAGTCCTCATTGAATTGCTTTGTTGCTTTTGCATTAGATAGCTTCTGTGAGGTAAGATAATCTCAATGTTTTAAATCCTTATGTCATTATTAATATTATGTTCCTACTGATACATCAACTCAAACAATTCCATGGAACACATTTTGGCATAGAGAAGAAGGGATGCACAATTGGATCATCATGGAACACAACCTATATGTATCCCTTATCCTCTATGCCAAAATGTGGTTCAATGAAATTGTTGGAGTTGATGTATCAGCAAGATCTTATATACATCCTAGCTATCTCCTGCAACTCATATGGAGACAAGGTTTCCTTTATCTTAAATGTTCAAGAGGTTGTAGTTGGTTCCATAGAGATTTCCTTTATTGCCAGATGGTGGTATTCAAGCCCATGGGGTGTTTATTATAGGTTGGGCCATTTCTCCAAATCAACTACACACAACAACTTGCCAAATATCTTTGTGTAGAGCCTAGGCTTAAATACCATATACAAGAAATTACAATTTGTGTTGACACAAACATCGTCTTCGCATGGAATATGATTCAGCAACAGAAAATAGAGAATGAGCTGAATTACTATTACAAACCAAGCTAACAACTCATGGGAGCTCCTGTGTGAGAGCTTAGATGGCAATTTCGAAAGGCATTGCGATGGATGGTATATGCATTGTGAAATAAAGAACAAAATGCAATGAAGGTAGACCTTTTAAAGAGATGATTTGAATATGATGAATGCTACTAAGCTCATTTATATATACTACCTAGAGCTAGTAAATATAGAGAAAGTAACTTGCCAAAGATATTTGTCTATAGCCCAAGCTCTGATACCAAATTACAACTAGTACATGAACATAAACAACAAAAGGTTCACAAGAAAAAAGATTCATAAAGATAGATAGATGGAAAATAAGGTCAATCATCATTGCAAACCAAACTTACAATTGATGGAAAATTCTCATCCATACACGATTAGATATCTAAAAAGATGATCAGTCTAACTAGACCTAATTGACCAAATCACTCACAAGAGACCTATGGTCTAGAGGTAGCTTTAGGCCCAATCAAGGTCATCAAGGTACGTGTTTGAGTTCCACAACTTGAGGATTGTGTGTCCCAAGAAGATTTCCCTCTTACCCTTAGTGCAATCTGATATGGGCATATTAGTCTGCACTTGTATTTAGCCTACTAAGCAGACATTAAACCTACCAAAAGCCATCTCTTAACCATCCAAATAAATAGCGTTCATGCTACTTGTACTTCAAGAAAATTCTCCTCATAAAAGAAGCTTCACAATGTAGAGCTAGCAACTAACATAATCAAGATGATGAGAATACAGCATTGATTTCCAACACATGTCCGGATTTTAAAAACGAGGGATGGCAAAAAAGGCGTTCTTTGCTTGCAAGCGCATATACTATATTTTCTTCCATATTTTAAAGCTCCATCAAAATGGGAATATGTTCGTGCATTAGGCTATTGTGTCAAATACTTATGTTTGTTTATACATAGGCCAAAGTAGGAGCTATGTTTGAGGATGTATATATACACCTATCCTTTCTTTCTTCAAATGTTTTTATAGATTTTTGTGGCCTATAGCTATACTAGAAGGTATGTGTGAGGATGCATATACCTCCACCCTTTTTTCTATTGTTTATAGATTTTGTGGCTAGGAATTGCATATTGATGAAGCGTTAATGAATTTCAAAAACATGCTTCCAACTGAAAAGGCTTGTCTACTTGTGACTATCAATCTCACTTAAAAGCCTACAAGGAACTCTCCCATGGGATAAAGATTGATACACCTCAAGCTTTCTTGTTCTTTAAATAAATGTCTAATGTATTTTTCTTAATGTTTACTACTATTAATGGATTCTCCAAAACAATTTGAATGGACTGCTCATGAAAAATATCGCCTTTAACCATGACATAAGCTTAACTTTATTTTTACTGATCACAATGTTCTGGCTAACTGTGCAAGCGCTCAAATTGGCTGTTTATCAAAGCTGTGCCAAAGAATTTGGGAGAAGTATAAGACATGGACAAAAGACACACTGAAAGTAGCTCCTCAAGGAATGAGACAAAAGTTATGGCTTTAAATAAATTTCTTGCATCCAACATAAGATAAGAAACCTAAAGAGGAGGATCCCGTTAGGTTTTCTATGTAACTTGGTCTTTCTATACAAAAGTGCATGTTGGATATAGGTTCACTTGTGGGCCTCTCCATTCTCTCTCTTACTGCCTCCAATGAGGAGGAGGAGGAGGTAATAAGACAGACTTATATTTGTTGATTTGTATACATATTCTCCATAGTTATAAACACTTGCATGCTTTTGTAACGTGAGATATTGCATCAGGCTCAAAGTCTTCATGATTGCGTCTATTAGAGGGAGAAAAAATATCTTTGGATACATTTTGCATGCTGGATTGCACGAGAAATGAATCTACTTCTAAAAGCATGAATGAGAGAGATTGCAAGCAAGTAGTTGAAAAAAATGCTTCGAACAATTTGAGATGAATCAAACGAGAACTTTGAAGATAGCTTTCAGATATCAACATAGGTATCAAGACAACATCTACATTTCACTTGGACTCTGCAAAATTGTAAGCTTAAGACAATAGCCAGCGTTTAAGGAAAACCTGGAAGATAGTCGTTGCAGCAACAAATTAAATCAACTTGAACATGAAAATTGGGCCTCCTTTAAGCACTCAACCAAAATCTTAACCCAAAAGATAGGTTTTTGTCGATGATATTTAACACACATTGGCAAACTTTCATTAGAAAAGTTGCCTGCAACAAAGAGCAGCAAACGTTTTCAGGGATTAAAGTCTCTCAAAGATTGTCCTACTCTTTCAATGCTGACTCAAATTATGCTAACCTCAATCAAAATTTAAAATATTTTGTAAACACAAAGGCACAACATGAGGCACTATACGAAAATACACAACTCTTAACTTAAATCATATGCATTTGAGAGGGGTGGCACACTCCCTAAGGCATGTTTTATAAACTCAAGGGGAGCTATTCCTTGGGAGTAGTCAGATATGCTTTAAATCCCCACACACAGATAAGTTAACTCTAGACCCTCATAAAAAGGCCTTAAGACCAACTTTTGAATGCAGGGACAAAATGGTGACAGAAGCAAATTCATGCTTCCAACTCGCCTATGGCCAATCCGACAAGCCTACATGAGCCACATAAAAACTTTCACAAATCCAAAATGGTAAACAAGTTCAAAAAACAAAGGTGAAACTAGAGTTCAAAACCTGGACCTGCGTGTTGGCAAGCCAGGGCGTTACCACTCACCCCACCAGCATATGTAGTAATATTCATCTCACCAAAAAGAAAAAAAAAAAAAAGTGAAAACACGAAGGAGCACGCTGCGGCCACATGTGGAGTGGGGAGGACTGGCACCATCACGGCCATGACCTGTAGAACTCAGAGGAGCAATCTTGCCATCCAAACCCTTGCCACCACCCTAAAATGCCAGGACTTATGTATATCCAGCCTATGACTGGCCTGCAATGTCATGAAAAATGCCAATCAATGAGTCAAGGCCTCGAAGAAAGTTATCATCCAAAGCTCCTTGCCCTGTGAGCACATGTGCAAAGTCGACAAGTTTCACAGATGCACACATATTTGCTTGAGAACCACAAAGAGTGCAGTCACTCTCATACATCAGGAGGATAGAGCTCGAGTAGAAGTGGTACATGGTCTGCAAACCAAACCTGTATATACATCCACATGAAAAACAAAGGAGGTTAGATGGAAATATGAGGAAAAAGCGTGCAAGGATTGAGAGTAGAGAATGGCCTTAACCCAAGTTGTGCTTACCAGCTTCTCAACTCACTGAGCTGATTGATTATACCTTCTAAACCACCATACACTGCAGATGCATAAGCTGAATCTGGCTGCATGTCATCTGTAGGATTCAAAGACACAAACTGCTTCAACACAGTTTGAACAGAATCAACAGTCAGCATTTTGCACCATAAATGACCGGGCTTCCATGTCTTCGTGGTGCTTGCATCATAAACCTGCAGAAGTACAGTTAAACTGCTCAGCCTCCTGTTATCACCATCTCTTATCTGACACCCCACTTGAAACATGACACACCTGCAAACCAGACACTCGAAAACCCAGAGCTTTGGAAGTGGTCTCCGCATCTTTCTCCCTAAACTCATAGGCACTTGAGTCAGATTAAGGATATTACACAAAAATTTTATAAGATTGATAAATTCTAAGGGAGAATGTCCCCAATTTTCATCTCCAGAAGATGTAGATTCTTGAACAAAAAAAAGGAGGTTTGGGTTATTGATGTTGCATCCAAAGAGAATAAAGGTGGAGGTAGGTGCATGGATGCGTGTATGTGTGTTGGGTGTGTGCCGTCCATGCCTGTGTTGTCAATTTGTAAGTAAACTCACATGCACTTCGCAACGTACTGGTCGCTTGCTCCAGGATACCATGTGCGCACTCCCATCTGCACAGAAAGATAACACAGCAGAGCACTCAGTTTTTTTAGAAACTTTCTAGCAGATCTTGTAGGGTTTATACAGACATCTCCCCCACCCACTGGACAGGCAAGAGCAGATCCCAGCCCATAAGTGATAGGCAGGTAAATCTGCCCTTTGATCAGGTGAGAGTCATGTCTGTAAAGACCCTAAGTAAGATGTAATTTTAATATGGCCTATGAGGTTTGCCCATATCATAGCCATGCTAGCCAAGTCAGTGACGACAAGACTCTGTAGTTTTACAATTACATTTTCATGAGCATAATAAAAGTCTTCCACAACTTTCCGAAAGAGATTGTAACTTTCCAGAGAAAGTAACCTTAATATCTATCACACAAGGTCGATGAAATCGGTGGGTCAAATCCTCCAACACGACATGATGTGCTGTGAATGTTAAGAAAAAAAAAGCTGACACAAACAGCATTGCTGCAAGAACAAAGATTCTCTTAGGCTGTTTACAGCTTGAAAGGCATGTCAGACTGGAAAACTTTCAACCAAACTTTGTGTTTTCATGCATTCAGGATATCAATAAGTCCACTGCCATCAGAGGCCTCAATTTCCACTGTGCCATAGAAGCAAGGGAAAAATGCTTTCACACTGCTAGGCACACCTTCATCCGCCCAGAACTGCTCATAGAACTGCTTTTCCCTCTCTCCTCTTTCACCAGCCTGCAATGGTTTATAGAATCTTCCCGCACCATCTACGAGTGGCCCGACTTTTCCAACTGTGTAACATAACAGCAGTCTTAGAGCTGGAAGGACCCAATTCAATAAATTCAACAATCCACATATATCCTAAGAGTTAATGACTACTTAGAAAGAGAATTACCTCCAGCTTGGTGGCCAGCAACTTGATTAGCTGCTGGTCTAAGCATTATACTGCACATGGTGTGAACTCAAGCACAGTAACATCACATGCAATACTGTAAGTAATCCATCACAGCTATTGATACTTATTTTTAAATTTTAGTAGTATCCAATCAGATTAATTATCTCATGGAGCTCACCCTCCTAGTGTTTTGGCTTTTTTGGTGGACCTTTATGTGCTGACCCGCCGGCTTCAGAGACTCGCACAGATGCGGTTGCTTTCGCTTTTTTCCTCTTTTTCTTCTTGTTCTTCACCTCCACAACCTTAGCTTCTTCTGGCCCTTCACCTTCAGTCTCCTACAATGTTTAACAGCATATGTGAGAGGAGAGTTAGAATCACAAATTTTACTTCATTTTGATTAAGAATGCTTATTGTGAATAAATGCGTATGCGAGTCATGAATGACGAGAATGAATTCAGAATACCTTGTCACTCTCAGAAAACGTCTCCACATGCCGTACTTTCAAAGCGGTTGAAGAAATGCCTACAACAAAAGTTCCTTTCCCAAGCCATTAGTATAGTCTGATAATCCTATGATAAAACGGAACAAATCTGAGACTAACATTAAATAGTTCATGACCCCAATAATTACCATTCAATGTAGCTTTTGCGTTCTTGACTGCTGCTTCGACAAGAACCGGATTCAAACTTGCTGTCCCCGATGATTTCTCGAGCTTTCTTTGTAAAAATTTGGCCAATGCAGCAGCCTTGTTAGTTGCAACAGGCCCACCAGGATGCGGAACTCTTCATACAACCGTTTAAAATCAGTTTCGTAATTCAAATACATTGCCCCTAAATTGCAATCTTTAGTCCCGGTCCCCCCCCCCTCTTCCCCCCGTCTTCAATGAATCGGGAGTTAAATCTCCTAATCCTGATTTCACACACATGCGGCCCACACACCCTACTTCAGCCAATAGACTACTTGATTGCTTCAGTGTTTCATTGCCTGCAAGATCTGTGTCTAGTTTATGAGCCCTACACCCTCTAGTAAACTATGAACGTGAATCTGTATTCTGATCTAGCTTGTGGGTTTTACACAACAGGTGGTAAGTGTGACTCTTAACACTTGGTTTATAGAATTATTGATTATTTTCTGTTTGTACACACTTCATTACATTAAAGTGCGGGCAGACAATTTAAAATTGAGTTTGGCATTTTATTGATTCCGGCGCTTGGGATCTTTTAAATAGGCTCCCTTTTATCTATTGTGGTGTGGCACTCTCCTATGGGCACCCTCCCACTTATTCACGTATGGGAGAAGTGTCGACATAGGCGAGGTGGCCCAATGGGCACCACCTTCCCAGACCATGCACGACTCCTCTCTCCCGCAGTATGGTGTGCATCTCTATAGGAGAAGAAATGAAGACATCGCCTGCTAAATAACAGTCCGAAGATGCTGTTCGTACCTCATTCTGAGCACATCCGTACTATCGTACACCCATACCAGCATTCTGTACATATTTACACTAGCGCCTTGCTGTATGTACAGTTGTACAGTCCATACAGCTGTGCAATCCCTGCTTCATTGTTCCGTAAAGTCGACCAAAACCTCTTGTACCGGCTGTGTGTACTTCCGTACAACCATGACATTGTCAACTTATGATGTTGTTGATTGGAGCCTGAAAATCTGACCGTTTTACGTGAGCTGACTGTCCGACTAGAAGCAAAGCTCATCCAGTACATCCTTGCCTGCTTCCAAAGGAATGAAAAATTCTCCTCCAAAAAGTTTTGCCACTTCATCCTCGGAATCGTCCAACACTTGCTCCGATGTAAAGCTCCCTCCATAAGGTCACCTGATGCACAAGCTAAACACACAAGGTTAGACAACATAGAAGGGTGCATGCAAGCTCACCACCCGACCATAGGTCTCATCCGCAACCACCCCCGAGCCAGGGGCTAAGGTTCCACTCCCCACAGGCCAAGCCAGTCAGCCCTAGCATCCCATACCACCAGAGCCTGTCCTAAGGGACCCTTGGCAAGACTACCCATGATCCGCCATGTCCATGGTCTAGGTCCAAACCAGAGTGAATCAACAATAACCCAAGACTCACTTATATAGCGCTTACTGCTGCTATTTATTAAATCTGAACCTTCGCCACCTAAATCCGCCTGCATTTCCTAATCCCAAGGCTCTCCTAACCCTATTGGATTAGTCCCTAGCCCCAAGGGTTAGTGTTAGGTACGTAACATTCCTCCCCACTGAGGACATTTCCACTCTTGGAAATAAATAAAGGAGAATCTAGCTACCTGCACCAATTGTCTCAGAAACCAGGTTTATACTTGTAGACAAAAAAAAAACAGAATCGTCTCAGGTCCTTGAAGAACATAAACCATCCTTCAATCCTCCAACTCCTCTGGAATTGGAGGCCTAAAATCACCGAGACAACTATCTCCTAGCTAGCTGCAACATCATACCCATCCTTTCCAAGATCTAGTATATCCTCGTACCTAGGGGAGAACATACCTCCCAATCAGAGACTCCTAAAACTATCAGACACCACAAACTGTGTCTCCATCAAGCTATCAAAGTCTCACAGAATGTGGGTTTTAACCCAACTCCTACCAAACACATTCTTCTAGCTATTGCCATAACTACATGCTTGTTGGGGATTCATAGCTTTTTGTGTGTGAACCAGTCCTTATTTGTGTGTGTGTGTGTGTGTGTGTGTGTGTGTGTGTGTGTGTGTGTTCATGCTGTACATACACTATAAATATGATGTCATATATCACAGTTTTGACTCTCAATATACAGGGTTTGTGCAACCCTAAAAAGTGGAAGATGGTTTGGGAATATTTGAAGCATATGCAGCCAGATATCGTTGCTCTTCAGGAACACAATCAACATCACTATGCTGGACAGCAAGGCCATTATGCTGGTTATGATATTTTTTATGCAGGCCACCATGCCTTTTCGGGTGTACTTTTTCTTGTGAAACATCATTTGCAGCCAGCCATGGCATTTAATGACTTCCAAGGCAGATGGATGGTTATGCAGTGCTTTATTCAGGATGAAATATTTGAATTTGCATCGATATATGCACCTCAATCCTCTCAAGCTAGAGGACAGATATGGCAACAAATGAAATTGTACCCTTGGAGACAGAAAGCATTCATATGTGGAGATTTCAATAATGCTCCTCAACCTGGTGATAATACATCCGGTCGTACACATATGCTTGCTACTGAGAGGTCTTCGTGGGCAGATTTTGTAGCAACGCTTAATCTGATTGATATTTGGAAAGAATCTCAGCCTCTGATGCCTGGGTATACCTTCCAACATAATGCTCAATCCACTTACAAAGCTCGATTGGATCGATGGTATCAGCTTGATCCGTATCATTATGATACTCTCACAACCAAATTGTGGCTAGATTATACATTTACATATTCAGATCATGTACCCTTATGGCTCAGAGTTCATCTGCATGACATGCCCGATGACAGATTGCCACTTCGAAGGTTGCTTATCATCAATAATAGTTACTTGGAGCATGATGCATTCAAAGCACTGATACTTGAGGCCTGTCAGCCACTCTTTCCTCAATCTTTCATTGACTTGGATTATGCATGGACAACTTTTATTGCTCGCATGCAATCAGTCATCCGTGATTATGGTAAACAGTATCTGAAAGGTTGGAGACAGACTGTTGCTTATGCTAAGCAAACATGCCAATCTTTAATTGAGCTTAGTCATCTTCGCTCTCTAACTTTGGCTGAAGCCACTTCTTTATGTCAAGCTCGTCACTGTATTCAGGTAAATGATCATCGAAAGCTTGTCAAATGGCAGATATACGGGCACGACAACAGGCACTTTTGGACAAAGGCTGCTCTTCCAAAAAAATTTTCAAGAGTTTACATTCCAGAAAACAAGCTGCATCTATATGTCGCACTTTAATTTCAGATGACACGTGGACCTCCACCACCCGAGCACAATTGGCTGCGACTTGTGTTGTCCATTTCTCCTCTCAATTTGATGAGGATGATTCTCACGCCATGGAAGTGTATGATGCACGTCATAAGTTATTACAGCATGTATCCCCCATCCTTTCTGCTACTCAAGCGCAACAACTAGAAAAAAAATTCTCTGAACAAGAACTGTCTGATGCAATCAGGTCTTGTGGCCGATGGAAAGCTCCAGGATGGGATGGCCTTACAGTTGAATTTTTTCTTGCATATTGGGACACCCTCAAATTACCTTTGCTGCGTATGGTAAACATTGCCTGGGAGACAAGGCAAATGCCAGCTTCCTGGAAAAAAGGATTAGTGAAGCTGTTGCCTAAAAAACACTTATGTCAGTCTTTGGCAGACTGGAGACCAATTACCCTTATGCCGGTGATATACAAGATTATCAGTAAAATGGTTGTCAATCGCATTAAGGGTTACTTGAATGATGGACTTCATTCTGCACAGTATGGATTTATTCCTCGCAGGCACATTACAGATAACATTGCAAATGCTTATATCGGCATTGAATATGCCAAATACACGCAGTAGGATGTCTTATTATTGCAAGTGGATATTGCTAAGGATTTTGATACTATTAAATGGGGGTTCATTCAAGAAACCATGCGTGCTCTGGGATTTGGAGAAAAAATGCAGAATATCATTTACTGGCTTTATGCTGATAGTCAGGCGGCTTGTATATTGTCAGGAGATCTCTCAGAATCATGGACTTTGCATCGTTCAGTTAGGCAGGGATGCCCTTTAAGTGCTCTTTTGTATGCTATAGCAACGCATCCCATGCTTCTTTATATGGATCATTTGGTTGATACTGGCAGTCTTCATGGATTGGACATTCAGAATAGACGTCAGTTGGTTGCTCAAGCTTATGCTGACGATTCTTTTTTTCTTCCTCGCAATACACATCAGGATCTCTCTACTTTGATGCAGGCTCTTTCTTTGTTTGCGCTTGCGGCTGGCCTACAAATCAATTTTCAGAAATCTAAATTGCTGCCTTTGCATTCAAAACAGTGGCATAATTTGCTATGGCCAGGGGAAATAGTTCACTCCACTCATTTGATTCGGCATTTGGGATATCCTTTGGGATGGACAGTCACTCGCCGTCAACAAACAGATTGGGTCTTGGCAAAGCTCAAGAAAAAGTTGGAATACTGGAAACTTGCAACATGGCCTTTGCATGTTCGTTTACGGATTCTCCAATCCATCTTGGTTGCCTATATTCAGTTCTACCTTCCTCTCATCAGGTTTTCTCAGGGGGAGCTGAAATTATTTATGTCCACCATCTTGGAGATATTCTGGAGATCGAAGCAGGGGAAAAAGAGTGTACGTTTGCTTTCGGCAAATCGTTTGTGTACCCCTAAAATGCATGGAGGCTTGAATATCCTTAATTTACAGGTGCATATTCTTGCCCATAGTAGAGGTAAACTGATGCTTCAATTTCTGGAAGGCACTCAGCCTTGGACAGCGATGATCCGTCATTTATTACTTCATCCGACGACTTCGGCTTTTGGCCATTGGCAACCTACTCATTGGGAATTTATTCTTGGTTACATTACTGGCAAAATTAAGGGCTGTCCTCTCATTTCTGGCTTACTAGCTGATTGGAAGCTTGTCCTTTCAAATTTAAAATGGAATGGTCGTGATTCCTTACAAGGCAACTCTCTCCGCGCTGAGAGCATCCATTGGTCCAGAGCATTTTCAGTTCCCCTGGCGGTGCAAGAACCCCGGCGTTCATATTTCCTCCACTCAAAGGGTGTTACCTCTGTGGGAGATGTCGTCCATCCTGATGGCTCCCCTCTTTCTTTTCCACAGGCTGCTGCACATTATGGCTTGGGACCTCACTATCGTCGTCTTTGGCATGATATAATGCAGATGCTTCAGCCTTTTTTGCCGATTCCACTGTTGGAAATTCGAGATCGCCTACAGGATTGGACTATCTCCTCTTTTGATTCTTCATGCCATCCCTTGAGGCTATCTGATATTACAGTTGCTGGTCTGTATAAACATTTGTTGCCATTGCCTTGGGTTTCTGAACGGGCAAATCTCTTCTGGCATATGTATCGGTCGTCTTTGTGGTGGAAAAGACGATTGCGATCTCTTTGGCATTCGAAGCTTCCTCTTCGACAACAGCTTTTTTTGTGGCGTGTTCTTTTGGCTGTTATTCCCTCAGGACAGTTTCTGGCACACAGACATATATCCTCATCCACTTGCCATAGATGCTCTGCTTCCAGAGAGACAGTCATTCATATTTTCTGGAACTGTCCTTCTTCTCGTCAGTTTTTTCTTCCTATCATCCAGCTTCTACGGGCTAGATTTCCAAATATGAAATTTGGAAAGTTTTTCTGGCTATTTGGTCTTCATTTACCCAGACCAGAATTCACTCTTTTCTTCTCATGGGTGCGCTACTGGGCTTTATGGACACTATGGAAAGTTCGCAACCATGGAGTTTTCGGTGATGCGGCTTTTTCTGCTTTTTCTTTCTTTCGGTACTCCCTGCATCAATCTTTCCTCGATTGCATGCAGGTTGACCAAATAGATCATGATGTATATTTGTCTTATATTGACATCTTCAGTTGATGTACTTTGAGACTATCTACTTTGGATAGTCATCTTGTAAATCTAATATACAAATGATTCCACAAAAAAAAGTGTGTGTGTGTGTGTGTGTGTGTGTGTGTGTGTGTGTGTGAGAGAACCACCTCTAGAGATAAATTGTGTATGAAATGACGTCATTAGCTGTGCCATGTGTGTCACTGCAAGAGTCAAAGATAAGGTTCTCCATAGCCTACAAAAAGCATGTACTTGTGAAGTTGGTCATCAATCAAATCAACTTTATTTGAGTCGTGAAACACATAAGCTCTCTCTCTCTCTCTCTCTCTCTCTCTCTCTCTCTCATAGCTCTAGTCTTTGTTTTCTTTTGTACCATGATGAGATTGCATGGACACTATTGTATCACTTTTGGTCTCATAGACTCACTCGGTCTTTTAAAGACATTTAATATAACTTTCTTTCTCCTCCCCCCCCCCCCCCCCCCCCCCCCCCCCCCGGCGCCTTTGCGCTGTGTCTGTATCATCCACCATAGCTGTTATCCCAACATGTGGTATCAGAGCCCTCAAGCTCCTGCGACCCTGATGTTGCGGCTCATGCAAAGCACTGATTGACTTGGGACCTTCCGCCAATTTTAGAAGCGGCATAGCTTTCCTCGTCAACCCACATGTGATTACGATGGCCTCACCCTTCCAAGCGCTCACACCCACTGCAACATTAGCAACCACTGCCGTGCCATGTGAGCAAGCGTTGCATTTGCCAACTTCGACGGCCGCTTCAGAGCAGCTCTCAACGGCACAGACGCTAAGTGCTCCGCATCTCAGTACCCAATCTTTCCATCTACTCACGCTCGCACTCCAGCTCAACATGTGGCCATCCTCAGATCTGGCCACCACTTAGTAGCCACGCCCACGACGTCCTCCTGTAAAGCAGCACCTTCATTTCAACACCTGAAGGCTGACATCAACGTCTACAGAAGTAGTCATGTAAGCATCAATTTTTTAAGCATTTCTCCTTTTTTTCTTCTATTGAAAAATTGGAACTTGCAACACTAAGATAAATTGGGGCTTTTTTTGCAAAATTGCCCTCTGTACCAAAATCAATTTGCGGATTTTCCCAATCAGTCAAAATGCAACATTGGTCCTCCATTCGGCACATTTTGGGGTTCTCACTTGTGTTGGAGTATGGTTATACCCATACATTCACACTGAAGCCTGCCAGTTCATAACCTCCTGTGGAGCCACTGAATCTACCTCTGCTTCAACATTATGGCACTATCAATAGCAACAATTGACACATTCTCTAGCACCGAGTTCCCTACCTGGCAAACAAAGATGCAACTGCTCCTTATGCAAGGAGGAGTATGGGAGGTTGTTTCCTGCGATGAAGAAGTTCCCACAACATCAGGCACGGAATTGAAATTGTGGAAGCAACACAACCAGAGAGCCATCACTAGTATAGATCTCAAGCTTGCAGACTCATTGGTGCATTATATTGATTTCAAGTCCACAACAAAGGAGATATGGGAAAAGCTGGAAGGTATTTTTGGCAATAAAATTACAAACTCAAAAGTATTTCTTAAGCTTTAATTTTATGATCTAAAGATGAATGATAAGTGACCACCTTGCCAAGTTTTACTCACTAGTCCAACAGCTCACTAGTCTTAACGTGTGAGCCGGATGATGAAGACAAGATGGCAGTCCTCACAAAGAGTATGCAAGATGTTACTCGGTTTCAGCAGTCAATTGCCAAGATGAATGATAAGTGACCAGTCACCACCTTGCCAAGTTTTACTCACTGGTCCAACAGCTCACTAGTCTAACGTGTCAGCCGGATGATGAAGACAAGATGGCAGTCCTCACAAAAAGTATGCAGGATGTTACTCGGTTTCAGCAATCACTTGAAGTCATGTGTTTAGCTTCAACAATAGTCGAAGACATGGTGGATTTGCTACTCGAAAAGGATCAAAGGATTAAAGAAAGAGAGCCATCCAGTAGCAACCTTGACTACAATAAGGCTTTTTCGAGAGTTCAAAATTGGAAGGTAAATAATAAGAAGTTGAGGTGCAAATAGTGCGGTCAGCTGGGACAAAGAAACCAATTGCTTCAAGAAATTGGAGAAAGAGCAAGAAAAGTACCATGCCAATCTTGTTACAAAGGACGACACAACTGAAGAAGAACCCAATGACGACATCGGCAAGATTAGCGCAACAACAGCTCAGGTCTCCCTCAATGAGGAAGACTATGATTGGGCTTTTTAAGCCCTCTTTCTTTTATGTGTATTGAGTCATGGGTCCTCTGCCCGGGTCATCCCTCTAAGCAAATATGTAAGGTTTTTGATATTTCCATAAAACCCTAGATAGGAGCCAAGGGGGTGACAAAGTGCTAGCCTCCCTACACTCGATCTTTTACCCTAATAGAAGAGACTCTGTAACCATGGCACGTGAGGTGCAGATGGTGAGTCTAGCTCTTAGGCAGTGTGGATGGGGTAGGTGATAGTAACTTTCTTTACGTGAGGATCTCACCACCTTCGCTCCGAAGGGGGATTTGTTGGGGATTCAGAGCTTTACGTGTGTGAATCAGTCCTTATTTATGTCTATGCGTATGTGTGAACCACCTCTAGAGATATATTGTGTATAAAATAAGTACTTATGTCATTAGATGTGCCATGTGCCACTACAAAAGTTAAAGATAAAGTTCTCAAGAGCCTATAAAAAGGCATGTACTTGTGAAGTTGATCATCAATCAAGTCAACTTTTATTTGTCTCATAGGCCGAGTTTGGTCTTTTGGAAGACGTTAATAAAATCTCTCTCTCTCTCTCTCTCTCTCTCTCTCTCTCTCTCTCTCTCTCTCTCTCTCTCTCTCTCTCTCTCTCTATATATATATATATATATATGAGACCAAACTCCTAAGCTTAGCAGTATGGAACTGCAATGGCATGCTGTGGTCAAATCCAGGAGGCTTGAGTGAGATTCTCACAGGCAAGGATGTCATTTTTTATACAGAGACTCATCAAAGCCCTCGGAGGGGCTTACCATACATAGCCGGGTATGAGTGGGAGTCAGCTTTCCAAGGCGAGACCCGAACATCAGGAGGAGTACGTGGCTCTGGAGGGGTAGCTATCCTTTTTAGATCCCATCTTCGACAGATGCTCAGCATCGTCCGGAAGCACGAGGATGCACTGTATCTTTGGGTGCAGCTACAGCTTAGCAATGACAGAGTCATCCACGTTGCTGTGTGTTATTTTGCACCACGCCACGCCCCTTACGCCGCACAGCATGGCCAATCACCGTACTTACCATTATATGGGGATATCATGGAGTTCTCACCAGCTGGGGGAAGTCCTCCTACTCGGGGATTTCAATGCCAGGACGAGAAGTCAGCAGGTCCCACTACTCGATTTAGACGACCCTATCAGACTACAAGAGTTGGACATCACTGACACAGGGCTGAGCGATCATCACATGACCGTGAGGAGGTCACAGTGTATGGGAGATATTTCTTAGAGCTAGAAGCTGCACATGGTCTCGTTATCTATAGCGGGATGTCCCGCTGGCCCTCCTCCAACGCCCTCACCTCCTTCCCTCACTCAAGAGGTACTCACACCGTGGACTACCTTATGGGATCTCCGGCTTTGGCACACCTTCTCCCCGACTTCTCCATCCCGCCACCCCCTTTTGAAGCTGACCATGCCTACCTCTCTTTCACTCTTACCTGCACACCACCCGTTCCTCCACCACCACCCCCCATCTCACATTACACTCAGGTCCTTTGTGATCACAAGCTTGACCTTGTTTACTCCAACCACATCTACCGCCAACTCCAAGATGTGGAACCTATTGCCCCCCTATCCACCCTCACATCACAGCTCACCACCATACTACACACATCCGCCACCGCTTCTTTCATCTGCCCGCGGCGGTCTACCGCCAAGCCACCTTGCGTTTCCATGCCCCAAAACTGTTGGTATGATGACGAATGTCAAGCCACACGCTCCCATCTTAAGCATGAGGTACGGATTGGGCAAATCACAAAGCGCCAAGCGCAACGGATTTCTCAACGGCTGACCCAACACAAGAAACGGGAGTTCTAAGCTTGGAAAGAGGATGAGTTATACCGACTTTTCTTAGGGTCGAACTGCAAAGAGGCCTGGAGGAAACTCGGAGAACATCGCCCCCCACACCTATCACCTGCCCGGACACATGGCACTCCTATGCACACTCCCTCTATCATATCCCCCATCAACCACCCCTACCCCCACCACCTCCACCTTCTTCACAAAGGGCATGGTCCTAAAGGCCATTCGTAGATTACGCAATGGGCGAGCCCAAGATCATGAGGGACTCACCGCCGAGTACATCTCGCATGCCGATGGTACCCTAGCGCCCCTAATACCCTACATGTTCAATAGAGCCCTTTGTGAAGGATTTCCACCCTCTTGGTCCACCAACACCATCACCCCCATCCTCAAAGCCGGAGATCCACTTGATCCTAATAATTATAGGACCATCATGATTGGCCACACATTGGCCAAACTCTATGGATCAATGCTAGAGGCGGAGCTCAGTTCATTTGCAGAGAGCCAAGGATGCAGAGCCTCAGGACAGGCTG
The DNA here is from genome assembly GCF_041138505.1 of Cibotium barometz. Taxonomy (NCBI): domain Eukaryota; kingdom Viridiplantae; phylum Streptophyta; class Polypodiopsida; order Cyatheales; family Cibotiaceae; genus Cibotium; species Cibotium barometz. The sequence goes on along the minus strand of NC_141103.1, from coordinate 4,569,481 downwards.
GCTTTTGGAGGAGCTACTCTACCCTTGACCACATCTTCACCCTCTATGCCATCATCGAGGAGGGTAGAGCACGACATCAGAGGATTTACTGATGCTTTGTGGATTTCCGCAAAGCTTTTGATACTGTACCCCGAGCCCGCCTCCTACACTGTCTACAGGAGATCGAAGTCCCATCTGACATGGTTTGGAGCATCATCGCCCTCTATGACTCCATCACCGGACGAGTGAGAGCCCCAAGAGGTACATCACAAGAGATTTCCAACACTATTGGTGTGAAACAGGGCTGCCCTCTATCACCCACTCTTTTCGGCCTCTACATTGATGAGATCTCAAGCTTCATTGACGGATTAGGCAAGGCTGAGCTACAATGACACAAAGAGAGCCTCATCAAAGCACAGACCTCACGAGCTAGTTCAGCCCAGCTCAGGATCACCAGCTTCTTCCAGCCCCAGCATGTTGTACCTACTCCACCGCAGATCCGTCACTTCATCAAACCAGGACAGTATCCAAGCATAGGGATCACTCTACCGCAAGCCACCGTGCTCCGAGTTATGAGACGAACTGTTCTCCATGGACCACAACCACCAGTAGTCTATGAAGCCCAGATCAATGTGCACCTTACACGTCACCGACACACGATGGAGGCATCTTCTTCTCAGCCTCTCTTCACTATTTCAGATCTTGCAACCATCCTCTCCTACCCGATGATGGATCTCCTCCATGGACGCCTCCTCTCCATAGATTTGGGATAGAGTGCATTATGATCATTCTTGTATACTTTATATCATGTTGACTCCCCATTTGTTATATGTGATATTCCATGGATACTTGTAATCATATTTTGTCCCATAGGCACATCGAGGCCTTTTGTAAGGCATAAATATAACTTTCTTTCTTTCTTTCTCTCCCCTCTTCGTTGTGTCTCTGTATCATCAACCATAGCTCTTATCCCAACAATGCTCAATAGTATCATAAGCAAACTCAACCATAGGGATGTACCTCTCCCAATAAAACGGTTGCTTGAAGCCGTATGCAAAAAGCATAACCTCCAAAACCTGATTCTATCGAATCTATTTTCCCATTGGATAAAGGATCATCAAAAAACCATCAGTCCATCAAATCTCCAGATGACCTGTTGAAGGAGTGTTGCAACGATCGAATGAGATCTCTCCCCTAAGCTCAACACAATCCCACACACAAACTATATCATTATGAAACAACAACCAATTCTGAAAAAAGTAATGACTACCTTCCACCTCGGCAAGTGGAATGATCCTGAGTCTTGGTCTAAATCAATGGAGCTCCCTGCCAGGACTTTCTACCAAATCCGATTAGAATGCCCATTGGTCCGACCTAGCCCACCCCCTATCCTACAAAAAGAATCTATAACCCCACCCAAAAAACTCTTCAGATTTCCCTATCACAATCTTGCTTAACTTCTGCCCACTGTCTCTTCCACCCTTGACCTAGGTTAACTATCCCCATAAGGATAGGACATGCCTAGGTTAGAAATATAGACACACCCAGAAACCTTACATGCTGCAAATCCTAGCGTGTCCCATACAACTAGGATACACACCATATAAAATCTCCTCGAGACTTTAAAGCTAGTGCAGGGTGATCAATCCATCTCCAACTCCGTCTTGGTGCTAGTAGTCTCCCACCTCATGTCATGGTCCAACCTACTTGTAGGCCTCTAAAAGGAACAGTCAAATGATCCACACATCCAATAACTCTCGTCCTTCATGAGCTCCCTAGGGAGATATACCTCTACGATCTGTCCAACTGGCTCATCCTGTACGATACAACACTCACAGGCTGAGACCCTAGGATACAAAACAATCCTATGATCGACCAACCATCAAGCCAAAAGACCATAAAGTAATTCAACAAAGAAAACACCTGTCTCCCAACATCTAACTTAATCATTATAAACAACAATTAACCAGACGAAAGGGGATCAAGAACACATTTCATTATATTACAAAGTCATGCTGAATTTACAAAATAGAGGGTGGGACCACAAAATCACCCTTCATACAGGAGAATCTCCCATTACAAAGGACAAAACATGACCCTTCCATTCTACACGGATGTCATGGCTATAAAACCATTGTTTCCCTAGTATAACATCGACCCTATTCATATCCAAGTCCATAAACTTGGCCACTACATCAAATTCATCCTCCGCCTAGAGAAACTCATCGCGAAATTGTGCCTCAAAATTCACCTAAGTAGTGGGTTTATCCCTGAGTTCTCTCCACCAAGTAAGGGCCTTCCCCTTTAGGAGACCCCTCACCATATGTATCTTCCATGCATCTGAGAAAGGATAAAACTCAAAGTACACGTTCCAACAATTGAGCCAAGAGTCTACAACCTCTTGTGTCCTCTCCTTCTTCTCGCCCACAAAAGCAACAGACGTGAAGGAAGGAGCTATGGCAACCGTGCCTGGTGTAGGGGCTGAACTGACCACTAACCTTTAGAAGAATTAACACTAGCTCCCATAAATGTTGAATATTAGCCTACAAATCTTCTCGGACTTTGGCCATTTGCTCCTCACAATAAGATTTTTCTACGCTGTCCACCTCTTCCTGCTCATACTCAACAAGCTCCCTAACCGGTTGAGGGTGTTCCTCATGATCCAATAGGTTGTGATCAAAGTGAAGCTCAAGCTCCATAGATGAGGTAACGAGGATAAAGCACATGGTGCTGCAAGAAACTAAGCGCTGATTTTAGAAACTAATGAGAGAAAAAACATACTTTTACGCGAGAAAAGACGAGAAAGTATGTGAAAACTCCCCCACCTACCGATGCTCCACGCACCAAAGAGGGAAACTGTGTTGTGAATCCATGCAAGAGACCGTCTCCAAAGTCTTTCGTCATGCCCAAAGTAAGGTAAGTGTGTGTTAAACACCCCAAACTTGTTTTTACAAGTGAAAAAAACACAATATGTGCTTTTCTCTAAAAAACAATAAGGTGCATTGTTTAAAAGAGGCAAGGAAAAAAAAAAAAAAAAAGAGGCGCCCGAACAATATTAGTCCCCCCTTCCACGTTTTACTTACAAAAATGAACACATGCTTTTATGCTTTAAAAAACGTGGAGCTGTTGCGTTCAAACCCTAGGCAACTATTGTTCAACAACTAGCCGCCCAACACCTACACATGTGTCAGGTTTTGTCTACCAAATGCACACTCACTGCTTTTCAAGTCCCTACACGCGCCATCTGTTGTACGGCCAAGTACAACCTCTGTATGACCTCCTATACTAGGGTTGCACGTCCCTGTACAGTCCATGCCTGGCCTGCGATCTTGCCCGACCATGTGCATGTCACCATTTGGCCGCCCAAGTGGACTTTCCCTATTTTGCGCCAAGGTACGGGAGGCCAAGGAGCTTCGTGTCACCCGTACTAAGGCCAAAATTCGTGTCCACTGTCACCTATGGGAGGCCAGGCCTCGTGTCGCCTATAGTGTGGCCAAGACGTGGATCCCACTGTCAAGGACCCCAATTTAGGCTTCCCACTAAGCCAATTATGTGCTTTGGAAGACTTACTATCTACAAGTTCTAAGAACGAGAGATATATTCATTGCATAATGCATGCGCACGCATCTCTGCTTGCTTGAAATTGATTTCGTGTGACTGCTTGCTATGATGTGTCTAGTTCATGGGCAGGAGACGCCCACCCGTGAACCGTGTGAATGCTCTGTTTTGACATGGTTTGCGGCATGTGAACAGGTGGTAAGTATCTCGTTTAACCCTTTAATTATTGGCCAAAGGTTTTATAACCATTGGGCATTCAAACTTCAATAAAGTTTGGACCGCCCCTGGGTTGTGCCCGGGGCTCAAGGGCCATGCGTGGGCAGCCTAAACTTTGGGCACCCCCCTTTGGTCATTTAAACCCACCTGGTGGCTACTTTAATGTGTGGGCACTTAATGGAAGTGCCCACCATTAATCTAGGTGGGCTATGCCACTTGCCCTAAGAGGATTCGACCACCCTTCTCCTCCTCTCCACCAACCTTTCCCACCACTCCCTCCTCCCTCCTCACGTATCAAAAAAACAGCGCTTCTCTCTAGCTAAACCCAAGTGCTCCATACTACAATACACGGTACTGTACGCTACTATACCTGTTTCTGCACCGCCTGCCGTATACCTGTTCTACACTATATCCGTACTAACTACTGTGCGTTGTTGTACCTGTTCTTGCACCGTCTGTCGTACCCATACTGTACCTAGCTACTCTCTACTGTCGTAATGTACACGACCACTACCTACCGCACTTGACTTGTCAAATCCCCATAGGATCTCCTCGTAGAACGCTCTTGGTACAAGACTCGAAACCTACAAACAAACCAAACAAACGTGAAGGGGGTGCAGGCCTCACCTCCCAACCTTGACAGCCGTGGGCAAGCCCACAAGTCTTGGCTGTCCCCACCGAGCCACAAGCTGAGCTAACTAGATGGACGTACCGACCAATCTCCACCTCGTGACGTCCCATACCGCCACGAAGCTACCCTCATAGGCCTCGAGACTGCTCTGCCGGTCTCAACTGCATAAAGTAGGTGCACGTCTGCACTAGATCCAAGCTCCTGACCATAGAGCTCTCACAAAGACACGCGAGACTCTATGAACTAATGACTAACCTTGGCCACCCTTTTATAGGCTCTTGGTCGGTCATCAAGCGTCCACACTTGGGCGCCCGCCCGTCCATACTTGGGTGCCTGCCCGTTAGTCTATCCCTGACTCAACTCGTCAATCAGCCTGCCTAGCTCCAAGCTTCACCAAACCTCGAAGCTAGTCTTGTGTGCATGTAGCACACGGTAGATACACACTATGCACATGACATACTCCCCTTCCTCTAAGAGCTCACTCCTAAGCTCACTAAAAAGCCAAGATAATCTCTCTGAAGGGTAGTCAATGTCTCCCATGTTGCGTCCTCCTCCACACTATCCTTCCACTTGATCTTGTATTCCGTGATGAGCGTATTACGCAATCTTCTTTCACGAAATCCAAGAATCTTTTCAAGTTCGTATGAAACAAATGTCATGTCCTCGACATCTATGATTTCTTGAGGAGTAACTAACTGGTTTGTTCACCCACTACTTCCTTAAGTCTAAGGACATGAAATACAGGATGAACTTTCACATGAGAAGGCAAATCCAATTCATATGCGACTGAACCAATCCGTTGTGTAATACGAAATGGTCCACAATATCTAGGGGAATAATTTCGGAGATCGACTTGTCCGTAAAGTCTCGGAATCTTTCGGAACTCGCAAATACACCATCGTTCCTTCAAAGAACTCTCTGGGTGAACGATGTCTATTAGAATAAAATCTGTCTCTATCGTGAGCACTTCTAATAGATTCCTTCGCAACTTGTAACATTTCTTGCATATCTTGCAAAAAATTACATGCTGCATCATGCTGAAGTCCTGAAAATCCTGTTGTAACAGGTGATCTAGGTTGAAAACCATACATAAGCATAAAAGGACTAAAACCTGTACTCGTATGCTTAGTACTATTATATGCAAATTCTAACATAGGAAGATAATCCTCCCATGAACTCTGTCTTTTGGAGACATATGCTCGAAGCATATTCTCCAAAATTTGATTAGCTCTTTCAATTTGGCCATCAGATTGAGGATATTATGAGGAACTCAAATTCAAAGTTGTTTCCAACTTCTCAAAAACAAGTCTCCAAAAGTCACTTGTAAACTTAGAGTTCCTATCACTGACTATGTCCTGCGGTAATCCATATAGTCTAAACAATTGCTCAAAAAATTACCGTGCTAATCGCGTAGTTGTAATAGTCTTCCGTATCGGTAAAAATCTAGCCATTTTTGTCGAGCGATCCACCACAACCCAAATAGAATCGTGGCCTTAACATGTTCTTGGCAATCCGGTAATAAAATCCATGGAAATGCTTTCCCATTTATTACCTGCGATTTGCAAAGGATGCAACATCCTAGCCTGTCTAAAGCATTCAACTTTATTTGCTTCACAAACTTGATTGCTTCACAAACTTGACACTTGAGAACATAATCTTCTACATTCCCTTTCATCTTCGGCCAACAAAAAGTGTGTTTCACTAATGATAATGTCCTGTGTACCCCAGGGTGTCCAGCAGAAGGGGCGTCGTGACACTCCTTAAGAATCTTGGACCTAATGTCCGGAATCTGTGGTACACAAATTTTGTCATTACAGAATAGTAAACCATTCCAAATCATGCACTGATCTCCTGCAGCCTGAATGGTAGGCTGCTCAGTCATTGAGTCTTGGTCAATTAATGAGCTCCCGTCTTGGATCTTCTGCCAAAATGGCCCAAAATAACGATCAGTCCTGCAAAGCCCTCTCAATGACTGAAATAAGTCAATAGAAATCTCGATGAACGACAAAGTATTCACCTCTCTAATTCGACTAAGCGCATCTGCGACACTATTCATTGACCCTTTTCGATAACAAATATCAAAATCAAAATCTTGCATTAATTCAGCCCATCGAGCTTTCCTTCCTCTCAAATCATCTACATCACACACATACTTGATTGACTGATGATCAGTCAATACCACAAACTTGGAGCCATATAAATAATGTCTCCAAACCTTGAGAGCGTGAATGACAGCATAAAGTTCCTTCTCAAGGGTTGGCCAACGAAATTGAGTATCGTCTAGCTTTTTACTTTCTAAAGCAAAGCAACAAGTCTACCATCTTGAAATAGAGCAGCTCCGATTGCATAGTCACTGGCATCAGTTTCAAGAACATAAGGGCGACTAGGATCGGGTAATGCTAAGATAGGTGCTTCCTTGACTTTATCTTTCAAAAGTCCGAAGGCCATATCCAGATCATTATTCCAAGTGATAGGCTGATTCGACTTACGTCCACGACCTTTCAACAAGTCGGTCATCGGTAGTGTGAGCTAAGAGTACTCCCGCACAGATTTTCGAAGAAAAAATAACAAAACCGAGAAAAGAACAAAGTTCTCACCGTCTGCAGTATAGGCCAAGCCAGGACCTTCTGAACTTGGTCATAGTCAATGCTCAACCCATCTCTAGTGATCTTGTGTCCCAAGTAAATGATTTCTGTCATAAAAAAATCACATTTACTTAATTTACCATATAGTCAATTATGTCTTAAAATAGTTAAGACAATCTTGAGGTGTCTAATGTGATCCTCAAGAGTACGACTATATACCAAAATATCATCCAAGAACACTACCACAAATTTTCCCAAATGTTCACGAAAAAGATCGTTCATCATTTGTTGGAAAGTGACTGGAGCATTGGTTAACCCAAAAGGTAATACCAGAAACTCGTAATAGCCATACCTAGTCCGAAAGGCGGTTCTTTCAATATGCCCTTCATGAATATGTATCTGGTGATAGCCAGTACGTAAATCTATCTTTGTGAATACTTCGCTCCAGCTAACCCGTCAATCAAGTCATCTGATCTAGGGAGAGGATAACGGTTCTTAATTGTCAACTTGTTCAATCTCTTGTAATCTATACACATTCTCCAGGTATTGTCCTTCTTTCTCCTGAGTAACACAGGTGCACCCCAAGGTGATTTACTTGGACGGATCTGGCCCGTCCTCAAATAATCTTTGAGTTGTTTAGCCAACTCATTTTTCTCAGCTTGGCTCATCCTGTAAGGTGGAATACTAACTGAGTGAGCACCAGGGACCAAGTCAATACGATGATCTACTGCCCTTTCAAGTGGTAAGCCTAATGGCAGTTCCTTAGGAAATACATCTTGAAACAAATCAAGTATCTTCTTTAATTCGTTGCTTTCAAACACACTTAATTCATTGACATCCATAGTAGGTATGAGAAATGAAGAAAGTGGAATCAAGACACAATGGAAAGCAGTATACAAAGAAGAATCCATTATATTATCAAAATCAATTGTATGTTCAAGAGGTCCCTGAGAGGGATGTATACAATCACCTAACATACAATACTAGGTGTTCCTATGTTCAAAAGAAAAAGTATCACTAGACCAATCTATCTGGACTTGAAGAGTCTTAAACCACTCAATCCCTAATAACAAGTCTACATGCTCTAGATGCATAACATAGCACTCCAGAAGATCTTCGTAGTCCTAAATCCGGATTGGTAGCTTTTCCACCTTTCGATCCCATACTTACCAACCCACAGGTAGGCGTACCTCATAGTTATGATCGCTGGGTGTTGTGTCAAGACCAAATTTCTGCACAAGTTTGTAATTAACAAAATTGTGTGAGCTGCCAGGGTCTAGAAGAATGTGGATTCTATGGCCATTCACTTCTCCATAAACTCGGAGAAGATCATACAAGCCAAAAACTTTAGAGTTGAACAGACAATCAGAACATGAACTAGGGCAAGAAAGTACACTAACTGACGTACCTGTCAAAGACAACTGGTTAGCTGCCTTTGGCTTGGGTCCTGCGTTGGTCTTTGCACCCTTCGGCTTCAGGCACTCCTTACGCATATGTCCCTTTTCTTCGCAGATGAAGCAACATTCCTCCTCCTTAAGCTTCAAAGCCTTGAGGAAACATTTTTTCTTTACGGGGGTCGAAGTAGAATTCTTCGAAGATTGGTCTGAAGACTTTCCTTCTGTCGTACTAGCCATCAGTGCGGAGAACTTTCTTTTGTACTTGTTCCCCTGCTCGGTAATGGGTTTAGACTTGGAAGAGATCATTGTATCATCATAGATACGAATGGAATGAATGGCCTCGTCCAAAGTTTTGCATTTATTGTTTTTAACCTGTAAACGGTACAAGTCGGGTAAACCGGCTACAAAGAAAACCAAAAGAGTAGTGGAATCCATCTTCGTAGATTTCATTTGCAAGTCCCTAAATTTCTGGAGATAGACCTCATAAGTGAGGTTTTGCGAGATCATGGTCAAAGTAGCAAACCGGGCAACAATATCATAGTCATCCTCTTTCTTGAAGACTTCTTCGAACTGTGCCCAAGTCGTTGGTTTAGGGTTGAGTTCTTTCCACCAAAGTAAAGCTTTGCCTGAGAGGAAGCATGCTGCTAATTGGATCTTTTTGCCATCGTCATATGGATGAAACTGAAAATGGACTTGCCACTTATGAAGCCAAGTGTCCACTATCTCTTTGGTACGTTGCTTTTACTCGACCCCAAACTGTTCCGGAGTAATATTGGAACCTAAAGCAGATGCCAAAGTATCCATACCCGAAAGAGTAGATAGGGTAGTGCTCAACAATGAGATGGAGTTTTGTAAAGCCTGTATCTGCGCGGCGATTTGTGCTTGACGTTCCGAGAAAGAAGCTTCGAGTGCAACTTTAAACTCTTGGAAATCTGATTTTTTGAAACAAAATCGTCGAAAAGATCGCCTTCAGTGGCTTCCATAGCCAGCACGTCTTCACGTTCGGGAAGAGGTTCCATCTCGGATTTTGGGGTTGACATCTTGAAGAGGGCAAGGTGAGAGAAAAGATTTATCTTGCACAAGGAAGAGTGCTAGAGAGCTTGAGAGCTTGAGAGAGGTGTGGCAAGAAGCCCACTTTAGGGGTATTTTATAAGTCTCTCTAAAAGCACTTTGATTTTTTGTATGGCTTTTGGGTTTTTTTTTTTTAATGCTAGATGGCTTTTATAATAGCCACATATAAGGCTTGTAAAAGCCACACTAAAAAAAAAAAAACATAAAAGCCACATATAATCTACTAAAAGCCACACGTTTCTTTCTTTTCTTTTTTTACGCTCTTCAATTTGTTTTAAACCCCACGCTGCAAGTTCTAAAGAAACGAAAAGCAACGTGCGTTTTAAAAAAAAAACAAAAAGCATTGGTCGCCGCGTTTGCTTGCCTACGTGCATAGTTGCATTCAAACGCGTTTGATACGCGAAGCAAACGTTTACAAACGTTTGAAAAAAAAACGTTTGAAAAAAATTTCAAACGTGGACTTTTTTGGGGGTTTTTTTTAACGCTTCGTCGCCCATCGCATCTCTTGCGCCCCCGCCCACCGTCTCTCTCTATTTCGCCCCGCCCATCGTGTCAAGGGAGTCGAGCGTATCTCTCTTGCAAGTTGCGCCCACTCTCTCTCGAATGACGAATCTGCCCGCCCATCGTGTCTTGAGTCTAGACTCTCTCGAGTCTCTCTCTTGCTCGACTGTGCAGGCACAGCAGGTTGAGGCAGCCCTGCACAGTGCACACAGCCGGGCAGCCCATCTCTCTCTCTTGCGTGATTGTGCAGGCACAGCAGGCTGAGGCAGCCCTGCACAGTGCACACAGCCCATCTCTCTCTCTTGCGTGACTGTGCAGGCACAGCAGGCTGAGTCAGCCCTGCACACAGTGCACACAGCCCATCGATTCTCGAGCAGCAGTCTTTCTCTATTGAAATTTGAAGGCCCAGCACTGCCACTCGCCAGCAAGCAGCAGCAAGCACCTTCCACTGGTGGGACTCAGCAGGTGGGAGTCGGGACTCGGGACGAATATACAGGTAAGTTGGTAACAGGGTTTTAACTTGTGCAAATGGGACGAAAGCACAAAGCTGAATGGGAGCATGTGTCCATTTTGAAAACAGCTGAAAAAGGCCAGACTACATGTAGATGCAAATATTGTGGGCACACTTGGGATGGTGGTCCATCGCGAATAAGGGCACATATTCTTGGTTTATCAGGTCATGGTGTGGGAAAATGTAATGCTGCACCCCAAAATGTAAAAGATGTATGTCGCAGATTGCATGTGGGTGGAGTGCAAGACTCCATGGCAAACATTGATGCATGCGTATCTGATTTGGGAGAGGCTTCTCATGGTAGTGTCGATGTACATGCATCAAATAATGCAAGTGGTATTGGGCCTTCTAGCTCTCAACAGCACGTGAGCAGAAAGAAGGTGTCAAAGACACAGGGTGCTCTAGCTAAAGCTTGGGATGTACAAGCACGAAAAGAGGCAAACATTGCTCTTCGTCGCTTCTTCTATGCGGAAGATGTTCCTTTTTGGAAAGTTAGAAGCCCATATTTTCTTGACATGGTGAAGGCAATTGGGCAAGTTGGGCCAAGCTATAAGCCTCCCTCATATAACAGCTTGCGTACAAAAGAGCTTGTGGATGAAGTCAAATGCGTTGATCGTGACTTGCTAGACATTAGAGAAAAGTGGAAGAGATATGGATGCAGCATTGTTTGTGATGGATGGTCAGATGCAAGGCGCAGGCCAATTATCAATGTAATGGCTACCATCCATATATGGGTCTGTTTTCATAAAAGCAGTTGATACAAGTGGGGAGTTCAAATCTGGCGAGTATATTTTTGGCATCTTGAAAGATGTAATCCTTGATATTGGCCCCGATTATGTAGTGCAGGTGTGTATGGATAATGCCTCAAATTGTTTGCGGGCTGGTGATTTGATCGAGCAAGAGTGGCCTAACATCTTCTTCACTAGATGCACTTGTCATTGTTTGGATCTATTGTTGGAAGATATTGGCAAGCTTCAATGGATTGCTCCTATTTTGGCTCAAGCAAATCTAATTGTGACATTTGTTACACGGAAGCACACAATCTTGGCTTTGTATCGTCAATTTAGTAAAAAGGAATTATTGAAGCCATCGATGACGCGCTTTGCTTACTCTTTTATAATGCTGGTGAATTTATTGGATGACAGATGCTACAATGGGTTGCGTCGTATGGTTGTTAGTGAAGCTTGGACAAGGAAAAAGGTCTCACGTACCGTGAAAGGCTTGGATGTGGCTAACATTATATTGGGTGCAAGCTTTTGGCAGGAGGCTAAAGTGATTGTGAAAATTTGTGCACCTATTTTAAAGATCCTTCGTCTTGCAGATAGAGAAGGCGCCACCATGGGTCTCATGTATGAGATGACAGATCGCATGGTTGAGAAGCTGCAGGTTGTAGGAGGAGTGGATGCAAATAAACTGCAAGACATTAAGAATCTTAGTGTGGATAGGTGGGATATGATGCATTCACCTTTACATGCTGCAGCCTATGTTTTGCATCCTATTTGGAGAGCTAAGAATCCTGGTGGTGACAGAGAGGTGCATGAAGGTTGGATGACTGTCATGGAGAGATATACAAAATATGATGTGGATATGCAAGGTGTTCTATGTGATGAACTTGACACTTATAAGTCCGAAGCAGGTGCATTTGCTCGTGCTGTGGCTAGAGATGAGAAAAGAATGCATCAAGCTGTCAAATGGTGGGAAACATTTGGGGCCCAGACACCCAAATTGCAACAGCTGGCTATAAGGGTGCTCTCACAAGGGACTTGTGCCTCCCCATGTGAGAGAAATTGGAGCACATTCTCTCTTATCCAAACAAAGAGAAGACCAACCTTCGCCTTATCAACAAGATCAAGCAAGGAGGCTACGAAAAGATGGAGGTCACATTGGAAATGATTAACAAGGAGAATGATGATGATAGATTTCTTGCATTGCAAGAGACACAAGAAGAGGAGCAAGAGGATGTTGTAGCCTCATTATCGCATACGGGGGCAAGCAGAAGTGATATCGTTGGCACCAGTTCCCTTGGTGAGCATGATGATGATGATGATGATGATGATGATGATGATGACGATGATGATGATGATGATGAGGAGGAGGAGGAAGAAGGGGAGGATGACTCTATTTCAGAGAATGATCTATCATGATTCATTTAGGTGAAGACTCGCGTAGAGTCTAGTTTGTATGAGTCATGACCATCTCCCCTTCCTTCCTTGTTGTTTAGTTCTGTAGTTGCCAGGGCACTTTTTACCTTCTTTAGGAGGGGTTTTTTCCCCTGGCTTTATCATTTTGTATCAGCTGGCTTTTGTTCTCTAGAGTCTAGACTCTACACTAGTCACTCTAGAGTCTACACTGCAGTTTGAACTTTGCGCAGTGCACAATGCGCATTTCAATTTTCAATTTTCATTTGCTTCAATTCAATTGCTAGTTTTGAGGTGCTTCATGTTATGATGTTTTAATGTTCAAGTAAATATGGATTTGTTTAAAAAATGCTAAAAAATTAGGGTTGCGTTTGATTCAAGTCAAGGGTTTGAATCAAACTCGTATCATACTTTCATACTCGTTCGCGTTTGACGTTTGATTGACGTTTGAAAAAACTATGCCTACGTGTACGGGCCCGCCGACCGCAAGCGTGTACCACCCGCCTGCGTGCACCAATTGGAGTGCCGCCTGTCCGCTTATTCTTGCTGCCCGTATGCGCACGCCGCCTACCTACCTGTGTGTACTAGCCTACGCACCTGCACCGCTTGTCAGTGTGTGTATTACCCGCTTGACTGGTGCAACGCTCATGCTGCTGGCCTCTTCATACAAGTGGGCTACGCAGCAACCATACAAGCGCTACACAGCTACAACCGGCGACCTTCTCTCTCTCTCTCTCTCTCTCTCTCACAAAAACACAACCGACTGGCTTTTTCTTTTCTCTTAAACTGTTCATACAGTTGAAAACACCTAAGCCCTTCTTCTTGCAAAGCAAACAACCCATACAAAACCACAACCTTCATCACAGGTTCCTACGATGCAAAAGCAACATGCTGAATTTTAAAAAAAACAGCAATCTTCTCGAACTCGTACCTTTTCATCACAGGTTCCTACGATGCGAAAGCAACATGCTGAATTTTAAAAAAAACAGCAGTATACCCAAAAAAACAGCAATCTTCTCGAACTCGTACCTTTTCATAGACCTCATCTTCTCTACCTACCGACTTGCTCGTTCTCGAGGCTTGCTATGATACCACTGTCAAATCCCCAAAGGATCTCCTCGTAGAACGCTCCTGGTATAAGACTCGAAACCTGCAAACAAACCAAACAAACGTGAAGGGGGTGCAGGCCTAACTCACCTCCCAACCTTGACAACCGTGGGCAAGCCCACAAGTCTTGGTTGTCCCCACCGAGCCACGAGCTGAGCTAACTAGATGGACGTACTAACCAATCTCTACCTCGTGACGTCCCATACCACCACGAAGCTACCCTCGCGGGCCTCGTGACTGCTACCAGCCTCGGCTGCATAAAGCAAGTGCACGTCTGCACTAGATCTAGGCTCCTAACCATAGAGCTCTCACAAAGACACGCGAGACTCTATGAACTAATGACTAACCTTGGCCACCCTTTTATAGGCTCTTGGCCGGTCATCGGGCGTCCACACTTGGGCGCCCACCCGTCCATACTTGGGTGCCCGCCTGTTAGTCTATTCCTAACTCAGCTCGTCAATCAGCCTGCCTAGCTCCAAGCTTCCCCAAACCTCAAAGCTAGTCTTGTGTGTGTGTGTAGCACACGGTAGATACACACTATGCACATGACACGACTACTTTGTTGCGTGCCAGCTAAACGCGACCAACACCTGCAGTACCCAATTGCCCTGCTGAGTACCACAGCTTGGGAGAAGTATCTACCGCTCATAGAATTTGCATATAATAACACAATGCATGCCTCCACAGGAAAGGTGCCGTTTGAGATTGTATATAGCAAAGTGATATTGTCACCCATCCTACGCACTAACGATGAGTATATTAGAGGTCTTGATGTTGCCTTTGCACAAGTGCGGATAGCCATTGCTCGTTCATAGGATAAGCATTAGAGGGCGGCCGACAAGCATAGAAGAGAGGTGGGCATCAAACCGAATGTTTGGGTACAGCTGAAATTTGCAAAAGCAAGACTCCATACGAGGCCAAGAAAGGAGGGAGCATGCCCTAAACTCTACCAGGTATTACGGACCTATTAAAGTTATGAAGCAAATCAATGAGGTTGCTTTCTGTCTTGCATTGCGAAATCATTGGAGGAGTCACAATGCCTTTCATGTGAGTTTGTTGCGGAAGTATGTGGGGCCAGAGCCAGAAGAGCCTGTCACACGAGCTACCGGAGGTTGATGAGCTAGAAGAAGATCTTCAACATGAGCTGTAACACGCGGAAGCTCTGGGGGTCTTCTTTCAGCCCTAAACACCACTGAGAACACGCTGATGCAAAAACGCAAACAGAAGGGAGAGTAGAGAGAGAGAGATATGCTGGAAATTCAGTATATTTCTGATGGTACAAAAAGGTACCAGCATCTACAGCTCTAGGCTGCCTTCATGAAAAAGGTGGTATACACTCAAAACAATACCTAGTCTAAGACCCAACTCACAAAGGAGTTGAATGATTACAACAATGAGCATGTGCCTCCTTATATAGCCCTTTGGACTCCTAGGAGTGCTGGCCGACCACCAGTCGGCTGGCCGACTGGTCATATACTACATTAAATGCTGTGCCGTCTGGACATAATCCCATATAATGCTGCGCTTTCAGCCACCTTGTCCTCTGGTCCAGCCAACATCATCCTCTGATGCAGCCGACAGTCCCCACTTGCAGCTGACAGCATCCTCTTCATGTCCTCCATGCCTTGCTCCAAGTCCACACTAGCCACTTCTGCACTCTTTGCTCCTACTTCTGGAGCTAATGCTCTTTTTCTGGCTGCCCCCTTCTGGACTAGCTCCAGAGAATGTCCATTGCATTTCATGCACGACATGAGCACATTGTGTTTCACAAGGAGAGAAAGCTACTTGGTGGTAAGCTTACCTTGTGAAGTTCAAAAACTACTTGCCTGCTATCAACGTGAAATGGGTACATGAAGATTCAAGGATAACCCACAGCTTCTTCAAGCATATTTGTAGGCTTTTCACTTGAGGACAACTGTTTAGAAGCCGATGGGTATGTCACCATTTGGCCACCCAAGTGGACTTTCCCTGTTTCGAGCCAAGGTACTAGAGGCCAAGGAGATTTGTGTCACCCATGCTCAGGCCAAGATTCGTGTTACCTACAGGAGGCCAGGCCTCGTGCCACCCATAGTGTGGCCAGGACGTGGAACCCACTATCAGGGATCCCACTTCAGGCTCCCCACTAAGCCAATTCTGTACTTGTGAAGACCTGCTATCTACAAGTTCCAAGAATAGAAGATATATCCATTGCACAATGCATGTGCACGCATCTCTGCTTGCTTGAAACTATTTTCGTGTGAAAACCAGCTATGATGTGTCCACTTTACGAGCAGGGAATGCACACCCCTAAACCATGTGAATGCTCTGTTTTCTGACATGGTTTGTGGCATGAGAACAGGTGGTAAGTATCTCGTTTAACCCTTTAATTATTGGCCGAAGATTTTATAGCCTTTGGGCATTGAGACTTCATTAAAGTCTCGACCACCCATTGTGTTGCGCTCAAGGCCCAAGGGCCATGTGTGGGCACCCTAACATTGGGCACCCCCCCTTTGGTCATTTAAACCCACCTGGTGGCCAATTTAATGTGTGGGCACTGAATAGAGGTGCCCACCATTAATCTAGGTGGGCTATGCCACTTGGCCTAAGAGGATTTTAGCCCACTTCTCCTCTCCACCAACCTTTCCGACAACTCCCTCCTTCCTCACGTATCAAAAAATGGCGCTTCTCTCTGACTGTGCCCGTCTGCACCGGCCGTGCACCCTACTGCAAAACCCGACTGCTCCACACTGCCATACACGCTACTGTACGCTGCTGTACCTGTTTCTGCACCGCCTGTTGTACCTGCTGTACCTACTGTATGCTGATGTACCTATATCCGTACTAGCCACTGTGCGCTGCTGTACCTGATCCTGCACCGTTTGCTGTACCCATATTGCACCTAGCTGCTCTCTACTGCCGCACTGTACACGACCAGTATCTACAGCACCCAACTACTTTGATGTGTACGTGTTGAACACAACCAGCAACCACAGTACCCGACTGCCTTTGAGCAGAAATTAGTTTAGACTGGAGTTAACCAGATTTGACATACCAACTATTTGATTGAGATTGGAAACACAAAAATAAAAGTCAATGTTGAAGCACTATGTAAAGGGAAAGATCTTTTTTTTTAATAACTACAAAGGAGTGTCACAGATAAGTACCTTGCGACAACCTTCACTTCATTAGACACACATGTAGGTAATGGGGCAAAGCGGCTGCCTCGAAGTGCTCGACGCTCGTCTTCTGAAAGATTATCAAGTTGGGCAGAGGCATCATCAAGCTTGATTTCCCTCATCTAAAACATAGAAACACAACAGAAAAACAAGAATTTAAAATAATGAAACAACCAATGGCCTAAAAGTAGTCTCATTCCACCTCATTAAACAGAACACAAATTCAAAATAACAACACGGCTTAATAGAGGACAAGGAAGAACCAAAAAAAAGCTATCCAATATATGTAATTACCACATATAAGAAAAATAGAATTATAATTTATAAATGATTGCTGAAATGAATATGCATACGTTTCAACAAATGCACTTCTTAAAATGCTACTAAAATTGCAAAAGCTTTTAAGAAGAGAAAAATTGCTTCAACATGTGAAGACAGCCCAACATCCTCAGACTTCGAATAAAGCTAAAGTTGTTGAAGAAGGATACAAATTGTACCAAGCCCATGCCCATGCCCCTTTCTTCCTTCCTTTCACACTCTGTTGCTTTCGTTCCTTGTTTCTTTTCTTTCTTTCTTCCTTCCTTTCTTTTTTTCACGTGCACCCACTGTACTAAAGTGCCACGTGTCACCACTTGGCTTCCTAATCATCCCCACTGGGAAGCAAGACATAATGTGTATCCAAAAGCTATGTATGCAGGACATCTTGAGGTGCTGGTATGACTAGCCATCATGGTGTTCTTTGATGCCAACATAACTAGTAGGCACTCACTAGAGTTGGGGACTCTGCTGGTATGATCAGTATTCCCTTGGGCTCTCCTAGTATGACTAGTACTCCCATGTCCAGTATGACTGGATTTTGCTAGTATGACTAGCATTCGCTCTACCTAGTATGACTAGATGTCTGATGGCAAGAGTGGTGTCCCACCAATATTACTGGGAGCATACCTATTCAGGTACCCTAGTATGACTAGAGCCCTATGATTTGGTACAAGTTCAAAGAACGGGAGATTTTCAAAGTATATGTGCATTTGCATCACTCATGTTTGTGTGATGACTTACTAGATTTCATAAATGAATGCCTTGTTTTCATAAGCTGCATGAGATGTTTTGGGTCGGTCTTGTAGCATTGGGGATGTCGAATTACTAGCTACAAAACCATGCGGGTGCCTTATCTCTTAACAAGTAGTTGGTATTTTGCAAGGTTCCAAAGTGAAGCCAGAATTCAGCCAAGAAGCCATATCTGGGACTTGGCCAAATTTTTGAGTCTTCTGTGTTCACAATCATTAACAAATGAGTGTGGGAAAGGCTCTTGCCTTCATTTCACAATTTGAAATGGCTTTTCTTGAGGAGGACTACACCAAAAAGTCCAAACTCAGACAGGTTAGTCACCATCTTAAGGCCACTGCTAGCTCTTGGTGGTTAGCGGAGAAGCTTCTTGGTATTGCTCCCAAGACCTAGGAGGCTTCAAAGCCGCATTCCGAAAGCAATTTTTGCCTCCCGACTTTGAGAAGAGAAAGTGCAGGCATATCATACCCACTTTTGGAAAGTTTTCCTCAAGGTTTTACCTTTTATGTAAATCTCAGAAGCAGAGAAAATGCACGAGTTTGATGCTGGATTGCAACCAATCTTCCACGATGAACTTGATCTCTATCCACATGCCACTTTTCAAGAACTTGAAGCCTCAGCTATGGCTGTAGAAAAGGTACATGTAAAGTACCTTACAGAGAAGACAAATGCATGCCTTGGGAAGGACAAGAAGGCTGGTCTGTATCTATGTAAGAACCGACAACAAAAGAGGCATGACGTGCAAGCTATAAGAGCCAAATAAGGCTGAAAATGCCCTCATAAGGCAAGACAAGCTTGCTCTTGTATGCCATATTCAAATTAAAAAAGTAATGAAGAAGGGTGTTTCCTCGTACTTGATTTTTGTTAGAGATATGGTTGAACATAGTAATGTGCATGTGGATCCACTAGATGTTAAGCGGCTGAATTTTCTACGTAGTTATTGCAAAGTCTTTGCCGGCCAGCTTGCCTCTAGCTGGGCTGGAAGATAACACCAAAGAGTTGATTCCTGGTAGCTTACCTCCTAACCGACTAGACTATCAGGTTAGCACGAGTCAAAATTTACTAGCACATTCTTTGATGACATCTTAATCTTTTCAAAGCATGAGGAAGAACATGCAAAGCATTTGGCTATTGTCTTTGAGAAGCTTTGGAAGCACAAGCTCTATATCACTGGCAAGAAGAGTGAGTTCTCTCTCAGAGATCCAACACCTTGACACAGTCAATATATTGATGGGCCTCATCTTTAGAGATGCATAGAAAATTTACTATTACATTCTTTGATGACATCTTAGTCTTTTCAAAGAATGAGGAAGAACATGCAAAGCATTTGGCTATTGTCTTTGTGGAGCTTCGGAAGCACAAGCTCTATATCAATAGCAAGAAGAGTGAGTTCTCTCTCTTGGAGATCCAGTACCTTGAAAAAGTCTCCAAGAAGGGTGTGCACATGGATCTTGGAAAGGCGCAAGCTCTGAAAGGTTGGCTTCAACCCAAGAATGTACATGAAGAGCGTAGCTTAATTAGGTTATACCCGTACTACAAAAGGTTTAATTAGGTTATACCCGTACTACAAAAAGATTGGCTTCAACCCAAGAATGTACATGAAGAGCGTAGCTTAATTAGGTTATACCCGTACTACAAAAGGTTTATTTGGCATTTTGCTCATTTGGCCTCTCCTTTACATCCATTGACAAAGAAGAGGGCTGTTCACAAATGGGGCTAAACTGAAAATGATGCTTTCATGGCATTGAAAGATGCCATTGTCATAGGGCCAGTACTCTTTGTACCCGATCTCCACAAGCCTTTTTCAATGGAATGTGACGCATCCGGGGATTGCATAGGGACTGTCCTAAACCAAGGACATGTTGTTGCATTTGAAACAAGAAGGTTGCAAGGAGTTGAGAAGCATATGGGTGTTTATGAGCAAGAGCTCATGGCTGTAAGTCATGTCACGATTGTGACTTAATCTCTCTTAATTATCCTTAATTACTCTTAATCATTGAAGAGACACCAGTGAAGGGTCACACCCTATCACATGGGTCATCACCAAAGGACACATCTATTCAAAGAGACGCATCTATTGATTAAAGGACACATCTCTATGTCCAAAGGACATGACTATTCATTCAAGAGTCACACCCTTTCATCAGGGATGTGCCTCCCTTTTCAAGCCCTATTTAACAAGGCCTTGTGTCTCAATGCAACTTTCCGCTCTAAGCATCTTACTTTTCAATGTTATGTCTTTTAATCATGTCTTATAAATCACTAATAGGCCAAGATGTCCTCACAATGGTATCAAAACAAACAAACTCCAACCTGTAGGATGCCCACAGTGCCAAACCCTAACCCTAAGAAAATCAACCAGCCTTAACCCTAAAATTAGCCTTAGCAGGGTTTGTATGGAAGAGCAGGAGAGAATGCCCGTGCAATTTCGGCCCCTTTGCCCAATTTAGCCTAATTTATGAAATCCCCCAATTTTCTATAATACACAAAAAAATGATGCCAAGCTATAGCCTCACCAGGGTACTCATAGCATAATATTGGGTCTTCTCTCCCATCTTTTCAAGCGCCGGTTGGTGATGGCCGCTCTGCCAAGCTGAATCGTCATTTTTCAACAGTTGCCTCCTTTTGAAGTGAAGCGCCACGATTATTGAAATAACAAATAGTATTTAAAGTCTTTTTTTAGACTTTAAAGGCTTTAAGCCTAAGGCCTTTAAGCCTTATGCTTTAAGGCTTTTAAAAGCCTTCCAAGCCACGTCAGGCAGCCCACGACCGCGTGGCCTGACCAACGACTCACATTTTTTTTTTAAGGAAAAAAAGATCGGCGCCCAATGCCAGCCATCCAGTTAACGGCTAGCCTCTCAACAAAACAAAAAAAGCGAACCAAATAGCAACCCAGCGAATCAACCACCTTTCGCCTACAGCCCGCGAACACATAACGGGGGGGCGGGGGGGGCGCGCGGGGGAGAGCAAATGATGCTGCTCTTGCCTCCTACAGCATGACAACCCTTGGTCTTCTCCCTTCGGTGGAATTTTCAGGTGTGTTCGTTCAAAGTATTGAAAAAAAAAATTTAAAAATCCCACAACAATGTGATCTTGCTTTATCTTAGAAACCCGTCACTTTATAGTTTTACGGGCACAGCACACCTCAGGCTGCAACATTACTCTTTATGGGCTGAAGACACCTACCTACATTTGCTAGATGCATCTCACCATTTGGCAAAAAAACCTCCGTCTCCGATGGCTTATGGCCGAGGAGACTTATGACCTGAGCTTTCTTCAAGACCCCCCTCCTTGGGCACCCCTTATGTCTTGGGCACCCCCTATGTGAAAATGGCATTTTCACAGCCCTAAAAAGGGAAATTTTCTGATTTTTTCTGGATTTATTGGGGTATTCTTTTCATTTTTAGGCCTTGTGCTGCTGGCCGACAGCCCCTTTACTCGGCCGACCAGCAGCCCACCTCATATATATAGCATAGCCTCATCATTTAGTCTTCCACCACATCAGTCACCTCTAGTGACCACATCATATACCAACATCTGTTGCTGCTGCCGGCACCTGCTCTACATCAGCATATCATTGTCGGTGTCAGGTCAGCTCCAGCGTTTTACCTCAGCTTATGGGACAAAAGCCCTCTCTGCTCTACAGTAGAGTACTTCAGTGTTTTACCTCAGCTCATGGGACAGCAGCCCTCTCTGCTACGCCTTGGGACAGCAACCCACTCTCTGCTACAGTACAGCACATCAGCATTTTATCATCACCTCATATCTTGGGACAGCAGCCAACTCTCTCGTACAGCACATCTGCATTTTTTCTTCTACAGTTCTCCTCGGGACAGCAGCCCTCTCTGCTCACCATCTCACATCATCGGGACGGCGGCCCTCTCTGCTTATCTTCATCGACACCTCTGGGGACAGAAGCCCTCTCTGCTCCTCACCACCACTCAAGTGTTGCAGCACCCTCATCACCAGAGCCTGCACCCCTCTGCATTCATCGACAAAAGCCTTCGACACCGACCAACACACGGAGTGCCTTTGCCTCACATCGACACGAGCCTTCGTCACCGACCCTGCTTCAGCTCCAACCTCATCCCGGTCTTCTTCTCAAAGTCTCCTCACATCAAAGGACCTCTTGTACATATTTTCACTCACCATCATTGTCATGTGCATGATAAATGCCATGGACATTCTCAGGTGTGCTGATCCAGAAGAGGCAGCCAGATAAAGAGTATGAACCAGATAGAATCGGAGATTGGAGCACAGAGTGCTATGGGTAATATGGCCTAAAGCAAGGCTTGGAGAGCAAGAGGAAAAGCCTGTCGACTGCACACAGATGACATAGGATGAAGACCAGAGCCTGTCGGCTGTACCAGAAGAGGTCGGCTGCAAGAAGGCGGTCCAGTACATGGTGTGGCGCAGCCCGACCAGCAAAAGAGGAATCCAAGCATCAGTCGGCTGGTCCGACAGCAGTCAGCCAGCTCCTGCAATGTTCCAGAAGGACTATAAAAAGCAAGTGTAGCTCTTCATTCTAGTCATTCAGTCCTTTAGGGATTGAAAAATTTAGGGTCCAAGTAGGGACCAGAATTTTGGTGTTTATCACCCTTTTCATGAAGACAGCCTAGGGCTGTAGAAGAGTACCTTTTTGTACTATAGTAATATACTGAATTTCCAGCACATCTCTCTCTCTCTACTCTACTCTCCATTTCTGCGTTTTGCATCAACATGTTTCCAGGAGTGTTCAGGGCTGAAAGAAGACCCTCAAAGCTTCCGCATGTTAAATTGGTATCAGAGCATCAGGCTCAGCAAAGCTAAACACTGAATCAGCCCCATATGATGGTGTAGAGGTCCAAGGTACAAGAAAGTACGCGGATACGAAGCCCAAGGCAAGGAACATAGAATCGGGAAGAGCTCCCAAGAGGTTTGTTGGTGGTGTTCCACAAAGCCAGAGGGGATGGCAGTCCTGTGAGCCAGATAGGTTTTCGGGCAACGGTCCCAAGGGAGGTTTATCCTCCAAGGGGTGATGTGAGAGTGCCAAACTCATTTCTCAGGAATGAAGACCAAGACGGTGTTCAGAGTCAGGGCAGGAATGGATGGTGGACTAGATGGAACTCATGCATAGATCTTATTATGAGAAAGAGTGGTTTAGGAGATCAGGCCGGGCTTTCAGAGAAAAAAGTTGCCAGGGATGGATGGATGACAAAGGGATTTCGGGAAAAGATTTGGGATGATGACAGTCATCCAAGAGCAGGTTGGAATCCCGTCATCAAGTTTAGTAGAGGGGGATGTCATGTGCATGATAAATGCCATGGACATTCTCAGGTGCTGATCGAGAAGAGGCAGCCAGATAAAGAGTATGAACCAGATAGAATCAGAGATTGGAGCACACAGTGCTATGGGCAGTATGGACTGGAGCAAGGCTTGGAGAGCAAGAGGAAAAGCCTATCGGCTGCACACAGATGACATAGGATGAAGACCAGAGCCTGTCGGCTGTATCAGAAGAGGTCGGCTGCAAGAAGGCGGTCCAGTACATGGTGTGGTGCAACCCGACCAGCAAAAGAGGGATCCAAGCATCAGTCGACTAGTCCGACAACAGTCTGCCAGCTCCTGCAATATTCCAGAAGGACTATGAAAATTTCAGAGCGTAGCTCTTCATTCTAGTCATTCAATCCTTTAGGGATTGAGTCCTTTAGGGTCCAAGTAGGGACCAAAATTTTGGTGTTTATCGCCCTTTTCATGAAGACAGCCTAGGGCTGTAGAAGAGTACCTTTTTGTACTATAGTAATATACTGAATTTCCAGCACATCTCTCTCTCTCTCTACTCTCTCTCCATTTCTACGTTTTGCATCAGCATGTTTCCAGGAGTGTTTAGGGCTGAAAGAAGACCCTCAGAGCTTCCACGTGTTACAATCATATATACACTCACTCACCCAATTCATGCTGTGTTGATTTGCTCTGATCTCTTGTACATATGGTCCTTTCGTCCTTTTGCCCTCACATGGTATCAGAGCAATCGTGAGCAAAGGGCTTGAAGACCTCGAGAGCACACAGCAAGGATCATCTACCCGCACTCCTGGAAGACTGCTCACAAAGTCACCAACAGCTCCTGGATGTTTCTCACGTATAGCCCACAGACCTCTCTCGTCTCTCTTTCGCTGATTCACAGCCTCCATCTCACGTTGGTTGATTCACAGCCGACAGGCTTTTTCTTGACTCTCTCTTTGCCAAAAAACAACTCTTCACTTGCTAATCAAAACGACCCTTTCCATGACCACAACACACTCGGGTTCCAACGATGCAACTAGAAACCATACGCTGATTTTTTTTTACAGCAATTTGCATGAAAAACAACAATCATCTCGAACTCATACCTCCTTTTGACCTCTTTCTTCTCTACCTACCAACTTGCACGCTCTTCGAGGCATGCTCTAATACCACTGTCAAGTCCCCACGGATCCCCTCGTAGAGCAATCCTGACACACGACTCAAAACCTGCAAAACAAAGCCAAACGACGTGAAGGGGATGTAGGCCTGACTGACCCCCCAACCATGACAGCCGTGAGCAAAACCCACAAGTCCTCGTTGTCCCCACCGAGCCACGAGCTGAGCTAACTATCAAGACGCACCAACCAATCTCTAACCCATGACGTCCCATACCGCCACAAAGCTACCCTCGCAGGCCTCGAGACTGCTATCGGCCTCGGCTACATGAAGCAGGCGCATGTCTGCACTAGATCAAGGCTCCTGACCGTAGGTCACTCGCAAAGAATCGTGAGACTCTATGACCAACGGACTAACCTTGGCCACCCTTTTATAAGCTCTTGGCCGGTCATCGGGCGTCCACACTTGGGCGCCCGCCCATCCACACTTGGATGCCTGCCTGTCAATCTATCCCTAGCCCAGCTTGGCAATCAGCCTACCTAGCTCCAAGCTTCCCCAAGCCTCAAAGCTAGTCTTGTGTGCGATACACTCTGTGCACATGACAAGTCGGTTGAGTGGTGGCGCTCAACTCTGCCCGACAGGCACCCTATCATGGGGTCCGCAAGGTGGGCGGCACAATTAGGCGGAGCAAGCGATGGAGTGGCAATGAAGAGTGGTGGAGTGGCAACCAAAAAATACCAACACCGCGGAGGTTGGCCGTACAGAACAAGCTTGTGAAAGGCCGAAAACCAGATTTGTCCATGCACATTGAGCAAAGCATGTGAACTGCTGCACCCTGCAAGAACTGCAACAAATCGATGAACTTGGAGCAAAAAGGGGGGAAAGGGGAGGGGGAGCAGGACAGAAGATGTGCATAGACTCAATGGTTGTGAGTTGACGGGATAATATTGTGTTTCGGGCATCTAGTACCTTAGGTAAGAGCTAACTTGAGTTAGTCAATTCTTTTCTTCAGAAGCTACAAGGCCAAGGACAGCCACACTTTTAAGTGGCGGAGAATCTGTACACAGATGGCAACCTTCTGCAAGAACGGGCTGCCCAAGGACTGAAGTATTTAAATGCATGCCTACGGGCCGACGGGTCAAACCATGTCCAAGCAGGGCACACGAGCAGGTCAAACCAGGTCTACACAGGGCATGTGGGCAGACAGGCAGCATGTTTAAATGGGCCAGACACATCAGGCAGACAAAGCAGTAAGGTTCAGCCTCATTACTTGTAAAGCAACATATTTCTAAGAATAATAGCATGCCATGTGCAGCCCAACCAGCTTTAAGTAGCCTAGACAACCCCCTTTCCCTCATTATTGCATTGTGATACTGTGAGCAGTCAGAAGTGCAACCAGAGCAGAGAGTCAGTAATAACTTCATAAGCCAGTGATCATCTAGAGACGAAAGTTTTAGGATAGACTATGGTTGCCGTGGAATGATTCTTCACTAGGATTATGTAGTTTACCTCTTATGCAACCTTGTCATTTGAGCGATTTGCCCAAAACAGTCCTAAAACTTAAAGTGAATGATGCACTTGAGTTATTTTAAATCTTCCACTGCATAGCTATCTCTGTTCAAGCAACATTTGCATAGTAATGTTCAAACTTTTTAGTTTCAACATTCGGCAAATACCAACTAGACACACATGCCAACAATAGTCAGACTTACACAAGCTAAGGAAACTAACCATAGGTAAGAAAAACCCATCTTCGGATTTGCTCTAACCCAATCAGCAAGGCAGATAATCTTGTAATACACTTGCAACAAGAGATTGGGCCTGGGAGGATCAATCGTCAACACCACAAAAACTATATTAGTTTTCAAGAAAGCCGAAGTCACAACTAGCTCAAACAAACGATTAACCTAGTCCATGGTTTTTGTGCCATGACATTTTAACAACACTCACTCTTCACGCAATCGTCGCAGACCTTCTCACTCTTGGTGTTGGGCGACAGATGTGCAAGGCGATACATGGGGTGGAGAAAGCACGTTCGAGGGGCATGCGGAGAGGCTAGAAAAATACCAGGGCACAAACGTCATACAATTAGTTTTTTTTTTTTTTTAATGCAAAGAGGTTATTATCTTAGTATCAAAACGAGATACATTACCCAAAGGTTATATCTTAAGCTTGGGCAACTTCCTGAGGACTGTTTTAGGAGCTAAACTCCTAATGGAGCCACCATTCTTAATGGCTAGATTGTAGGCTTGAGCAATGATATCCTTGATACCTTCTGTAGTGAGAGAAGTGCCTTTGCTAAGGCTATAATGTGCTACTGCTTTCCTATACCTCCAAAGTTCAGAGATGATAAGAGCTCTGATGGAGTGCCAAACTTTATAAATTGCTGGGTTCATCCTACCATTGCAGCCAATTAGGGCTTGTCTTCAATTAATGTTGTCAGTCACTCCACATGCCCTTGTCAAAATACGCAGCGGAGATGATAACCAAATCTGAGACCACGAGAGCAAGTAGAGTGCAGAAAATAGACAGCATAAGAGAAGAAGAGAGAGAGACGTGTAACTCTACTCTATATACACAAGATCCCGGAATGATACAAGATAATATGACAAGGGAGCAATGGGGCCATTTTATATGGCCCCCTTACTACAGTCGGCCTGCATCAGAAGTAGCCGACAAGCCCTAAACCTCCACGACTTGCCTGTCATCTCAAACTCCTTTGACAAGGCAGCCTTCGTCGCGCCAATGTGCTCCACATGACCGCCGGTGAGAATGAGATCATCCACATAAAGGATGATAATCGTAACCATGCCGCGTCCCCGAAAGAGATATAGGTTGGGATCTGCAACCGATCTCTGAGAACCAGTCCGAACAAAGAAGGAATCAATCTTCTGATTCCAAGCCCTGGGAGCCTGTTTAAGACCATACAAGGCCTTACGTAACCTGTAAACCATCCCTTCCGATCCTGGAACAACAAAGCCTGGAGGCTGCTCAAAATACACCTCCTCCTATAGGTCACCATTAAGGAACGCAGATTTTACATCCATTTGATACACAGGCCACCTCTAAGAAGAAGCAAGGGCAAGAACGGTCCGAATCGTGGTCATCCTTGCTGTTGGTGCAAAGGTATCCTCGTAGTCGATGCCTGGCCGTTGAGCATAACCCTTAGCCACAAGTCTGGCTTTGTGTTTGTCCACCGACCCATCTGACACATATTTGATCTTAAAGACCCATTTGACACCAATGACTGACCGTGTCGACGGCCTTGGTACCAACTCCCATGTGTTGTTCTTCTCAATGGCATCAAGTTCCACCTGCATGGCTTTCCTCCAAGTATCCTATGAAAGGGCTTCCTTGACGGAAGTGGGCTCCTTGTCCCGCATGATATGAGACATCAAAGCATAGTTTACCTGAAGAAGCTCCACTGAATGGCTTTTGTCGCGGACTCTGTGCAATCTTCGAGGGCCGTCCTCTGTGGTCCATTTGGAGGGAAGCTCCGTGACATGACACCTGACTCCCGAAGGGTGTCTATCAACCACCTAGGTACTCGAACAGACCGCGGAGCCTCCTGCTATTGCGGGGGCTCTACTCCAGCTACGGGCTCAACCTCCTATACTGACTGTGGTTGTCCAGCTGGAACAATGGACTGGGAATCATCATCACACTCCTCTGGGTCTCCAAGAAGTGGCGGCTCCTCGATAGTGGATACTGGAACATGCTCATCAAAAACCACATCCCGGCTGACAATAATCTCATCCCTCTCTGGATCATACAATCTGTATCCCTTGGAAAGAGAATTATACCCCACAAAAATAAGCTTACAGGACTTGGGAGTCAAGCTTCCCCCTCTGCTTCTTCGGAATATGCACATACGCATCGCTCCCAAACACACGGAAGTGGGAGACATCAGGTTTCCTGCCAAAGTATGCCTCGAAAGGAGTCATGCGAGGTACTGAAGTCGTTGGAGACCGGTTGAGGGTATGGACAACCGTCGCCACAGCCTCTCCCCAAAGTGAACGAGGAAGATCACGATGCTCCAACATCGTCCTCGCCATCTCCACCACAGTCCTGTTTTTGCGTTCGACAACTCCATTCTCGGAAGGCGATCCTGTATTGGCAAGTTCCCGCTTGATGCCATGATCTGCACAAAATCTGACGAAAGCATTCCAAGAGAATTCACCTCCTTTGTCAGCCATGAGAGTCTTTACCTGCAATCCAGACTCTTTCTCCACCATCACATGCCAATCCTTGAACCATGAAAAAGCTTGGTCCTTCTGTGAAAGAAAGTAGACCCATATTGAGGAGACCCATATGGTCCTCCCCAAGAGAAAGTGAAACCGATCCCGTCAAGTGGGAAAGACTCCGTTGGACACCCACACGCTTAATAGCACAACTTTAAAACCACAAATTTGAAATGGACAACTTAATACAACTTGAAATTTAAATGAAATGAAATGGAAAGATGGACACCAGCACTAGGGCCGGAACGGGCCGACCCCCCCCTCAATAAATGATATATTTATTGGGAGTATTTAATGAATACAATGCTCCATGGGTTCCAAGAACCAGATGATGTCCATGTACATATGAAAACAGTACCAAACAAATAGGCTCGAAGTCGAATTTTGATGTAGAAGCTCGAAGCAGAACGACCACTAGTGTGGTCCAATCTCTACGGTCCTGTGCTTTCACTGGACTCCGCGGAGAGCGCCTCACTGGTGTTCCGAGACCACGCACAAACAGGCGCTCTCGTACCAACGCCCGGCTCTCCCGATCTCAGCACCTTTGGACCAAGGTTCTCCAATAGAGCTTGGACAACCCGGCACCGAACGGGTGTTGGCCGTATAGGGAGTCGGGAATCCCTTACCAAATTTAAACACAATATACTTTACTTAAATC
Organism: Cibotium barometz; assembly: GCF_041138505.1. Classification (NCBI taxonomy): domain Eukaryota; kingdom Viridiplantae; phylum Streptophyta; class Polypodiopsida; order Cyatheales; family Cibotiaceae; genus Cibotium; species Cibotium barometz. Next base: position 4,540,293 of record NC_141103.1, on the reverse strand, counting down.
TGAAATTCACTTACTTGTGGATGGTTGATAGAAAGCCAATACCCGTGGTTTGATGAAGCCACCCAGGAGATGCAAAGCCCCCTTGTAGAACGCCAGTGGAGAAGATGTAGCCACCCTTGTTGAAGAAACAGTTACCTCGTGGTGGACCACCAAGACAAGTACCACCGCAAGAAACCACAGCCGCCTGCTGTGAAAGGAGGAGTACCCACTTGCAAGGGAGAGGATACCCGATTGCAGTGTGGAAAGAAGGTGGTGTGGAAAAGCAGCCGGCTGTATACTTCTATTGATGGTAGCTGCTGTGTAGAGGAGGAAAAGGAGAAGGCGCACAACCCTCTTGAGTGTATGCGCAGCCTGAGAAGGAGGAGGAGACGTTTAGTTGCAGCCTGTTTTGGCCGCCTGTAGAGGTTCACGCAGCTGGCTGGGAAGATGCCCTGAAGGAGCTCACACACAGTCGCCTGCAGTGTTACCAGGCGAAGAGAAGGCAGCCTGCTGGGTGTGCACTTCAGTTACGCTGTGCAGCCCACCTGTAGGAGAGGAAGTGATGTAGGCGCCTGCTGTAGCCAGGGCAACCTGCTGGAAAACAGGCGCAGCCCACCTGCAGCAAATTCAGCCGCCTGAATTGGAGAAAAAGCTGAGTGCCGTATGCTCTGCAATCGCCTGTATGGGTGGTGAAGCAGCCGCCTGGTGATGCAGACGATAGAGCAGCCAGCCGCCTGGGAAAAACAAGCGAAAGAAGATGGTCGCCGGTTTCTCAACGCAAGAAGGTGATCGCCGGGTGATTTCACGTACAAGGGTGGAAGCGATGATGTCTACGCTTGATGGAGAGAGTCTCTTTTTATAAAAATTAAGGTGTAGTCTTCTCTAGTGAATTCCACGCATGCATGTGGGGGGACTAGTGTGGGTAGGTGACCATGCCCACCCCCACACTCACTTCATGTGGGTCTCCCCACCTTGGCCCCTAAGTGGGTGCCCAAAGGAGGTGCCCACTTTTAAGTGAATGTGAACATTAAACCTTATAAAATAAAAGGTTAGAATAAAATATTAAAAACTACATGTGCAACATACTTACCACCTGTTCACATGCACTAAAACTCGTCTGAATACAGAGCAGACTTCATGACTCACTGGCAGGCGTCCCCGCTCAGTAAGTAACACGTCAAGCAGGCAAACACAAAAATACATGTCATGCGAAAACAGTTTCAAGCATGCAAATCATGTGTGCATGTGCAAATAGTAACATGGACATATCTCCCGTTCATGGAACAAGTATAAAATATCTGTCGGCACAAAACTGGCACGACATAAAAACATAAAAACCTGGTCTTCCTATGGAGTGACAGTCCCATAGGTAAGACACAGTTCCAGGCACGAGTCTCCCCATGGTGTGACAGTCCCATAGGCAAAACACGGCACGAATACTGGCTCTTCCATGGCGTGACAATCCCATGGGTCGAACACAGTCCAGGTCATACACGGGTGGCACTGGTCTGGCTCCCGTCCATACGACACCATCCTGCTAACACACGAGTGGCACCAGTCTGGCTCCCGTCCATGTCAGCAAAATACTGGCCTCTTCACACGAGACACTGGCCTGGCCTCAAGTGAACGAGACGCAAAAACTGGAGATGGACCAAATGGTCGGCCAATTGGTGACATCCCTCCGGGCTTCTAAAGAGTTGACCTCAACTGAAAAGCCTCAAGATATGCCTGCAACAATTGCGGATAATCTGCAGCTTTCTCTCCTTGTGAAAAACAATATGTTCTGGCTGGAGGATCTCCTCAAGCTCTTCAATCTCTGGCGGATCTTCTGTGACAGGCTCATCAGGATCTGGCCCCACATATTTCCGAAATAGACTCACATGAAAAGCATTGTGAATCTTCCAATGACTAGGTAGAGCAAGCCTATAGGACACTTCATTGATCTTCTGAATCACCTTGAAGGGTCCATAATAGCGAGGAGAAAGCTTAGGATATGATCCTTCTCGTCCTGGCCTCTTCCGAAGCCTAGCCTTCTCAAATTTCAGCAATACCCAATCACCTTCTTTGACTTCCATGTCCCTTCTATGCTTGTCAGCAGCCATTTTATGCTTATCCTGAGATCTTGCAATGGCTGTCCACACCTGACCAAAGGCAACATCCAAGTCACGAACATATTCATCAGCTGCAAAAATCTCATCATTTGTACGAAGGATGGGTGGCAAGACCACTCTACCATAAATAATCTCAAACGGAGCCTTTCCTGTGGAAGCATGGATCGTATTGTTGTAGGCAAACTCAACAAGTGGAAGATACTTCTCCCATGCAGTCTTTTGATCTGCCACATAACATTTCAACAAATCCAACACGGCTGAATTTGCAGCTTCACTTTGGCCATCCGTTTGGGGATGATAAGCTGATGAAAACTCAAGCTTAGTACCCATATTATCAAACAAAGCCCTCCAAAATAGGCTTGTAGTCCTAGGATCTCTATCCCCAACAATGGATTTAGGCATACCATGATGCTTGAAAATATTAGCAAGAAAAAGCTTTACCATATGATCAGCTTTGATGGTTTTCTTGACGGGCAAGAAATTAGCTTGCTTGCTAAACCTGTCCACAATAGTCCAAATAGCATCATTCCCATGCTGGGATCTAGGCAAATCCATAATAAAATCCATCGTGATACTTTCCCAAGGTTGCGAGGGAATAGGCAATGGCTGAAGCAAACCTGGAGGCTTTTGCCTGTCAAATTTCACCTTTTGGCAAGTAATACATGCACGCACATAAGCCTCAATGTCTTTACGTATGCTCGGCCAAAAGAAATACCTCTGAATCATACGAGTAGTAGGCATAATACCTCTATGACCAGCATAAGGTGGAGCGTGACATTCGTCCATAACCTTTGGACGCAAATCCTTTACCACACATAGGCAATTATCCTTCATAAGATAACCCTCGTTGATAACATAAGAGGCATGTGAATGACCAGCCATCAAATCAGTCCATATATGGCAAAAATCAGCATCCAAATGATACAAATCTCCAGCTGATAAGTCTCCATGAGAGGCCACTGAGACTGCAGCAACATAAGGCCTCCTAGATAGTGCATCGGCCACCACATTTTTCTTTCCTGGAGTATGCACAATCTGAAAATGAAACATGGAAAGAAAGTTTGCCATTCTCATCTGCTTCTCTGAAAGCTTGGTTTGAGATAGAAAGTATCTCAAGCTTTGATAATATGTCTTGACTACAAATTCAGCCCCAAGAAGGTAATGTTTCCAAATCTTTAAGGCGTGAATTACAGCCAAGAGCTCTTTCTCATAGATATCCATATGAAGCTCAGCATCATGCAAACGACGGCTCTCGTATGCAACTGCATGTCCTTCTTGATTTAGGACAGCTCCTATGCAATCACCACAAGCATCACATTCAACCACGAATGACTTGTGCAAGTCAGGAACAATCAATACTGGACCACATATGATCGCATGCTTGAGCTGCAAGAAAGCATCCTGTTCCTTTGAAGTCCATTTGAAAGCAGTTTTCTTCTTCGTGAGATCATGTAGAGGAGTGGCAATCATAGCAAAATGCCTTATGAAACGCCTATAGTACGAACATAATCCCAGAAAACTACGTACTTGATGTACGTTTTGCAATTCGGGCCAATTCCGAATAGTCTCTATCTTTGCAGGATCCATTGTAACTCCATCCTTGGATACAATATGTCCCAGATAATGAATCTCTGAAAGGAAAAACTCACTTTTCTTGGATGTACGTTTTGCAATTCGGGCCAATTCCGAATAGTCTCTATCTTTGCAGGATCCATTGTAACTCCATCCTTGGATACAATATGTCCCAGATAATGAATCTCTGAAAGGAAAAACTCACTTTTCTTGGCATTGACGAAAAGTTTGTGCTTCCGCAACTCTTCGAACACTGTGACCAAATGAGTTCTGTGTTCCTGCTCATTCTTGGAGAAAACCAAGATATCATCAAAGAAGACTCCTGTAAACTTGCGATGGGGTCGGAATATCCTATCCATCATACGATTAAAAGTAGCAGGAGCATTGGTGAGACCAAAAGGCATTACCAAGAATTCATATAATCCGAAGGCTGTCCTGAATGCAGTCTTATGGACATCTTTTGGCACCACGCGTATCTGGTGATAACCACTCTTCAAATCAAGTCTGCTAAAGCAAGCTGAGCCATCAAGCTTATCCAAGATATCATCAATTCGCGGAATTGGGAATCTATTCTTGATGGTAAGCTTGTTCAAAGCTCTATAGTCCACACACATACGGAATGATCCGTCCTTCTTTTGAACAAGAAGCACAGGAGAGCAGTAAGGTGAGGAACTGGGCTGAACCAAACCTTTCTCTAAAAGCTCGTTTACCTGCTTCATGATTTCTTCTTGTTGTGCAGCACTCACTCGGTATGCGGGTTTGTTAGGTGGAGAACTACCTGGCACAAGATCTATGCGGTGATCTTCGGGCCTTTGGGGAGGTAGTTCACCTGGCAATGAGTCAGCAAAACAGTCGTTGAATGCATTAAGAAAATTCAGCATATCATTAGACATAGCATCCACATTTTGATGATTTGGCACAAGACTATCACGCACAAAAACCAAGTACGCTAAAAGACTCTTTTTCATTGCTTTATTAATTTGGATGTGTGATACAAGTGGGATAGAATCCCCTTCTTTGCCAGCATCAATAAAATGCATGCGGCCTTTATGCATAAAAGAAATCATATTAGACTTGTACTCTTTGCGGGGCTCAAGCCTATGATGCCACGGCTTGCCCAACAATACATCACATCCATTCAGTGGAGCAACTAGGAAATGCTCATTATCAAGGTAGCCCTGGATATGGATACGCAACTTCCCTATCAAAGGGGTAACCTGCACCTCTTTACCAATAAATGCAGCTTCGGCTTCGATCTGAGGTCCCATGTTTTCAACCTCAATACCCAATGCAGCTGCCATTTGCATAGAGATGAAATTGTCAGTTGCACAGTCATCAAACATGAAGAGTGCGGGCTGATCCTTGATTTGTCCCCAAGCCTTGCAAACCATTCGCTCTTTTGCATCATGACCTGTATTTCCTTGCACATCAGAAACTGCATGTACATTAGCTTTGGTGTGCTTATCCTCGTGCTTTGATTTGCGATCTGGGCATTGTCGAAACATGTGGTCTTTGCTACCACAAGAAAAGCATTTTCCATCCTTGGCATATTGCTCTCTTTGCTCCGGGGTTAAGCCGAATTTGTCTTCCTTGGGCCCTGTTCTTTAGATGTGTTATTTTCAGCTTTACCACCCTTGTAGGACTCCCGGAAGTTCTTTTTAGGTGGCTGTCCACCCTTTTGCTGATTTGGGGCAGCCTTGTCCTTCCCCTTGGAACCTCCTTGATCCTGTTTAATCTTGCGCACCAATTGCTCCGTAGCAAGAGCAGAAGCTGTGAGTTGTTGCAAAGTATGTTTCGGGTGCAATTCAATACCCGATCGATATGCTGGTTGCAGTCCAGAACGAAACTTCCTCTTTCTTTCATCCTCAATGATTTGCATGAAGGGAGTCACTTCCAGCAACACTTTCCAGAATTTGTTAACATATTGTTGCACGCTTTCATTATCTTTTTGCTCCAACCTGTCCCACTTTTGAGTGAGAGTTTGCTCTGCATTGGGTGGCAAGAACTGAGCATAAAATCTATCCTTGAATTCCTTCCAAGTAGAAATGGGATCCTTGGTGATCTTTTCAGTGATCCACCAATGAGCAGCAGTCCCTTTCAAAAACATGCTAGCATGGCGCACCTTTCTGTGAAGTCTTCATCGCTAAAAGCAATGTCGAACTGTGCCACAAATGCTAACACCTTAGAAGCATCATGTTCACCATGAAAAGCATCAAATTTAACAGATTTGTCACCTGCTTAGAATTCCTTGAGCTTCCTGGCATGAGGCTCATGGTCTTCTCTTTTTCTTTTCCCCTTATCCAACGGGGCAGCCCTGTCTGCATGGGCTCCATGGGCCGTCATAGAAGCTTCATGGAGCACGGTGGCATGTGCTCCACGAACTCGAAACTCAGATGCATGTGACTTACCTGCATATGGCATTGTCTCTCCATGAGACAACTCAGAAGGTAAAATTTTTCCGGAAGCAGACTTGTCACCATGAGGTACATGTCTTGCATGCATGTGACTTTCATGCCCTCCATGAGCACTGGCATACATATATCTGTCAGGCTTTATGCCTTGTGGAGAAGATGCATGTTGAGAGGTGACTGTCACCTCTTCCTTTTGCATAAAAGATTTCAGCCTTTGAGATGCGGGATCTCCATGCTTCAAACGAGGTGGATTTCTGAATTTCAGCTCTCCGTCATCCCCCTCTTTGATATCACCTTGGCGAAGGAGATAGGCAAGTGCCAACTCCCTTGGTTTCTTGCCCACTTCACGAGCCATTGATTCAAAAGTTACATCTACCATTGCATCAGCCTTCCTGGCTTCAATAGCACTTTGCAGATGGGGATCTTCATGCAAAAACTTTAACTCTTGCTCTTGAGCCTGCAAAAGTTTTCTCATATGTTCCATTTCAGCCCTCATAGCATCAGGCTCTTGTTCAAGCATAGCTGTCTTTCCTGGAGACAGTTCACCCTTGGATTCACTATCCATAACCCTTTCAAGGGACTTGTGTCTTCCTCGCAGGGCATCAGACCCACGAGAGGCACTCGATGGACCCCTCGAATTTGGTACTTCCAAAGGGTTACCTTGGCTGTCCATTGTCTTTTAAGTTTGCTAAAAGCGAGATGTCCAGTACACAGGTTCGTTTCCCCACTAGGAAGAGGGAAACAACCGTGCTCTGGTACCAATAAAACCGATCCCGTCAAGTGGGAAAGACTCCGTTGGACAACTTTAAAACCACAAATTTGAAATGGACAACTCCGTTGGACACCCACACGCTTAATAGCACAACTTTAAAACCACAAATTTGAAATGGACAACTTAATACAACTTGAAATTTAAATGAAATGAAATGGAAAGATGGACACCAGCACTTGGTCCAGAACGGGCCGACCCCCCCTCAATATATGATATATTTATTGGGAGTATTTAATGAATACAATGCTCCATGGGTTCCAAGAACCAGATGATGTCCATGTACATATGAAAACAGTACCAAACAAATAGGCTCGAAGTCGAATTTTGATGTAGAAGCTCGAAGCAGAACGACCACTAGTGTGGTCCAATCTCTACGGTCCTGTGCTTTCACTGGACTCCGCGGAGAGCGCCTCACTGGTGTTCCGAGACCACGCACAAACAGGCGCTCTCGTACCAACGCCTGGCTCTCCCGATCTCAGCACCTTTGGACCGAGGTTCTCCAATAGAGCTTGGACAACCCGGCACCGAACGGGTGTTGGCCATATAGGGAGTCGGGAATCCCTTACCAGATTTAAACACAATATACTTTACTTAAATCTGAAATTCACTTACTTGTGGATGGTTGATAGAAAGCCAATACCCGTGGTTTGATGAAGCCACCCAGGAGATGCAAAGCCCCCTTGTAGAACGCCAGTGGAGAAGATGTAGCCACCCTTGTTGAAGAAACAGTTACCTCGTGGTGAACCACCAAGACAAGTACCACCGCAAGAAACCACAGCCGCCTGCTGTGAAAGGAGGAGTACCCACTTGCAAGGGAGAGGATACCCGATTGCAGTGTGGAAAGAAGGTGGTGTGGAAAAGCAGCCGGCTGTATACTTCTATTGATGGTAGCTGCTGTGTAGAGGAGGAAAAGGAGAAGGCGCACAACCCTCTTGAGTGTATGCGCAGCCTGAGAAGGAGGAGGAGACGTTTAGTTGCAGCCTGTTTTGGCCGCCTGTAGAGGTTCACGCAGCTGGCTGGGAAGATGCCCTGAAGGAGCTCACACACAGTCGCCTGCAGTGTTACCAGGCGAAGAGAAGGCAGCCTGCTGGGTGTGCACTTCAGTTACGCTGTGCAGCCCACCTGTAGGAGAGGAAGTGATGTAGGCGCCTGCTGTAGCCAGGGCAACCTGCTGGAAAACAGGCGCAGCCCACCTGCAGCAAATTCAGCCGCCTGAATTGGAGAAAAAGCTGAGTGCCGTATGCTCTGCAGTCGCCTGTATGGGTGGTGAAGCAGCCGCCTGGTGATGCAGACGATAGAGCAGCCAGCCGCCTGGGAAAAACAAGCGAAAAGAAGATGGTCGCCGGTTTCTCAACGCAAGAAGGTGATCGCCGGGTGATTTCACGCACAAGGGTGGAAGCGATGATGTCTACGCTTGATGGAGAGAGTCTCTTTTTATAAAATTAGGGGGTGCCCACTTTTAAGTGAATGTGAACATTAAACCTTATAAAATAAAAGGTTAGAATAAAATATTAAAAACTACATGTGCAACATACTTACCACCTGTTCACATGCACTAAAACTCGTCAGAATACAGAGCAAACTTCACGACTCACTGGCAGGCGTCCCTGCTCAGTAAGTAACACGTCAAGCAGGCAAACACAAAAATACATGTCATGCGAAAACAATTTCAAGCATGCAAATCATGTGTGCATGTGCAAATAGTAACATGGACAAACCAAGAGCAGGGACGAAAAGAACACAGGAGGAATGCTTACCCCCCTCGCCGTCGGGAATAATCTCCATCCGGCCCTCACTGTGTATCGGAATATGGTGGAGTTGACAGAAGATGAAAACCAAGAGCAGGGACGAAAAGAACACGGGGGGAATGCTTACCCCCCTTGCCATCGGGAATAATCTCCATCCGGCCCTCACTGTGTATCGGAATGGTGGAGTTGTCGCCAATGAAGATGCGACCTGACTGCCGTTTCAGATCCAAAAAGAAGTCTCGAGAAGGAGTCATGTGCCTGGAAGCACCACTGTCAAGAATCCACTCCCAGGTATCCTTTGCGGTGAAGCCAATTGCCTCCTCGCTCAAAGACGATGAAGCATCTGAGTCCATCATCTCAAAGTGCACAAATGCTGGAGTCTTTGCAACTGAGGCTGAAGAATCAGCACTCTTCCCAGTCTGCTTAGGACACTTCCTCCAATAGTGGCCTCTCTCGCCACAATCATTGCAGGACCTCTCGGCCTTCAGTTTCTCTCAATCCGTGTCAGGCTTCTTCTGAGAAGACTTCTCCGATGAAGCCTTTCCTTTGCCCTTGTTGTTATTCCAGCCTTTCGACCATTGGCCAATTAAGGCCTCCGAACCTCCGCTGTGAGGAGGGTTCGTGAATCGTTCCTCCTGGTCCAAGACCATGGGCACAAGCTCCTCCCATGTAATGGTGCTGAGCCTGCCACTAGTAATCAAAGAAGAGTAGATAGAAAGCGGAATACTGAGAAGGCAAGTGGGACAGCAAAGTGATGGCCATATCTTCTGATGATATCTCCTTCCCAGCCTAAAGGACTTCCTGCTGAAGGGCCTACAGCTTGTTAATATGCTCCCGCATCGTCGACGACTTTGCAAGGTTCATAACCCGCATCTGTACTTCCAAAGAAATCCTCTTCATGGGCGATACCCTGTTATAAAGAGAAGCCAAGTGCTGCCATATGCCTCTAGCCAGCGTCATATGCTTTACATGATTGATTACCTACGGTGTGCAGTTGAGGAAGATAAATGAACGGACCCTGGCATTGACATGATCCCACAACTGTGCCTGTGCCTCACGGTCCTTTCTGGTTGACTGTAACTCCCCTTCCTCTGCTTCCGACCGTGGAACCCCGACAACGATGAAATCAGCAAGGTCATATGACTCCAACACAGATTCCATCATAACCTTCCATGTGCCGTAATTGTTCCCGTCCAACTGACAGTCCACCGAGAACGTGGGAAGTGTTGGGATCTTCACATGCTTCTCAGCCATCTCTAACAAATCTGCCATGGCGGGGATGTAACTGAAAAGGGTGGGTGGGTGGGGAAAAAAACCTTACACCTACAAGTGGCTGTCCAGCGAATCAGCCCGCCGTCCTCTTACTTCTTCTCTTCCTGAACAATCCCGAACAGTCCACCAATCAGCAACGCTACAGTCCCCCTCTTGCTCACACAACTCCCAAGATCTATCAAGAGCCTAGGACTCTGATACCTTGTCAAAATACGCAGCGCAGATGATAACCAAATCTGAGACCACAAGAGCAAGTAGAGTGCAGAAAATAGACAGCACAAGAGAAGAAGAGAGATAGATGTGTAACTCTACTCTATATACACAAGATCCCAGAATGATACAAGATAATATGACAAGGGAGCAATGGGGCCAGGCAAGAGCTTTGTCCATGATCTTATATTCAGCTTTAGCAATCACAGATTGGGTTGTAGAGCAAGAAGAAGATTATGTTATGATTAACATGGACTTTGAAAAAGCTTATGACAAGGTGAGCTGGGATTTTGTACTTGCAGTGATTCAAAAGATGGGTTTTGGACAACTGTTCTGCAATATGGTCAAAACTCTATTCACTAATGCCTATGCCACTATTCAAATTAATGGATATGTATCAGGTAGATTTCAGTGAGGCAAGGATGCCCCCTTGCCCCTCCTCTGCTGGTCCAGAAAGCCCCTCTCAGACCCCTATTGCTCCCACAAGGTAAACCATTTGTTTGCCAGTTGCTTGCTGATGACAATTGCAATGTAATCAATTTTGTGACATGCAAAGTATTAGCAGCCTCATGTCTGTATATAATAACTTTTGCGAAGTATCTAGCTCAAAGATAGCTCCCAACAAAACTGAATGTCTCGTACTGAATTATAGGCAAAATCAGCCTGTTCTGGGAGATTTTCATCTAGAGGTTGTCCACTGGGTTTAGGTATTACAGCTCATCAAAGTTTTGAATGGCTGTGTCACAGAATTGTACAGAAGATCAAAGCCAAAGCTAAATTGAGGTTGGGTTTGGCAGTAAGACTGATAGCTCTGAAGCGCATCCTCTTGGCCCTTCCAGTATATGTGGCTACCCTGCTTAAGTTCTCAAAGGCTGACTGGGGCAAACTGTGTAAGCATTTTAGGGACTTTTTGTGGTTCTTTGTAGATGCCACGACATGGAGCTTTGTATCATGGGAGCAAGTATGTGCTAGGAAAGAGGATGGTGGTTGGGGAGTCCCAAACATAATCAATCAGGTCAGTGTTCTCCTTGCCAAGTGGATCACTAGGTTAGAGTCAGATCAACCATGGGCACTCATCACTAGGCAAAAACTTTGTGAAGCTGATGTTCTAGGTCGAAAATGGCCTACAACTCACTGGCTGGACAAGCTAATGTTCCCAGGTTGTACTTGCACTCAAAAACAAGAGGCTCTCTAAGAAGCTGCACAATAAAGGAAAAAGACATATGAAACACAATAATGCCCAGCAATGGCAAATACCAAATGACATTTGGCAAGGCTTCACTAGGGAAGAATAGCTCTTTTTGTTAGACTTGATCAACAGAATTAAAGACTCTTGGCCCACTGCAAGTCATATCTCTCTGGATCAAAGTTTGAAAGAATGGACCTTCAATGGTGATAGACTTGACAAGAGGATCAAATACACAGTTAAAAGTGATAAGTGGGTTGAAAAATTAGCCAGGAGCTGGTACAAAAAAGACATTCAACTGACTCCACAGTTTTGCACGAAAAGAACAGCAAAGATTTGGAAGTCCTCAGGTTCTAGTAGATTGGACCTCTTGCTCTGGAGAGGGCTCCACTTAAAGCTCCCAGTTAGGGAGATCACTTCCAAATGGGGAGATGGCAACCCTTGGTGCCCCCTATGCAAATGCAAAAGAGAATAAGTCTACCATGCATTGGGGGAATGCTGGGCAGTGCAACCCACTTGGCAAAAAGTCAACAACCTTCTCAGGGCATGTGGAGTGACTGACCACATTAATTGGAGACACGCCCTAATTGGCTGCAATGATAGGATGAACCCAACAATTTATAAAGTTTGGCACTCTATCAGAGCTCTTATCATCTTTGAACTTTGGAGGTATAGGAATGCAGTAGCACATTATGGCCTTAGCAAAGGCACTTCTCTCACTACAGAAGGTATCAAGGATATCATTGCTCAAGCCTGCAATCTAGCCATTAAAAATGGTGGCTCCACATTTTTTTTTTTAACTACTTGTAGGACGTTTGTGCCCTAGTTTTTTTCTGGCCTCCCGTGCTTCCGTCTCAGCCCCTGCTGTGCCTCACACGCTCCCGTTTCAGCCCCTACTGCTGTGCCTCCCGCACTCCCGTCAGCCGAATGCCCCCCGAAGGTCCTTTCTCCGCCCCGTGTACCACCTTTCACATATGTCGCCCAACACCAAGAGTGAGAAGGTCCGCGACGATTGCGTGAAGAGTGAGTGTTGTTAAGATGTCATGGCACAAGAAACGTGGACTGGAATCGTTTGTTTGAGCTAGTCGTGACTTCAGCTTTCTTGAAAACTAATATAGTTTTTGTGGTGTTGATGATTGATGTTCCCAAGCCCAATCTCCTTTTGCAGTGTATTACAAGATTATCTGCTTTGCTGATTGGGTTTAAGCAAATCCGAAGATGGGTTTTTCTTACCTATGGTTAGTTTCCTTAGCTTGTGTAAGTCTGACTCTCAAAACCCCAAAGGATCTCCTCGTGGAACGCTCCTGGTACAAGACTCGAAACCTGCAAACAAACCAAACAAACAAGAAGGGGGGTGCAGGCCTGACTCGCCTCCCAACCATGACAGTCGTGGGCAAGCCCACAGTCTTGGCTGTCCCCACCGAGCCACGAGCTGAGCTAACTAGGTTGACGTACCGACCAATCTCCACCTCGCGACGTCCCATACCGCCACGAAGCTACCCTCGTGGGCCTCGAGATTGCTGCCGGCCTCGGCTGCGTAAAGCAGGTGCACGTTTGCACTACATCCAAGCTCCAGACCATAGAGCTCTCACAAATCTCGCGAGACTCTATATGACTAATGACTAACCTTGGCCACCCTTTTATAGGCTCTTGGCCGGTCATCGGGCGTCCACACTTGGGCGCCCGCCCGTCCATACTTGGGTGCCAGCCTGTTAGTCTATCCCTAACTCAGCTTGCCAATCAGCCTGCCTAGCTCCAAGCTTCCCCAAACCTCGAAGCTAGTCTCGTGTGCGTGTAGCACACGGTAGATTGAGTGTCGTCTAGCTTTTTACTTTCAAAAGCAACAGGTCTACCACCTTGAAATAGAGCAGCCCCAATGGCATAGTCACTGGCATCAATTTCAAGAACATAAGACTGACTAGGATCGGGTAATGCTAAGATAGGTGCTTCCTTGACTTTATCTTTCAAAAGTCTGAAGGCCATATCCAAATCGTTATTCCAAGTGATAGGCTGATTTGACTTACGTCCACGACCTTTCAACAAGTCGGTCATCGGTAGTGTGAGTTGAGTGTACTCCCGCATAGATTTCCGAAGAAAAACAACAAAACCGAGAAAAGAACGAAGTAGTTTCACTGTTCGAGTATAGGCCAGTCCAGAACTTTCTGAACTTGGTCATAGTCAATGCTCAATCCATCTCTAGTGATCTTGTGTCCCAAGTAAATGATGTCTGTCATAAAAAACTCACATTTACTTAATTTACCATATAGTCGATTCTGTCTTAAAATAGATAAGACAATCGTGAGGTGTCTAACATGATCCTCAAGAGTACGACTATATATCAAAATATCATCTAGGAACACCACCACAAATTTATCCAAATGTTCACGAAAAAGATCGTTCATCATTTGCTGGAAAGTGGTTGGTGTTGGGGTAAAGGCGTTATGCCCACCCTTATAGTGTGTACAAGCCCATAAGTTATAGTACATAGTACACTTAGTACTTTTAATGTACTAAGTGCACTATGTGTACTAGTGCAATATACATGTGTGATAGGGGAGTCACACACTCATGCCTCATGAGTTGACTTATCCCCACATCTCTCTCTCTCTCTCTCTCTCTCTCCCTTGCTTCTCTGTGTGTGTCTCCCACAAGTGAAACCCTAATTCTGTTTTCTCCCCATCAACTGGTATCAGAGCCCTTAGTGATCCCTCCCTCCTTCTCTCCATTGATGAAGCTGGGGATAGCATCTTGCGAAGGCGAGCCGCAGGTTTATTCATTGTGTCCTTCTCTGCTTCGCTGTTGACAAGGGGGGTTTCTTTCCTTGCTTCCTCGCATGGCAGCCCTTCATAGCTCGGCTCTGCAGTCTATAGAATGCGTGCAGAAGTTGAATGTGAAGTGTGAGGCTGAGATTGTGAGGGTCACACTGGTCGCCTGCTGAAACCCCCTTGGAGCGAGCTACGTGTAGCATTCCACAAGGCGCATACCTGGTATAGTCCAGACTGGCGCTAAGCAAAGACATCAGCAGCCAGGCGAAGCGTGAGCGAGCGCTGGGCGTAGATGCGCTAGGCGAAAGCAACACAGGCGAAGGCGGAGGTCGAGTGTGAGCAGTCGAGCGGATACACAATCGAGCTGCAAGCGCTACAAGGCGTTGGCGAACGACGTGGAGTTCTAGCGCTAGGCGAATACGTCAGGCGAACGTGAAGCGAAGGCTATCACGTCATCTGCAGTTCAGCACTACTAGGCGAAGCAAAGTTGGCGCTCAGCAGCGAGTAAGCCAGGCGAAGCGGGTGGCCCTTCAGCGTGAGCAGCGAGCGAATACACAGGCTGGTGGCTTTTCCAGAAGGGCATCAAAAGATCGTAGCTTTTCCTCCGCACAGGCTCACGTGCCGTTGCTGAATCGTAGTGCTGCACAACCGGCAGATGATGAAACTAGAACAGTTACCAAATCAGAGGCGCCTCTGCAAATGCAACAGAACAAGCCTCTGACTCGGTTGTCAAAGAAGCCACAGCCTTCTGCACAAGGCTTGGCAAGACTCCCTTGTGTCCACCTGCACAGAAGCCTGACGAGCAGCAGCATCAACAGCAAAATCGACGCCCTCCTTTCCTGCAACAAAAATCAGAAATTACAAGGTATTTGCCTCAATTTTTTTTTGGGATTTGCAATTGAGCAAGTACAATCAACAATTGAGCAGGTACAGGTGCCCAATTGCTCAATTTTTGAGCAAAATTGGCAAAATTGGGTGACATTGGTCACAATCAGGATAAATTTGCAGGAAATTGGTCAAATCAGGATCAATTTGCAGGAAATTGGATGTCGAAATTTGGGGCTTTTGATGTAATTGTGCAATTAAACACTCATACATGCTGTATGATGTGAGAAATCGCACATTTGGGCAAAATTGCAGCAAATTGCAGTGCAAATCAAGGGGCTTTTGTGCCGATTTGGTTGATTTGCATGCAGGCAATCGCATTTGATGCTGTGAATAATGTGTTGATGCCTTACAAGCACTCAATGTGCCTGTAAATCAAGGGGCTTTCATGTATTGGATGTATATGTGGCCAAGGGGAAGCATCGTGAACACTCTGAATGCCTTCATGTGCGCCAATGTACCATGCATGATCAGAAATTGATCTCAAATCAAGGGGCTTTTCAAGTTTGTATGCTTGTTGAGCTTGGCAAAGCAGCAGGCAAGACATTTATGCCTTGAATCCTCAAAAATCAGCTTGCAATCAAGGGGCTTTTGCCCAATTTCTGTTCGGGACTGTTGTATGCAGTGTTCGGGACTGTAAAAGTCTGATTTTCACTCATTTGGACAGCCAAAAGAGCATTTATTGCTATTGTACCTGTTGGTACAGATTTGGCACAGCTTTGTGCATGTTTTGGCATGGCTGTACACTGTTTTGAGTGACCAAAAGGTTCAATTTCAGCTGCTGAACTTGCCGGGACAGGTTTGGTACATTACAGGTGAGCACTTAGTACTGCTGTACAGTACTTTGGAAGGGCAAAAGAGCACATTTAAGGTGCTGTCCAAAATCTGCAGCAACCAGATTTTGGTGTTTTCATCACATAAAGTGGAAGAAAAGTTGCATTCGTGCTTCCGCAGTGGGAGATAAAGCTTGGGAGAAAAACTGTGAGCACTTTGTGTGCTTTTGGTGCAGCGTTTGCACATTTGCAGGGAGTCAGGCATTGACAGGTTGCATTTTGCTATGGCAACCACAGGTGAGAGCTCTTCATTGCTTCACATCAAGAAGCTTGAAGGCTCGCATAATTATGATATTTGGCAAACCCAGTGCTACAATGTGTTGCTCCAGAAAAAGCAGCACAAGCCTATCAAAGAAAGGGGTGTAATGCCCGCTTCTCTTACTGCTGAAGAGTGGGAAGATATGGATGAGCTGGCAAGATCTACTATCATGTTGTCTGTGTCAGACTCATTACTTTTCAGCATTCGTGAAGAGAAGACAGCTTGGGGAATGTGGCAGAGATTGCAGGACTTGTATGCCCAACAAAGTGCCTCAAGCAAAGTGTATTGGTTGAAGAAACTCATAGGTCTTCAGATGAAGGAAGGGGCATCTATGACAGCCCATCTCAATGAGTTTAATGGTATTGTCAACCAAGTTATCAATCAAAAGCTGGCAATGGACGATGAGTTCAAAGCCACTTTTCTGTTATGCACTTTGCCAGAGAGTTGGGACACATTCAGGACAGCCACTAGCAATTCGCATGCTATGCTGTCATATGCAGATGTTGAGGGTGCTCTTCTTCAAGAAGAGATGAACAGGAAAAACAACTCTGTTGGAAAGTCCAATGCAATGAATGCACGTGGGAGATCCCAGCAAAGGGGGAAAAGCCAAGAAAGGGGAAGGAGCAAGTCTCGCTCCAAAAAGGATTTGGAATGCCATTATTGTGGCAAGAAGGGACACATCAAAAAACAATGCTACAAATGGAAAAATGATCAAAAAGAAAAGGAAAAAGGCAAAGACAAAGAGAAAGATGAAGCCAAAGATGTAAAGCCAAAGGGCAAAAGTGGAGTCAAGATCGAAGAAATCAATGTGTCACATGCAGGTGGCAGTGAGGATGAGGTCCTCTTTACGTCTTCACTTGATGCCCATTCACTTCTTACAGGTGGTCATGGTATGCACTCATGGATCATTGATTCAGGTGCCTCCTTTCATGTCACAGGTTGCAGAGACTTGTTTGTCAGGTACACTGCTGGCAATGAAGGAGTGGTTTATTTGGGTGATAACCATGCATGCAAGATTCTTGGCAGAGGTGATGTGAGGCTTGTATTTTCAGATGGCTCACAGCTTATGCTCCATGATGTCAGGCATGTGCCTGAGATCAAGAAGAATTTGCTTTCTACTGGACAGCTTGATGATGCTGATTATGTTACCACATTTGGTAGTGGAAAGTGGAAAATTAGTAAGGGCTCACTGGTTGTTGCCAGAGGCTCTAAGGTGGACACTCTTTACTTTATGCATGCAGGTGTTTGTCACCATGCTAATGTAAATGCAACCGAGCTGCCGGAAATTTCTATGTGGCATAGCCGGTGGGGACACATGAGTGTCAAGGGAATGGAGCAATTGTCTCGTTTGGGTTACTTGCCTTCTCTAAAGTTTTCAAGTTTTCAGTTTTGTGAGCATTGTATATATGGTAGGCAACTACAGTGCCCCCACAAGAAAGCTCTTGGACAGAAAGATGCTCAGTTAGAGCTTGTGCATACAGATGTATGTGAGATGCCTCAGCTTTCTTTGGGAGGGGCAAAATACTTTGTGTCTTTTATAGATGATGCCACACGCAAGGTGTGGGTCTATCCTCTTCGTTTGAAGAGTGATACATTCTCAGTGTTTGAGAAGTTTGTTGCTCTTGTTGAGAATCAAACTGGCAAAACACTGAAAGCTTTGCGTTCCGACAATGGTGGAGAGTACATGTCCAAACAGTTTCAGGACTTTTGTGATGCTAAAGGCATCAAGAGGGAGCTCTCTACTCCTTATGATCCTCCACAAAACGGGACAGCAGAGAGGATGAACAGGACCATACAGGAGAAGGTCCGTTCTATGTTGTCACATGCTACATTACCTCATGGTTTTTGGGCTGAAGCTATTATGACAGCCGTTCACCTTATAAACAGGTCACCTAACACGAGGCTTGGTGGGAAAGTGCCAGAAGAAGTATGGACAGGGAAGCCTCCGTCATACAAGCACTTGAGAGTGTTTGGTTGCGTTGCGTACGTGCACATACGCAGGGAAATGCGTACCAAACTTGATCCTAAGTCTCACAAATGCATATTCCTAGGATATGGTGACAGAGGTGAAATGGGGTATAGACTTTGGGATCCCATGAATAGAAAGATCATACGCAGCAATGATGTCATTTTTGATGAAACATGCATGTATAAGGAGCCTGCAAGGCAACAGGAGCCTGGCAGAGTCATCTTTGATGATGATGGACATCATGGACAACAACAAAGGGCTGTAAATCAGCCATTACAGCAGGAAAACCAGCCCTTAAATGGTGCTGAAAATGGTCCAAATGGACAGCCAGATATGGCAGAAGATATCCCTATGGATATACCACAGTTAGAGGAGATACCGGGCATGATATTTCAGCCTTATGGCATGGAACAGGAGCCACCAATGGGTGATATGCAGGCTGGACAGCAACCTGCAAATGATGGTCATTGGGTACGGAGGTCCACTAGACCCTCCAGAGCCCCTGACAGGTTTGTTCCAGGGGTTGATTACTTGATGCTCACTGACTGTGGGGAGCCCTCATGTTATAAAGAGGCTTTACAGAGGGCAGACAAAGCTCTATGGGAGCGTGCCATGAAGTCAGAGATGGATTCTCTGCACAAAAATGGAACTTGGAAGTTGGTGCCTTTGCCTGCAGGCAAGAAGGTTTTGCCATGCAAGTGGGTATACAGGCTCAAAGTTGCACCAGATGCAAAGCCAAGATACAAAGCCAGGTTAGTGGCAAAGGGCTTTAAGCAGGAATATGGTGTGGACTTTGATGAGATCTTCTCTCCAGTGGTCAAAATGACCACACTTAGAGCTGTGTTGGCTTTGGTTGCGCATGATGATCTGGACTTGATTCAGATGGATGTGAAGACTGCTTTTCTTCACGGTGATCTCCATGAGGAGATATATATGCAGCAGCCAGAGGGTTATGCAGTAAGTCAAAAGGAGAAGCTTGTATGCAAGCTGAAAAAGAGTCTTTATGGGCTCAAACAGGCACCAAGGGGATGGTATCATAAATTTGATACATTCATGAAATCTCAGAAATTCAGGAGAAGTGACATAGATCACTGCTTGTACACCAAGAAAGCTTTGGATGGCAGTCTATTGATCCTCATCTTGTATGTTGATGATATGTTGATTGCCGGGAAATCTCGTAAAGAGATGGATGCCTTGAAGAAGAGGCTGCATGAGACCTTTGATATGAAGGATCTGGGTGATGCAAATCACATCTTGGGTATGCGGATACTTCGGGACAGAAATCAGCATGTGTTGTATTTGTCTCAGAAGGAATATATTGGCAAAGTCTTGCAGAGGTTCAATATGGACGGGGGGAAGAAAGCTAGTACTCCTTTGCCTCCATATGTGAAACTCAGTGCTATGGACAGCCCACAGTCAGATAGAGACAGGGCTGATATGGCCAAGATTCCGTATGCTTCAGCTTGTGGCAGTCTCATGTATGCCATGGTTGCTACTAGGCCGGACATTGCATTTGCAGTGGGAGTGGTTTCTAGATACATGGCCAACCCTGGCAAGAAGCATTGGGAAGCAGTGAAAGATGTCATGAGATACCTGAAGGGCACACAGGATTTGTGCATTTGCTTTGGCAAACAGGATGCATTAGTGCATGGTTACACGGATTCGGATTATGCCGGTCATCCAGATAACCGGAAGTCTACTACCGGTTATGTATTTACATTCACAGGAGGTGCTGTGTCATGGATATCCAGGATGCAGAAGTGCACTGCCTTATCTACTACAGAGGCCGAGTATATTGCAGCCACAGAGGCTTGCAAGGAGGCATAATGGCTATCTCGGTTAGTGGTTGATTTGGGATATACAGGGGATATTCCATTGTTGCATTGTGACAGTCAGAGTGCCATCCAGTTGGCAAAGAACCCTGTCTTTCATGCAAAGACGAAGCATGTGGATGTGAAGTATCACTTCATCAGAGAGGTGATAGAGAACTGTTGGGGTAAAGGCGT
Organism: Cibotium barometz; assembly: GCF_041138505.1. Taxonomy (NCBI): domain Eukaryota; kingdom Viridiplantae; phylum Streptophyta; class Polypodiopsida; order Cyatheales; family Cibotiaceae; genus Cibotium; species Cibotium barometz. The sequence goes on along the minus strand of NC_141103.1, from coordinate 4,520,315 downwards.
TATGCCCACCCTTATAGTGTGTACAAGCCCATAAGTTATAGTACATAGTACACTTAGTACTTTTAATGTACTAAGTGCACTATGTGTACTAGGGCAATATACATGTGTGATAGGGGAGTCACACACTCATGCTTTTTCATGAGTTGACTTATCCCCACAACTCTCTCTCTCTCCCTTGCTTCTCTGTGTATGTCTCCCATGAATGAACTCTAAACCCTAATTCAGGTTTCTCCCCATCAACTGGTATCAGAGCCCTTAGTGATCCCTCCCTTCCTCTTCTCCTTGATTTTTTCTGTCCACAGTCTGCTGGTCGCCTACTTCAATCAACCATTATCATCCTGCGTTTTCTTCCGGAGAAGCTCTTGGAGGCAGAGGCCTCAGCTGGTGCACAGCAGGGAGCAGCTACAGCCAAGGAGGAAGTGATGGTGGAAGCCATGGCTGCGTTCGTGATACAACTAGTTTGCGGTGGTAAGCGAAGCTAGTACCCATAGCGAGCGAAGGCAGCAGCCAGCGGTTGGGCGTCAACATAATCAGGAGCCGAAGCAGGTTCAGAAGAGGTAGTCATCACCTGCGAAACCACGCGAAGTGAGAGCGAAGGCGCTAGGAGACGTGAGCGTAGTCGGGCGAACAGCAACGCGTGTAGCGCAAGCCACTAGGCGGAAACGGCAACGTTGACTCGACGATAGCTGGTAGGTAGGCGAGCGAAGAAGAACACCAGCGCTCGCAACTAATAGCGTCGACGCCGCTGCACCCAGGCCTACGGCGCCTACTAACTCCTTCGACGACCTCATCTTGCTGATCTGGTTCAGCGCCGGCTGCAGAATGTTGAAAAGCACCCGGCAGCACCAGCCCAGAAGCTAAGCGTTGGCAGCCAGCAGCGTGGGTGTGCAGCACAGCAGGCACATGCTCCCCCCTTTCTCCTGCAACAACTGAATCTCAGCCTGCAAGTCAAGAAACTCAAGAAAAATCAGAAATTTCAGAGGTATTTTTGCTTCAATTTTGCGAATTTCTTATCAATTCAAGCAATTGAGCAGGTACAGGTGCCCAAATTGCTCAATTTTGAGCAAAATTGGCAAAATTGGGTGACATTGGTCACAATCAGGATCAATTTGCAGGAAATTGGTCACAATCAGGATCAATTTGCAGGAAATTGGTCAAATCAGGATCAATTTGCAGGAAATTGGATGTCGAAATTTGGGGCTTTTGATGTAATTGTGCAATTAAGCACTCATACATGCTGTATGATGTGAGAAATCGCACATTTGGGCAAAATTGCAGCAAATTGCAGTGCAAATCAAGGGGCTTTTGTGCCGATTTGGTTGATTTGCATGCAGGCAATCGCAGTTGATGCTGTGGATAATGTGTTGATGCCTTACAAGCACTCAATGTGCCTGTAAATCAAGGGGCTTTCATGTATTTGATGTATATGTGGCCAGGGGGAAGCATCGTGAACACTCTGGATGCCTTCATGTGTGCCAATGTACCATGCATGATCAGAAATTGATCTCAAATCAAGGGGCTTTTCAAGTTTGTATGCTTGTTGAGCTTGGCAAAGCAGCAGGCAAGACATTTATGCCTTGAATCCTCAAAAATCAGCTTGCAGTCAAGGGGCTTTTGCCCAATTTCTGTTCGGGACTGTTTTATGCAGTGTTCGTGACTGTAAAAATCTGATTTTCACTCATTTGGACAGCCAGGAGAGCATTTATTGCTACTGTACCTGCTGGTACAGATTTGGCACAGCTTTGTGCATGTTTTGGCATGGCTGTACACTGTTTTGAGTGATCAAAAGGTTCAAATTCAGCTGCTGAAATTGCCGGTACAGGTTTGGTACATCATTGGTGAGCACTTGGTACTGCTGTACAACACTTTGGAAGGGCAAAAGAGCACATTCAAGGTGCTGTCCAAAATCTGCAGCAACCAGATTTTGGTGTTTTCATCACAAAAAGTGGGAGAAAAGTTGCATTCTTGCTTCCGCAGTGGGAGATAAAGCTTGGGAGAACATTTGTGAGCACTTTGTGTGCTTTGGGTGCAGTGTTTGCACATCTTGGGTGCAGTGTTTGCACATTTGCAGGGAGTCAGGCATTAAAGGTTGCATATTGCTATGGCAACCACAGGTGAGAGCTCTTCATTGCTTCACATCAAGAAGCTTGAAGGCTCGCATAATTATGATATTTGGCAAACCCAGTGCTACAATGTGTTGCTCCAGAAAAAGCAGCACAAGCCTATCAAAGAAAGGGGTGTGATGCCCGCTTCTCTTACAGCTGAAGAGTGGGAAGATATGGATGAACTGGCAAGATCTACTATCATGTTGTCTGTGTCAGATTCATTACTTTTCAGCATTCGTGAAGAGAAGACAGCTTGGGGAATGTGGCAGAGATTGCAGGACCTGTATGCCCAACAAAGTGCCTCAAGCAAAGTGTATTGGTTGAAGAAACTCATAGGTCTTCAGATGAAGGAAGGGGCTTCTATGACAGCCCATTTAAATGAGTTTAATGGTATTGTCAGCCAGGTCATCAATCAAAAGTTGGCAATGGACGATGAGTTCAAAGCCACTTTTTTGTTATGCACTTTGCCAGAGAGTTGGGACACATTCAGGACAGCCACTAGCAATTCGAATGCTATGCTGTCATATGCAGATGTTGAGGGTGCTCTTCTTCAAGAAGAGATGAACAGGAAAAACAACTCTGTTGGAAAGTCCAATGCAATGAATGCACGTGGGAGATCCCAGCAAAGGGGGAAAAGCCAAGAACGGGGAAGGAGCAAGTCTCGCTCCAAAAAGGATTTGGAATGCCATTATTGTGGCAAGAAGGGACACATCAAAAAGCAATGCTACAAATGGAAAAATGATCAAAAAGAAAAGGGAAAAGGCAAAGACAAAGAGAAGGATGAAGCCAAAGATGTAAAGCCAAAGGGCAAAAGTGGAGTCAAGATTGAAGAAATCAATGTGTCACATGCAGGTGGCAGTGAGGATGAGGTCCTCTTTACTTCTTCACTTGATGCCCATTCACTTCTTACAGGTGGTCATGGTATGCACTCATGGATCATTGATTCAGGTGCCTCCTTTCATGTCACAGGTTGCAGAGACTTGTTTGTCAGGTACACTGCTGGCAATGAAGGAGTGGTTTATTTGGGTGATAACCATGCATGCAAGATACTTGGCAGAGGTGATGTGAGGCTTGTATTTTCAGATGGCTCACAGCTTATGCTCCATGATGTCAGGCATGTGCCTGAGATCAAGAAGAATCTGCTTTCTACTGGACAGCTTGATGATGCTGATTATGTTACCACATTTGGTAGTGGAAAGTGGAAGATTAGTAAGGGCTCACTGGTTGTTGCCAGAGGCTCTAAGGTGGACACTCTTTACTTTATGCATGCAGGTGTTTGTCACCATGCTAATGTAAATGCAACCGAGCTGCCGGAAATTTCTATGTGGCATAGCCGGTTGGGACACATGAGTGTCAAGGGAATGGAGCAATTGTCTCGTTTGGGTTACTTGCCTTCTCTAAAGTTTTCAAGTTTTCAGTTTTGTGAGCATTGTATATATGGTAGGCAACTACAGTGCCCCCACAAGAAAGCTCTTGGACAGAAAGATGCTCAGTTAGAGCTTGTGCATACAGATGTATGTGAGATGCCTCAGCTTTCTTTGGGAGGGGCAAAATATTTTGTGTCTTTTATTGATGATGCCACACGCAAGGTGTGGGTCTATCCTCTTCGTTTGAAGAGTGATACATTCTCAGTGTTTGAGAAGTTTGTTGCTCATGTTGAGAATCAAACTGGCAAAACACTGAAGGCTTTGCGTTCCGACAATGGTGGAGAGTATACGTCCAAACAGTTTCAGGACTTTTGTGATGCTAAAGGCATCAAGAGGGAGCTCTCTACTCCTTATGATCCTCCACAAAACGGGACAGCAGAGAGGATGAACAGGACCATACAGGAGAAGGTCCGTTCTATGTTGTCACATGCTGCATTACCTCATGGTTTTTGGGCTGAAGCTGTTATGACAGCCGTTCATCTTATAAACAGGTCACCTAACACGAGGCTTGGTGGGAAAGTGCCAGAAGAAGTATGGACAGGGAAGCCTCCGTCATACAAGCACTTGAGAGTGTTTGGTTGCGTTGCGTACGTGCACATACGCAGGGAAATGCGCACCAAACTTGATCCCAAGTCTCACAAATGCATATTCCTAGGATATGGTGACAGAGGTGAAATGGGGTATAGACTTTGGGATCCCATGAATAGAAAGATCATACGCAGCAATGATGTCATTTTTGATGAAACATGCATGTATAAGGAGCCTGCAAGGCAACAGGAGCCTGGCAGAGTCATCTTTGATGATGATGGACATCATGGACAACAACAAAGGGCTGTAAATCAGCCATTACAGCAGGAAAACCAGCCCTTAAATGGTGCTGAAAATGGTCCAAATGGACAGCCAGACATGGCAGAAGATATCCCTATGGATATACCACAGTTGGAGGATATACCGGGCATGATTTTTCAGCCTTATGGCATGGAACAGGAGCCACCAATGGGTGATATGCAGGCTGGACAGCAACCTGCAAATGATGGTCATTGGGTACGGAGGTCCACTAGACCCTCCAGAGTCCCTGACAGGTTTGTTCCAGGGGTTGACTACTTGATGCTCACTGACTGTGGGGAGCCCTCATGTTACAAAGAGGCTTTACAGAGGGCAGACAAAGCTCTATGGGAGCGTGCCATGAAGTCAGAGATGGATTCTCTGCATAAAAATGGAACATGGAAGTTGGTGCATTTACCTGCAGGCAAGAAGGTTTTGCCATGCAAGTGGGTATACAGGCTCAAAGTTGCATCAGATGCAAAGCCAAGATACAAAGCCAGGTTAGTGGCTAAGGGCTTCAAGCAGGAATATGGTGTGGACTTTGAGGAGATCTTCTCTCCAGTGGTCAAAATGACCACACTTAGAGCTGTGTTGGCTTTGGTTGCGCATGATGATCTGGACTTGATTCAGATGGATGTGAAGACTGCTTTTCTTCACGGTGATCTCCATGAGGAGATATATATGCAGCAGCCAGAGGGTTATGCAGTAAGTGGGAAGGAAAAGCTTGTATGCAAGCTGAAAAAGAGTCTTTATGGGCTCAAACAGGCACCAAGAGAATGGTATCATAAATTTGATACATTCATGAAATCTCAGAAATTCAGGAGAAGTGACATAGATCACTGCTTGTACACCAAGAAAGCTTTGGATGGCAGTCTATTGATTCTCATTTTGTATGTTGATGATATGTTGATTGCCGGGAAATCTCGTAAAGAGATGGATGCCTTGAAGCAGAGGCTGCATCAAACCTTTGATATGAAGGATTTGGGTGATGCTAATCACATCTTGGGTATGCGGATACTTCGGGACAGAAATCAGCATGTGTTGTATTTGTCTCAGAAGGAATACATTGGCAAAGTCTTGCAGAGGTTCAATATGGACGGGGGGAAGAAAGCTAGTACTCCTTTGCCTCCATATGTGAAACTCAGTGCTATGGACAGCCCACAGTCGGATAGTGACAGGGCTGATATGGCCAAGATTCCGTATGCTTCAGCTTGTGGCAGTCTCATGTATGCCATGGTTGCTACTAGGCCTGACATTGCATTTGCAGTGGGAGTGGTTTCTAGATACATGGCCAACCCTGGCAAGAAGCATTGGGAAGCAGTGAAAGGTGTCATGAGATACCTGAAGGGCACACAGGATTTGTGCATTTGCTTTGGCAAACAGGATGCATTAGTGCATGGTTACACGGATTCGGATTATGCCGGTCATCCAGATAACCGGAAGTCTACTACCGGTTATGTGTTTACATTCACAGGAGGTGCTGTGTCATGGATATCCAGGATGCAGAAGTGCACTGCCTTATCTACTACAGAGGCCGAGTATATTGCAGCCACAGAGGCTTGCAAGGAGGCATTATGGCTATCTCGGTTAGTGGTTGATTTGGGCTATACAGGGGATATTCCATTGTTGCATTGTGACAGTCAGAGTGCCATTCAGTTGGCAAAGAACCCTGTTTTTCATGCAAAGACGAAGCATGTGGATGTAAAGTATCACTTCATCAGAGAGGTGATAGAGAACAAGCAAATTCAGCTTGTTAAGATTCACACGGATGACAACCCGGCTGATCTGTTGACGAAGAGTTTGCCTCCGGAGCGGTTTGCTCATTGCAGACACTTGATGGGCATTGGATGAGGCCATTTTCAGCCTTGATATGGCCTTGTATATTATCATGTACATGCTGATTTTTCTTTTCCTTCATTTAAGGGCACTTTGCCTTTAAGTGGGAGGTTGTTGGGGTAAAGGCGTTATGCCCACCCTTATAGTGTGTACAAGCCCATAAGTTATAGTACATAGTACACTTAGTACTTTTAATGTACTAAGTGCACTATGTGTACTAGGGCAATATACATGTGTGATAGGGGAGTCACACACTCATGCTTTTTCATGAGTTGACTTATCCCCACAACTCTCTCTCTCTCCCTTGCTTCTCTGTGTATGTCTCCCATGAATGAACTCTAAACCCTAATTCAGGTTTCTCCCCATCATAGAGAACAAGCAAATTCAGCTTGTTAAGATTCATACGGATGACAACCCGGCTGATCTGTTGACGAAGAGTTTGCCTCCGGAGCGGTTTGCTCATTGCAGACACTTGATGGGCATTGGATGAGGCCATTTTCAGCCTTGATATGGCCTTGTATATTATCATGTACATGCTGATTTTTTTTTCTTTTCCTTTACTTAAGGGCACTTTGCCTTTAAGTGGGAGGTTGTTGGGGTAAAGGCGTTATGCCCACCCTTATAGTGTGTACAAGCCCATAAGTTATAGTACATAGTACACTTAGTACTTTTAATGTACTAAGTGCACTATGTGTACTAGTGCAATATACATGTGTGATAGGGGAGTCACACACTCATGCCTCATGAGTTGACTTATCCCCACATCTCTCTCTCTCTCTCTCTCTCCCTTGCTTCTCTGTGTGTGTCTCCCACAAGTGAAACCCTAATTCTGTTTTCTCCCCATCAACGGTTGGAGTATTGGTTAACCCAAAAGGTAATTAATGGCTATACCTAGTCCGAAAGGCGGTTCTTTCGACATGCCTTTCATGAATACGTATCTGGTGATAGCCAATACGTGAATCTTCGTGAAATATTTTGCTCCTACTAACCGGTCTATCAGGTCATCTGATCTAGGGAGAGGATAACGGTTCTTAATTGTCAGCTTGTTCAATCTCTTGTAATCTATACACATTCTCCAGGTGTTGTCCTTCTTTCTCCTAAGCAACACAGGTGCACCCCAAGGTGATTTACTTGGACGAATCTGGCCCATCCTCAAATAGTCTTCGAGTTGTTTAACTAACTCATCTTCCTCAGCTTGGCTCATCCTATAAGGTGGAATACTGACAGGATGAGCACCAGGGATCAAGTCAATACGATGATCTACTGCCCTTTCAGGTGATAAACCCAATGGCAATTCCTTAGGAAATACATCTTGAAACGAATCAAGTATCTTCTGTAATTCTTTGCTTTCACAAACACACTTAATTCATTGACATCCATGGAAGGTATGAGAAATGAAGAAAGTGGAATCAATACACAATGAAAAGCGGTATACAAAGAAGAATCCATTATATTTCCAAAATCAGCTGTATTTACAAGAGGTCCCTGAGAGGGATGTATACAATCACCTAAAATACTATACTAGGTGTTCCTATGTTGAAAAGAAAAAATATGACTAGACCAATCTATCTGGACTTGAAGAGTCTTAAACCACTCAATCCCTAATAACAAGTCTACATGTTCTAGGTGCATAACATAGCATTTCAAAGTATCTTTGTAGTCCTGAATCCGGATTGGTAGCATCTCCATCTTTCGATCCCATACTTGCCTTCCCGCAGGTAGGCGTACCTCATAGGTATGATCGCTGGGTGTCGTATCAAGACTCAATTTCTGCACAAGTTTGTAGTTAACAAAATTGTGTGAGCTGCCAGGGTCTAGAAGAATGTGGATTCTATGGTCATTCACTTCTCCATAAACTCGAAGAAGATCATGCGAGCCAAAAACTTTAGAGTTGAACAGACAATCAGAACATGTACTAGGGCAAGAAAGTACAATAACTGACGTACCTGTCAAAGACAACTAGTTAGCTGCCTTTGGCTTGGGTCCTGCGTTGGTCTTTGCACCCTTTTGCTTCGGGCACTCGTTCCGCATGTGTCCTTTTTCTTCGCAAATAAAACACGTCCCCCCTTCTTGAGCTTTAAAGCCTTAAGGAGTCGTTTCTTCTTCGTTAGTGTCGAACTTGAATTCTTCGAAGGTTGGTCCGAAGACTTTCCTTCAGTCGTGTTAGCAATAGGTGCGGAGAATTTTCTTTTATGCTTATTCCCCTGCTCGGTAACGGATTTAGACTTGGAAGAGACCATTGTATCGTCATAGATACGAGCTGAATGAATGGCCTCGTCCAATGTTTTGCATTTGTTATTTTTAACCTATAAACGGTATGAGTATGGTAAACCAGCTACGAAGAACCCCAAAAGAGTAGTGGGATCCATCTTTGTAGCTTTCATCTGTAAGTCCCTAAACTTCTGGAGGTAGACCTCATAAGTGAGGTGCTGCGAGGTCATGGTCAAAGCGGTAAACCGGGCAACAATATCATAATCATCCTCTTTCTTGAGGAATTCCTTCTTGAAGACGTCTTCAAATTGTCCCCAAGTCGTTGGCTTAGGGTTGAGTTCCTTCCATCAAAGCAAAGCTTTGCCTGAGAGGAAACCTGCTACTAACTGGATCTTTTTTTCATCATCATATGGATGAAACTGAAAATGGACCTGCCACTTATGTAGCCAAGTGTCCACGATCTCCTTGGTACGCTGCTTTTGCTCGCCCCCGAATGGTTCCGGAGTAATGTTGGGGCCTGAAGCAGTGGCCAAGGTATCCATACCCGAAAGAGTAGATAGGGTAGTGGTCAAGAGAGAGTGTAAAGCTTGCATCTGTGCGGCAATTTGTGCCTGACGTTCAAAAGAAGAAGCTTCGAGAGCTACTTTGAACTCTTGGAAATCTGATTTTGACACATAATCATCAAAAAGATCGGCATCGGTATCTTCCGTAGCCGGCAAGCCTTCGCGTTCGACAAGGGGCTCCAACTCCGATTCTTGGGTCGACATCGTGAAGAGGACAAGTAGAGAGAAATTTCAATCTTTGCACAATAAAAGTGCGAGAGAACTTGAGAGCTTGAGAGCTTGAAAACTTGAGAGATGTGTGGCAAAAAGCCCACTTAAGAGATTTATATAACCTTCCCCAAAAGCAACTTGAGCTTTTGCTTTTATGTTTTTATATATATATATATATATATTCTGTTTTCTCACCTTTAAACCTTAGGGACCTTTAAACTCTTTTTTTTTTATAATAATCTTTTTTTTAAAAAACAAAAGCACCCAAATCGTCCAATGCTTTTTTTGGTTTTTTTTTCCCCTTGGAATTAGCGCCGCCGATCTGTCTGCTTTCGTCACCTGCGCTACTGCCGTCATCGACCAAGCTACAGGCGCTTTTGTTTCTGCCGGCGCCGCCTACGCTCAGGTATGCGTGGCTGTCTACTGCCGTCACCGATCGTGGCTGTCGGTGCTTTTGCTTCTGCCTGCGCCTGCGCCAGCCTCGCGTAGGCCTGGCCACAAGCCGGCGTAGGCCTACCACGTAGGCCTGGGCGCCTGCCTGCGTAGGCCTTGCCGACTGCCTACATGACTGCGTGCGCCTCCAACAACCGGTAGCCCACGACCAGCACACGACTGCCAACGATCACCTTCTTCGCATCTCTCACTCGCTCTCTCTCTTGCGTTCAACCAAAAGCAAACATGCTTTTTTTTTTGTTTTCTCTCAACAGTTCATGCGACTGCACAAACACCGAATCTAGCCTTCTTCTTGCAAAACAGAGCAACCCTACTAGACTACCTTCTCCATCACGGGTTCTTTGATGAAAAAGCACATACTATCTGAAAAAACAACAGCATGCATAAACAAAACAGCAAGCTTCTTGAACACATACCTTTCTTCGACCTCATCTTCTCTACCTACCGACTTGCTCGTTCACGAGGCACGCTCTAATACCACTGTCAAAACCCCAAAGGATCTCCTCGTGGAACGCTACTGGTACAAGACTCGAAACCTGCAAACAAACCAAACAAACAAGAAGGGGGGTGCAGGCCTGACTCACCTCCCAACCATGACAACCGTGGGCAAGCCCACAGTCTTGGCTCTCCCCACCGAGCCACGAGCTGAGCTAACTCGGTTGACGTATCGACCAATCTCCACCTCGCGACGTCCCATACCGCCATGAAGCTACCCTCGCGGGCCTCGAGATTGCTGCCGGCCTCGGCTGCGTAAAGCATGTGCACGTCTGCACTAGATCCAAGCTCCAAACCATAGAGCTCTCACAAATCTCGCGAGACTCTATATGACTAATGACTAACCTTGGCCACCCTTTTATAGGCTCTTGGCCGGTCGTCGGGCGTCCACACTTGGACGCCCGCCTGTCCATACTTGGGTGCCCGCCCGTTAGTCTATCCCTAACTCAGCTCGCCAATCAGCCTGCCTAGCTCCAAGCTTCCCCAAACCTCGAAGCTAGTCTTGTGTGCATGTAGCACATGGTAGATACACACTGTGCACATGACACTGACTATTGTTGGCATGTGTGTCTAGTTGGTATTTACCGAATGTTGAAACTAAAAAGTTTGAACATTACTATGCAAATGTGGCTTGAACAGAGATAGCTATGCAATGGAAGATTTAAACTAACTCAAGTGCATCATTCACTTTAAGTTTTAGGACTGTTTTGAGCAAATTGCTCAAATGACAAGGCTGCATAAGAGGTAAACTGCATAATCCTAGTGAAGAATCATTTCCATGGCAACCATAGTCTATCCTAGAACTTTCGTCTCTAGATGATCACTGGCTTATGAAGTTATTACTGACTCTCTGCTCTTTCTGCACTTCCTGACTGCTCGCAATATCACAATGCCATAATGAGGGAAAGGGGGTTGTCTAGGCTACTTAAAGCTGGTTGGGCTGCGCATGTCATGCTATTATTCTTAGAAATATGTTGCTTTACAAGTAATGAGGCTGAACCTTACTGCTTTGTCTGCCTAATGTGTCCGGACCATTCAAACATACTGCCTGTCTGTCCACATGCCCTGTGTAGACCAAGTCTGACCTGCTCGTGTGCCCTGCTTGGGCATGGTTTGACCCGCCGGCCCGTAGGCATCCATGTATTAAATACTTCAGTCCTTAGGCAGCCCGTTCTTGCAAAAGGTTGCCATCTGTGTACAGATTCTCCACCACTTAAAGTGTTAGAAATATTATTCTTAGAAATATGTTGCTTTACAAGTAATGAGGCTGAACCTTACTGCTTTGTCTGCCTGATGTGTCCGGCCCATTCAAACATGCTGCTTGTCTGCCCACATGCCCTGTGTAGACCTGGTCCGACTTGCTCGTGTGCCCTGCTAGGACATGGTTTGACCCGTCGGCCCGTAGACATCCATGTATTAAATACTTCAGTCCTTGGGTAGCCCATTCTTGCAGAAGGTTGCCATTTATGTACAGATTCTCCGCCACTTAAAGTGTGGCTGTCCTTGGCCTTGTAGCTTCTTAAGAAACGAATTGACCAACTCAAGTTAGCTCTTACCCAAGGTACTAGATGCCCGAAACACAATATTATCCCGTCGACTCACAACCATTGAGTCCATGCACATCTTCTGCCCTGCTCCCCACCCCCTTTCCCCCCCTTTTGCTCCAAGTTCATCGATTTGTTGCAGTTCTTGCAGGGTGCAGCAGTTCACATGCTTTGCTCAATGTGCACGGACAGGTTTGGTTTTCGGCCTTTCACAAGCTTGTTCTGTATGGCCAACCTCCATGGTGCTGCTGTTTTTTGTGGCTTCCTAGGCAACTTATTTTCAAGCAGCATTACAAAAAGACACATCTATTACCTACTGACTCGATCATCCTATTCGCTGCCTTGTTCCTCTCTGACATCTTTCAGATCACGTCTATGTCATCCTGTTATCAAGCAGCTTCCAGTAATTATGGGGATTTCTTGTTCATTTGTCAGTTGTGTGTGTGTTTTCTTGTTGTATATAGGCTTGTGAAGCACATATTACAATCATAGCAATCTTGTTCTTTTCTATCTGGTTAGGTTGCAGTCTTGTTCATTCACTGGCATGTCTTGTCAGTTTGAGGCATTGGGAACTTTGTAACGGGTCCTATCAGATGCTCCAGTCCTTTTATTTGTCGCGACTTTGTGCCTCTACGAGTTAGTTGGTTCTTGTTCCTCACCAACCTTGTACACTAGCCCATACATCATCTGGAGATCATCATCGTCATCGTAATCCTATTATATTGCTCTTGTAGTGCTTCTAGGGAAAGCTTGTAATGAGCATTTCATCTCTAGTGATTTGGATTTTAGGCTTATCTAGTAATTTTATGTCTGGTCTATACACACATTTAATGTCTGGTCTATAGACACATTTTTCCGTCATACTCTGTATGTTTCCCTTGCTTGTGATGGATCAAGTCCATCAACCACTTAAGCCTCTCCATCCACTTCTTCTCCATCCCCTGCCACTCTTCTATGAAGTTCCAGTTCTGGGAGGGCTTGCTCGTGGTCTCATCCTTGTTAAAATATGTGCATCTCATGTGTTATGTGGAAATAGGGTCTTATATGAGGGTTGACACTTTATTAAAGGCTTTCCTTGTTGGATATTTGGAGCCTCGTGCGAACCCTCTCTACACCGCGTGCGCATCCCGTGTGAAACTCCTCTTAGCACCTCTTATTTCTAGCCATACACTTTAAAGTTTATGTGCACATGTGGTTGGCTATGTGGCCATCTCACATTCTCATCTTTCCATTCACTCTCCACCACATCACATCCTCTCACCTCTTTCATATAAACCCATGTATCTCTCCCTTTCAGCAAGGGATCTAATCAATCATTTCTATTCTAATCATTACGTGTCTCGTTCTCTCTATATCTCTTTCTCATCTCACTCGCACACTCTCACCATGGGTGCCATACTACTGCAACGCTAGAGCCGACTATGCACAGTGGTTCTAATCCAACATCGGTATTAGAGCGCTGGTCCTCACACCGCCTTCGTGGGTTCTTCATTGCCACTCCACCACTCTTCGCTGCCACTCCACCGCCTGCTCCGCTTGATTGTGCCGCCCACCTTGCGGACCCCATGATAGGGTGCCGGTCGGGCAGAGCTGAGCACCACCACTCAACCGACTTGTCATGTGCACAGAGTGTATCTACCGTGTGGAACACGCACACAAGACTAGCTTCGAGGCTTGGGGAAGCTGGAGCTAGGTAGGCTGATTGGCGAGCTGGACTAGGGATAGACTGACGGGTAAGCACCCAAGCGTGAACGGGCGGGCGCCCAAGTGTGGACGCCCGATGACCCGCCAAGAGCCTATAAAAGGGTGGCCAAGGTTAGTCCGTTGGTCATAGAGTCTCGCGATTCTTTGTGAGTGCCCTACAGTCAGGAGCCTTGATCTAGTGCAAACGTGTGCCTGCTTCATACAGCCGAGGCCAATAGCAGTCTCGAGGCCCGCGAGGGTAACTCCATGGCGGTATGGGACGTCACGGGGTAGAGATTGGTAGGTGCGTCTTGCTAGTTAGCTCAGCTCGTGGCTCCAAGACTTGTGGGTTTTGCTCACGGCTGTCGTGGTTGGGTGGTGAGGCTTGCACCCCCTTCACGTTGTTTGGCTTTGTTTTGCAGGTTTCGAGTCGTGTTTCAGGATTGCTCTACGAGGAGATCCGCGGGGATTTGACAATGGTATCAGAGCATGCCTCGAAGAGTGTGCAAGTTGGTCGGTAGAGAAGAAAGAGATCAAAAGAAGGAGATATGAGTTCGAGATGACTACTGTTTTTCATTTAAACTGTTGTTAAAAATAAAATAAAATTCAGCGTATGGTTTCTAGTTGCGTCGTTGGAACCCAAGTGGGCACTGGGTTTTGGTCATGGAAAGGGTTGTTTTGAGAGCAAGTGAGTTGTTTTTGATCATGCATCGTAGACGATCCATGCTGTGTGCTCTCGAGGTCTTCAATCCCTTTGCTCACGATTGCTTTGATACCATGTGAGGATAAAAGGACGAAAGAACCATATGTACAAGAGATTAGAGCAAATCAACACAGCATGAAATGGGTGAGTTCAACACAGCATGAAATGGGTGAGTGAGTGTCAGGGTTGCTACCGTACGTACGTACGGATCCGTACAGTACAGTACGGTACCGTACTGCACGGATCCGTACGCAATCATTTAAAAAATAAATAAATAAATATGAAGCGTGTGTGGCGAGGCCCAAATTCAGGTGATTGTAGATAAGCGACCACGTTGCACTTTATTTTGGGCATTTTGTGTGTACTTGCAAAATCGAGTGTCCTGTGTGTACCTGCAAAGTTTTGAAGAGCAAATTTCAAGTCTGCACACTCCTCTGGAGACCTCCCACGAGTCTTTTCCTCGCTCTCTCTCCCGCCCAGACTTCATCATGCCGCACAAGACTAACCCGAACTGGGCAATCCACACCAATGTCCTGAGGGTTGTTAACACCGCTTCTCAGCAAGGGTCAGGTACTCGGCTATGGGCGTGCAAGTATTGCAGGGAGCAGTACACTAGCACCATAACTTGCATCATCAAGCACATGACAGGTATCGGGTGCACCAATCAATGTGGTCCATGTGATAAAATACCACAAGCTTTGAGGGACCAATTGATTGCAGAGAATTGTCCTGCAATGGGTGGTGCAAGCAGTGTTAGAGGTGGTGAAAGTACGCAAGATGCTCTCCATGATGCTTTTATTGGAGATGTTACAGATTCAGGTACACTAGATGAGGGTGAAAGCCTTTTGGCTTCAGCCCAATCCACCACAGGCAAGAAGAGGGCACGTATTGCCGATGATAAGGACATCCTACCACAAGATGCGAGAGGTACAGGGGAGGCATCAAAGCAATCCACTCTGCCTTCTTGTATCTCATCACAAGCTTGGGTAAAGAAGCGGCAAAGGGTGGCAGAAATGGAGATTTGTCGTACTCTTATTGAGTGTAATATATCCTTCAATGTGTTAAGGACAGACCAATGGAAAAGAATGGTGAAAGCAATTGCGCAGGTAGGGCCTACTGAGACGTGGACAGGTCTTGAGTATACGAAGATGCGTACATCCATGTTGGATGTGCAGAAGGCCTTGATAGACAAGGCGCTCACTCCTGTGAAAGCAGGCTGGCAGGAGTTCGGATGCACTATTATTTCAGATGGGTGGGCAGACATTCGCAAGAGACACACAATCAATATCCTTGTGTCATCTTGCTTGGGTACCTATTTCTTGCGTGCCGTGGATGCAGGGAGAGCAGGAGACAGGATCATAGGGGAGTTCATTTATGGCCACATTCGACAGGCTATCCTTGAGGTTGGGGAGGACAATGTTGTGCAGGTGGTGACCGACAACACCTCTAACTACAACGCAATGGGTCAAATGGTCGAGGCAGAGTTTCCACATATAGTGTGGACTCCATGTGCTGCCCATTGTCTTGATTTACTTATGGAAGACATTGGGAAGCTTGTTTGGGTGCAGCCCATTGTTGCAGATGCTGTAAAGATCACCACCTTCTTCCGCAAGAAGCATCAGGCTCTTGCCATCTTTCGGAGCCATAGCCCTTTGGATATGGTGAGACCCTCCAAGACCAGGTTTGCCTACATATTCTTGGTCTTGGATAGGCTCTACAAGATAAGAGATTCACTATCATCAACAGTTGTGGATCCAAGGTGGCGAGACAGATGCATCATTCAGAGGATGAGCGTACAAAATACTTGCAGAGGCGGATCCTGGATGATGATTTTTGGCGGCAAGTTCATAGCCTTTCAGTTGCACTTAAGCCCGTATATGTCCTTCTCCGACTTATAGACATGGAGGGCTCAACTTTGGGGCTGGTCTTTCATTTGTTTATGCAAATGAAAGACCATGTTGCTCAGTGCTCCATGATGACTGCTCAACGGTAAGCAATAGTGCTAATTTCTTCCTCTTTCTTTGATTTTATGACTTCTCGATTCTCGATTCTCATGACATGTCAGGACTGACATGTGTAACCTAAGACATGTATTTTCAATCTCTCATTTTCAGCCGAGGTGAGATCTTGGACATTGTAGACAAACGGTGGACATTCATGAGCCATCCCATCCATGCGATGGCTGCCATGCTCCATCCTCTCTACAGGTCGCCAGAGCTATGGAATAATACTGCTTTGAGCATGAAGCAGTCAGAGTATGTTGGAAGGATGTTCTCAGAGAAGGAGCAACTTCAGATCGATAGAGAGTTCACCACGTACATGAATGGTATTGGTGCTTCATTTGCGAGACCTGTGTCATTGAGGAAGGAAGCCATGAAATTTCCTTTGACATGGTGGCACTCTTATGGAAGGGTTAGTCTTCCAAACCTTTCACGCTTTGCTCTTCGTGTTCTCTCTTAGATAACTTGTAATTAATCTCTAAAGTATAGTCTTCGAAAGTGAAGCCTGATGTTTTAGCATTAAAAGATTTACAAATTTGCTCGCATTGCACTCATTTTTGCACAGGATTGCTCAACTGGAGCATGTGAGCGGAACTCGAACTCATACTCTCTTATACACACCAAGATTCGGAATCGCCTTAGTACTTCTCAATTAGAGAAGTTGGTGTACTGCGCAGAGCTAATATCAGGCTCGTGCGAAGCTACCATGCTTTGGGATCACCGAAGCATGTATAAATTGGACTCAAGAAGAACTTAGAAGTAGAAAATTATTTCTAGTTCAATGAATATCCAATATGCAATTTGTGGCATGTTTAAACAGGTTGATCCAACACAACTCAAATTGATAGATAAACCCAGCCCGGAGCTTGTGGATCGGCAGATTAGAGATGAGCAAGATGAGATTTTGAGAGCTTTACATAGAGAACTTGAGAGTGTGGATCGTTGTGTGACCCGCTCACGTGCACGATCTCTCAGCGTTCCTCTACGCCAGGCAGCACCAGATCCAAGCTCTGCGAAACGAGAGAGCATTCGCAGGGGAAAGCTTCCAATTCGTCGCACCCAGCAGAGGCGTGCAAACGAGGCTGTCCAACTCATTCACACTCAGATTCTCGAGGCACATAACGAGAATGCACTAGAGCTTGTTGTTGCTGAGCCAGAGTTCGATGAAGAAGGCAATGGTATCAATGATGGAGGCATGCTCTCTTCAGAAGACTCATCATCTTCATCTAATGATGAGATTTGAGACTCTTGCGTCTAGACAACTGTAGTGTTTCATTGTTTTGCTTTTTGCACTTGTGGACCAGGACATGTGCTGTAGACATGATATTTGTACTCTCTTTTATCATCTATGACTTTCATGGTTCTTGCTTATATCACTATGACATGAGGTATTGTGTAATGGGCTTGGTAACTGATTTAAACTTTAAGTAATGAGGTTCACTCTTTATTTTAAGTATTTTGGTTGCTATGTCTACAAAATATTCAGGTTTCTAGGACAAATTACTAATTGGTACGTACTGTTTACGTACCTTAAAATTTGTTCCGTTCAGAAGTACGTTCCGTACGTACTGATAGCGTGCCATACACTACGTACCTTTCCACCTTGGTGAGTGTATACATGATGGTGAGTGAAAATATGTACAAGAGGTCCTTTGATGTGAGGAGACTCTAAGAAGAAGACCGGGACGAGGTTGGAGCTGAAGCAAGGTTGGTGACGAAGGCTCATGTCGACGTAAGGCAAAGGCACTCCGTGTGGTGGTCGGTGTCGAAGGCTCTTGTCGATGGATGCAGAGGCACTCCGAGATGGTAGTGGGCAGCGAGAGGTGAAGTGATGCAAACTCTAGTGACAAGGGTGCTGCGGTACCTGAGAGGTGATGAAGTGCAAAGAGGGCTCCCGTCCCGAGTGGTGCAGGCTCTGGTGACGAGGGTGCTGCAATACCTGAGTGGTGGTGAGGAGCAGAGAGGGCTGCTGTCCCCAAAGGTGTCAATGAAGATAAGCAGACAGGGCTGCCGTCCCGATGATGTGAGATGGTGAGCAAAGAGGGCTATTGTCCTGAGGAGAACTGTAGAAGAAAAAACACAGATGTGCTGTACAAGAGAGTGGGCTGCTGTCCCAAGATATAAACTGATGTTAAAATGCTGATGCGTTGTACTGTTGCAGAGAGTGGGCTTGGTATGGGTGCAGGATTGCCGATAGCTATGATAATGCAAGGCAAATATCTCAATATTTGTGACGGGCTGATGACACAAGGATCGTGTCACATCACCATGTCAATGACAATACAAAGCAAACATCTAGTTCTTTTAAATGGGAAATATTACACGTGGATCATGTGACATCTCAAGCATCAATGCTGGGGGCTTAATGACAGTACAAAGTAAACGTCTAGCCATTTGCAATGGCACTGATGACACGTGGATGATATGACATTGATGCGTTGATGTTTGGGGATGTGAGCTATGATAGTGCAAAGAACATGGGATCATGTGACATCGATGTATTAATGTGTGGGACGTGAGCTATGACAATGCAAAGCAAACATCTAGCTATTTGCAGATGGTGTCAAATCTACATGTAGACAGCTGGGCTACGAGCTATGACAATGCAAAGATCATATCGTTACGTTTTGAAAGGGCAGGGGGTGGGGCGGGAGGAAAGTAAACACATGGATCGTAAATACCAGCCATTTTGCAACTTGCGTAGGATTGCAAATCATCCAAGGCACAAAAAACAAAAAAACAAACCCCCCCCCCCAACACACACACACAAAAACAAGAACAAAAAAGCAAAGAAAAATTCCAGCGAGTACCTGCGGCATCAAGAGAGATGAGCTCGGAACAGCGAGGATGCTGTATATGGTGATAAAGATAGGTTAAAATACCCGATGTGATGCATGTGAAGAAACCTTGCTGCAAGCAGCAGCTGTACTATGTAGATAGACTATATGGCTTTGTCAGAAGGAAAGCGAGAGAAGACTCCAAGCAGGAGCTGTACTATGTAGATAGACTATATAGCTTTGTTAGAAGGAAAGCGAGAGAAGACTCCAACCTGGAGGACAGGTGATGCGTCCAGTCAGCCATGGTGACTCTGCCGATGCCGTATAAGAAGTAAATTGCCCTAGACTACACCGCACAAGTGAAAACGTCTGAACTAACCCTTTCAATGAGGTTCGCCTAACACCTTGCTTACGAGTACATTTCCTCGCAGAGCAGTGTGCTTTTTTTTTGTTCACACCTTCACATTTGGATATGTCTGTTTTCACACGTCTAGCCATCACACATATGAGCCTACTTGATTTTCAGAGAGTTCTCACTTTGCCGCCCACTAGGTTGGTTGCCTCAAGGCTTCTCATACATGGACTTGGATGGCCATTTTTGGGTTGTGTTTCCTTGCCTTCACACAGCCAACAACCTGACCACCATGGATTGATCGGCAAGTCGAAGTAGCAACCTTTAAGTGGACATGGCACTTTGCTTCGCAAGCTGTGAATGGTTGCACCCTAAGAGTATGTGATTCCTACTTAGCTCCACAAGTAAATAGAATAATAGAGCCCAGTTGAAATGTAAGTGTCGATTGATTGGGCCTAGCCACCAAGATTTTAGCTGATTCTATGCAGTCGACACTTAACATGCCATACGAGTGTTTGAAAAAGTTAGCCATGCCATCGCATGCCAACTTAGATTTTTACATACATGACTACATGCATGTGAAAGCAAAAATTGATGTTTATATTTTACAATATTGCTTTGATTAAGCCAATTGACTGGCCCACAAAGATTTTGGCTAATTCTATGCAATCAACACTTAGCATGCCATATGAGTGTTTGAAAAAATTAGCGGTGCCATTGCATGCCAACTTAGATTTTTACATACATGACTACGTGCCTCTAAAGGCAAAAAGTTGATGTTCATATTTTACTATACTGGTTTGATTATGCAATGATAAAATCCTTACTTGGTCAAGCCAACATCATATATATGATCCACATGACAACACCAAATTGGAAGGAAGACCTGGGATCTCTTAGTTACAATATACAAGCACTTGAGAGAGAGAGAGAGAGAGAGAGAGAGAGAGAGAGAATGAGTTTTCAAAAAGGTGAAGGGTGTGTCCTTTGTCCCTCTACTTTTTTTAAGAATAGTTGTATATATAAATAAAAACTTGGGTTACATAGAAAGATGACATCATCTTAAGAGACAAAACATACACACACACACACACATTTGTGGCATGTGCTCAACCCAAGTGGAGTCTTTTTATATCATGCTTTCACTAACATTTCTGAATATACTTGTTATGAGAATTTAAATGAAAAGAATGAATTTTTAGTCCTTGGGAAAATGAAAAGATAGTTTTTATTGTTTCAAGAGATATGAACCATTTATTTCACCCTCAAACTAGTGCTTCACATTAATGTGTAGTAATAATGGTTACCAAGCTTTTCACTTTTCAAAGCTAATTGCTTCATCCTTTGTTTCTCCTTTCCTCAGTAAAGCATGAATCTTTATAACTTTATGTGAACTCTTTACCTTTAGGGTAATTCTAGGCAAATGAGAGAATCCAAGGTCTATAACCTTTATATATAATAAAATTATCAAAATCCATATTAGTACAAACAACCAAATCTTGTAATTTAGGATTATAATATTTTTCAATTTATCATTAAATTTAATTTTGTGTCATGTAATGTTTAATGAATTAATGAGCACCCACATGTTAGTTTAAGAAAGAAATGTGGACCTTTAGTAAGAATTATCATACTTGTGTTTAATAATATGACGTTCATCAACATAAGGAGCACCCACTTAGTGAGTTAAAAAAAGGTGGACACTTGATTATAAAATTACCATATTTTTTTCTTTAAAATCTTAAATATTTTGACCAAAAGGATATACACATTAGAAATTAAGCATAAATACATAGCCTCTTTTAGTAGGTCAACAAAGAGTTCGCCACAAAACCCCCTTCATGTGCCATCAACCTTCTACTTATACAAAAATCAGCCACACACAATCCCCTCTCATTAAGCCACACCGCCCTCCTTCAAGCATTTTGTCTAGAGTATCTCTCAAAATGATTATTACATATAGCAAGGAGATTATTAAAATTGCATACGACAATGGATGGGTGATCAATTATTATAGTGAATTTTATTTTGAGGTCTTCTTGTCTTTCCAAATTTCACCCATTGTTTACTCCTATTTTATCTTAAGACATAGCAATGCTCATTAAGTAGTAGTAAAGAATAGCTTGAGAGGGTTTTAAAAGATGGATGTTTTGTGAGCTATTTGAAGAGATAAGTTTTACAATGAGATCCTCTTCAATTCCCATGCTCATTCAATTGGAACATTTTTTGCTCTTAGCCTAGATGCCCCCATGTGACAAACAAAGTTAGTTATGTAGAGGTTTTGTGTAATCTCAACTTATTTCCTCGATTTCTTAGAAGATTGAATTATTGAAGAAAGAAGAATGCTATGCAAAGGGGTACAAAATAACTCCATAGGATGAATATCCTTGTGACTCTTTACCACACATAAACCTCCCACATGGTTCATCCTCTTTGAACCCACTAGTTGGCCCACCATGGTCCAACTTACAATTATAATATCTACCCCTCTTCTATTTTTGTAAAGCTACTTCACCATCCCACCATAATCGAACTTATAATTCTAATATATCACACTCTTCTATTTGTGTAAGCTACTTCACCATCCCAGCTTCATCTTTTGCTATAACTTCTTCACAACGTATCGCATGGCTAGGTAAGCTGCTTTTCAAGACGCTCGTGGGCACCCCTCTCCCTCGCACATTTTTCAAGGGTCCCATTCCTTTGTAAAAGTTTCCTTATACATAGCCACTCTTTTTGTACAACATACACTGCAAGCCCACACCTTCTCCTTCTCTTTGGGAACACCCACCTATCCCCACCCCTTCTTATCGTCATCCCCTTAATAAAAGAAACAATCTTGCATAAGCCCTTCATGAAAGCACAACAATTTAAAACTTAGTGCTTCTACTTAATACTTTAGCAGTTTTCGACATAAATGCAATAGGTTGTTTGGGACTATTCGTAAGCAAATCTACCAAGTAAATTTGATTTAAATAATTTAAGAAGCTAAATACATACAATTCCCTCCCTTTATGGAAAAACAAGGCATAATTTTAATGTGCATATATATATTTATCTCTCTTTGAAAAAGAAAATATAAAATGTGTACATGTGTTTTTAATTGTAGATTCATCTTTCAACTAGAAACCAAACATGGATTCCCTTTACCCCAAATTCCTAATGAATCCCAACCCAAATTTTGGCCACCCACCCTCTCCCAACATCGTTGCAACTATTCTAAATAAAGATCGTGGATTCCCTTTACCCCAAGGTCCCAACCCAAATTTTGGCCACCCAACCACCCCCAACATTGTTGCAATTATTTTAAACGAATATCGTTTCAATAATAATAACTTCTATGATAGAACCCCATTAGCAAACCTCTTTAAGATGTGGTGTGCTAACATAGACTTGGCAAAAAGTAACTTATTCAAAAAAATAATTGTCATACAAAAAAATAGATGGCTCCTATTTTATCGTGCCCAAGATTTTATAAAAAAAGCTCTTAAAGCTCACAAAAAATACATCTTATGTGAATTTTTATTTACCAAGATTCATGAATCTGTTAAATATTTGGTAGTACTACACTATGAGATCATGCACTTATGCCATGAGAACTTTTGTCCCACTTGGTTTTTTCTCATGGTCATCTAGGTGAACGGCACCTTAGGGTTAGCTAGTATATAAGCAACCTCATCCTTAGATTAGGGTTTCTGTTGATTTATAATTCATTATACCTTGAGCTTTTGCTCCTAGTAGTAAACTAGCCTTTTACACTCTGCCTCTCCTCTGTGTTCTCTTTGATCTATGGACATTGAGAGTGAGTGAGTGTTTAGAGCTTTTCTTTCATCAAAGCTAATAGAGTTATATGAGAGCCAAGCTCTCCATTGCTTAGTTTGCTAGTTTTCAATCTTTGTAACTTTTTAAGTTCTGCATAGCTTAGTTTGCTGTTCAAGCTTCTAAGCTTTCATTGCTTATTTGTTCAAGCTTTCCATAGCTTCCATTCTGTTGCAAAAACAGCGTGGGTTTCAATTGGTTGAAGCTTTCATAGCTTTGGTGGTGCAAGTTGTTTCAGTGTTCAAGCTTTCATTTTACAGGTGTTTTTCATTAGTGAAATATCCCTTCCCCCACCGCGGGTGCTAGCAACGGAAGTAGCACTTCTTGCGCAGGGCGGCACAGCCTCTCACTTGGGGCCTCGCCCATAGATATCCGGACAAGAGACTAATCCCTCGGTTCTTCCATGAACCCGGAAAAAACTTTCCTTGCCCAGAAAGCACGGACGATTCCTCTAGGAAAATTTATTCTAACGTAGTCAAGAGCCTTAAATTTACCCATTGACATTCCGACCAAACCCACTGGTCACATGGCCGGGTCAAGGGAGGAACTTGCACTTGGATCATAGAGACCAACGTTTTTTTCCTTATCTCAAGAGGCACAGCCGTTGATTCTTTTCCATAGAACAAGGATTATCCGTGATTTTACTTCAACTATCGTAACATAACAGAATTGAGTCTTATTTTCGGGATCCATCAGTCCAGCCTAACCTCATCCAATCCCATGGGTTAGCCAACCCCCCAACCAATGTATTGATAGGATCCATTTAGAAATTTGGTTATGTTTTGCCCCGGGTACCAGGGAAAAGAGTTCCCAGGCCCCCTAGTCGACGCTTCAAGCAAAGTTCAAGATAGTCGCACCACTTACACACCCAATATGAAATTACCTTTTTCACAGATTTAGCTGTCTTTGAAACAATCTTTTAATGAAACCATAGTAACACTGATCATAATCCTCCAAAATATCTAGTTTGAATTCCAATTTCCAATCATTCCTTCATCGGTGTACCTATGGCTTCATTAGCAACCAGAATGCTCACCACCTGCTCACTCAGGGGCCTTTTCGATAGTCCCTAGCTCATAGTACCCGGAAATATAATCGCATAAGAAGATCCAGATGGACTCTCCATAGAAGATCAGCAAGATCAACCAACATATCCATATAAAAGAGCCATGGACTCATCCGTTGAAGACCAGCAAGGCCAATCAACCAGATCCATGCCCGTGTTCAGAAAACAACTCCAACTCGTTGTTCCATTTTCTTCCTCAACGCACGCGTGGGTATCTTTGGCGACCCAAGCCCGAGCACCGTATGGTTAGCACCCTCTAGGCTCCTTCTCGTTTTGCAGGTCACCTAGCGCTTCACTCATAGGCCGCTTCCTTGGTCCCTCATCCACCGTACCGGAAGCTCACCATTTAAATCGAACCGAGGCTAGTCAAGACCTCGGCTGACCTTGCCACGCGAGACGTCCTCCATTGACACTACGTCAGCTATTTTGTAACTTTTTCACTTAGGTCTCCACGACCTCATTCACAAGATGGTCAAAATGCTTCCCCAGCATTCTTGACATAAAACAGTCTTTTAAAAACAAGTTTCATAAATACAATTTCTAACGAACTCTCATCTTTCCACATTGTCCACAACATTTCTTGTTATTCCACATTCTTCTACATCAACTCACATTGCTTATTCCACATCCAGTCATATCTATTCCCATCATCCTTCATCCATTTTTATCCAATCACATCATATTCCATCTCATCACGTCTATCCACATCACATCACATTCATCCACATCACATCTCATCCAGTCATATCTATTCCCATCATCCTTCATCCATTCTCATCCAATCACATCATATTCCATCTTATCACATCTATCCACATCACATCATATTCATCCACATCACATCCATTTACATCTATTCAGATCCTCATCACATCACGTCACATTCATCCTCATCACATCTCATCCATTCACATCTACCCATATCCACATCACATCACATCACATCCATTCACATCTATCCCAATCCACATCACATCACATCACATCCATTCACATCACATCTCATCCATTCACATCAACCTAGATCCACATCATCACATCACATCATATCTTATCCATTCACACCATCCACATCTCATCACATCCATTCACATTTACCCAGATCCACATCACATCACATCCATCCACATCTCATCTCATCCATTCACATTCATTAATTGTTTGGATCTCGAATATCATGGGAATTCCTCTTTTGCATAAAAATAAATTTATCAAAAATTACTCTTTTCTCTTAATTAAATATTTATGCATAAATACTAAAAAGTATTCTTTCATGAATATGATGAAAATCATTCTTTTTGCATAAGATCTCTAATCCTAGAATATGGTAAGAATTCCTCTTTTAGCATTATGCATAAAAATAAGATATATATTATTTTCTAAAAAATTTACCATAGCTTCGTTGCTATTACTGATAATTCTCAAATTTTCTAAAAGAATAAAAGTTTGTAATGAAAATATAATAGAAGCTCTTCTTTTAAGCTTAAAATCAAACTATGTATACATATCATAATTTTAACCATAATTATAAGCATAATTATGATTATTCTCTTTAATTAGGTTAACTTAAACATTCCTCTTTTCCCAATTTGTTGGGATAATCCTTTTCTCATTTAGAATGAGTTAAAGTAACTTTTTATGTACTCATAAACAATCTAAAAAGAAATAACCATATTTTTACTAACTCAAAATCATGAACATATCAATTCTTATTCTCTAGCTCATCGAGCCTAGAGTTTAGATTTGAAATAAGAGACTATCATTGAGAAGCATCCTTTTCCAAAAGATTTAGCCATAAAGATGACTACTCTTTTTAAGAGAGAGATTTACTTAAGGAAAGATGACTACTCTTTTTAAGAGAGAGATTTACTTAAGGAAAGCATTACAAATAAGCATAAAGATTAACTTAATTCTAATTAGACATTAAGAATCTTAGGAAAATCTTGATTTGAATAAAAACCATCATTTTGAAAGCTTCTCAAGCTTGAGAGGGGTTGAGAAGAAGAAAGTCATTGAGATAATTGAAAAACCAAAAAAAATAGTTTTACCTCCAAGTTTGGCTTGATTCTTAATTAGCAGTAGTGAAGCCCCCAACCAATCAATTGGTCCACCAAGAGGAGAAGAGCAAACTTCAAGAGTTGTTGGAGAGAGAGAGAAGCTCCAAGCCCCCAAGAGAAGAGGAAAATTAAGGGATGATAGAAATATGATTATTTTAAGATAATATTATCATGGTATAGCTCCAATATGAAAATAAAAATGAATGAGGGTCTATTTATAGGTGAGAGAGGCCACTAATCAAGTCCAACTGGGTTTTAGAATTTTCTAGCTTCAGTTTGACTCAATTTGGACAAGATTTGGACTAGTTTGGTTCCCTCTTTGATCTAGTTTGATCTAGGAGAGAGGAGAGATAAAAATATCACATTTTTTGAATTAAAAAACCCAACCACACATGTGAAAAAGGAACCTACCTCAAGAGTCTCCCTCTCCTTACCAAGGTGTCAAAAAGGCATCATTTGTCTAAAAAATCTCTTTTTTTTAACTAATATCTCTTAATTTTTAACTACTAAACCTTGTACTCAGTCAACTCTTCATCTTATGTGAGCATTTACTCATTTTTTGGTATTTTCTTTTATTCTTTGGATTTATCTCATCCCAACACTTGGATTAATCGAATTGGCCTATTGGAACCTTAATTACACCACCATAATCCAAAAATTTCTAAAAATGTAGACCCTTAGGCTAAGGTCCCTTATACCATTTTCAATTAATTCCTAATACACATTGGAAAGTTTATTTTGAACTTCTATTTCAAGGGAATCCATTTTAGACACTTGGAGAATTTTATATCCAAAGATATCTCAATTTTGAATTATTTCTCTCTAGACATTTTCTCTCTCTCTAGGCCAAAACAAGGTAAAACAAGATCTTTCTTCTATTTCAGAGAGGGGATGATTACAAGAATACAAGGGGAGGTTCTTATACCTTTACATATCAAAAGTTAGAGGGAGGAATCTTACAATTAGTCTATAGCTCGTTAAATCACACAATAGCCAATCGTTGCATCTCTATAGTCAAGTTACAAGAGGCAGCATTACAGTCGACATCAACAAGCAGTCGTCTGCAGCTTCACCCAAAAGGCTCAAATCTCACACAAGCAACTCAATTTGTCCATAGAGTAGCATAATTCTTTGATTTTATTGTTGTAGTGTGTGAATCAATTGACAGATGTCGATGTCTGACTAGATCCATTGATCAGCTTTGTCCATTTCCATCGCTTCACAAGCTTTGACACTACGTGGTAGATAACCCACTATGTGGCACATAAAATTATGTAATAATCAATTTGAGCAATTGTCTAGTTCTCTAACTAGTTGGTTCTCTAATCGTCTCGATGATGTAATCATCTAGTTCTCTAATCGTTCTACAGGGTTTTCCAACCGTTTAATTGATTGGCTAACCAATCGTTGGCTTTTTCCAATTGCCCCGATTGCACTAGTTCACACGAGCTTGTCTAATGGATTCTCCAACTGCCAGCTTCTCAAGTTGATGCATTGAGCAATTGCTTTGATTTTTCAATTGCAACTTCTTCAATCAACCAGTCCAATCACCTAATTTTGTACTTTTTCAATTGATGATTGTACTTTGTAGTTTTCTAATCGTTAATCTCAATCACTGTTACACTTATTGATCGTGTGATTCATGTTTTCTAATCATTTGATATGGTCTTCCATTCGTCTGATTGCACTTCTCTAATTTTCCACTCTTCTCCTATTAGTAGGTCTGCAACTTCTTCTCCTTCCACAGGTAGCAACAATAAGTCTGAGAAGGCTCTTGATAAAGGCAAGAAAAAGACCAGGTGCAACTATTGTAAGGCAAATGATCATGTCATTAAGAATTGCCCTAAGGTAAAGGCTAAAGAGGCAAAGAAGAAAGAGTCAAATGCAACCACAATAGCGGATGCTTCTACAAATGCAGATTCTGCAAATGTTGTGCAGGATATAGAATGGACGTTTAGCGTGTATTGCCAGTATGACTCATCTGTACATGATGCATGTTTGGCAGTTTCTGTTGACTCTCATGTTTGGTATTTGGACAGTGGTGCTACAAAGCACATTACCTCGCATCGTGATATGTTCACTTCTCTTGAGGCTGTCCCTAATGGGAATACTGTCACATTTGCCAATAATGCTTCTTACCCAGTGAAGGGCGTTGGTAAAATTATGCTTACGGCTGCAAATGGCAGCGCTTTCACACTTTCAGATGCTTTGTATGTGCCAGGGATAAAGAAGAATCTATTGTCAGTCTCTGCGCTTGCTAGACTTGGACTTGTAGTCAAATTTGTGGATGACTATGTACTGTTCATGATTTGACTTCTGGTGATACGATTATTGTATCTGGCACCTTGTTTCGTGGGCTGTATAGGCTCAATTCTTATGACAAGTGTGTGGAAGATTCAGCAAATGTAGTTTCTGATGAAAAGGCAGTTTGATGCAAAACTATGGCATGCTCGTTTTGGTCATCTGAACTTTGCTAGTTTGCTGCGTTTGCAGAAATTTGATATGGTTGCTTCATTGCCCCCTCTTGAGGCACCATTGAAACATGTTTGTGAAGGCTGTATTTTGGACAAAATGCAGCATTCTGCGTTTCCAAAGGATGGTTCTATGCGGGCCACTCGCAAATTGCAACTTGTGCATAGTGATGTATGTGGGCCTATGCAAACTCCGTCATTTGGTAAACACTTGTACTTCGTGACTTTCATTGATAATTACTCAAGGCATGCATGGGTATATCCACTGAAGGCAAAGTCCGAAGTGTTTTTGTGCTTCAAACAGTTTTTTCTTATGGTTGAAAATGTATCCAATTGTACTGTGGGCACCCTCCGTTCTGATCGAGGGGGGGAGTACTTGTCTAAAGAGTTTGATGCATTTCTGGCTAGTCGTGGGATAAAACACCAATGTACAGTGCCGTATACCCCTTAGCAAAATGGTGTTGCTGAGAGGCAAAACAGGTCACTTATGGTGGAGATGGCACGATGTATGGTCAAGAGCCAAGCTTTGCCACATGCATTTTAGCTTGAGGCTATCATGTGTGCTGCTATGTACTCAATAACTAAGGCCTTGCAGTCTATTACTCCATACGAAGCTTGGCATGGCAGGAAGCCTTCTATTGGTCACTTGCGTGTCTTTGGTTGCTTGGCCTATGCTTTAGTGCCTATGCAACAACGCAAAAAATTGGATGATAAGGCTGTCAAATGCATTTTTGTTGGTTACAGTGCTGAGAGCAAGGGTTACAGATTGTATCATCCGCAGTCAAAGCGTATCTTGATTAGTCGAGGTGTTGTTTTTGTGGAAGATGCTGTGCAGCCTTTGTTATCATGTACCAAAGAGACAGGTGTGAGCTCACGGGATGTATTTGATACATTGTTGCCTCTATTTTAGGTGGGAATTCAAATGTAAGTCCTTATGAGGCAAATATTCAGCCTATGCAGATATCAAACGACATCATAGATCAGCCTATTCCTGATGCAGATTTACAGGATGTAATTTCTGAGGATAGGGCTGAAAATGAGCAGGCTAGAGGTATGCCTAAATGGCTGGTGCAAACCTTACGTGATAGTAAAATTGATGCACCTATATCTAGTCGTACTCGTTCAGGTTTTTAGCATGCCTCTTATAAATCAGATTGTTATGCTTTGGCTGTGTCTAGTATGTGTGAAGAGGAAGAACCTCTTTCATTTGATGAGGCACAAAAATCAGAAAATTGGTTGGCTGCAATGCAAAGTGAATATGATGCTATAATGAAGAATGGTACATGGTCTTTGTGTGATTTCTATTTTGTGGTAAAAAGGCCATTGGATGTAAGTGGGTTTTTAAGTTGAAACGAAAGCGAGATGGCAGTGTTGATGTAGGAGGTTGAACCTGCATATTTCGAGGCTGTTATTAGGCATGTACATTGGGAGAAATCCATGGATGAAGAAATGGTTATATTGGATGCAAATAAGACACGGGAATTGGTGCCTTTGCCTGAGGGTAAAAAGACTATTGGATGTGAGGCATAACTTAGATGGAAGTATTCACAGGTACAAGGCGAGATCGGATGCCAAAGGTTATGCTCAGACCTATGGCATTGATTATGAGGAGACATTCAGTAGTGGCTACATTAAAAAGTTGGGTTTTACGTCAGATGGATTTAAAGAATGTGTTCTTTCATGGTGAGTTACAAGAAGAAGTATATTTGGAACAACCATTTCGTTATGAGGATTTGAGTCACCCAAATTATGTGTGGAGGCTATGTAAAGCCTTGTATGGCTTGAGAAAGCATCAAAACTATGGTATGATAAGATTACATAGTATCTTATCACCATTGGTTTTCATATGGCAGATGTTGATCATTCAGTCTATGTGCGATAGAGTGATATGGGCATTGTGGTCATCCTCACGATCTTTGTGGATGACATAATTGGTGGGGGTGACAAATGAAGAGGAAGTTGAGAATAAAAAGGGTCTCCTAAGGAAGAAGTTTGACATGAAGGATTTGGGTGAGCTGGGATACTTTCTTGGCATTGATGTCATTAGATTGCCTGAGGGCATATGGTTGTCACAAGAGACAGTATGCATTCACTGCTATGCGTCATCTAAAGTAGCATTGGGGGAGAAGAGGCTTCAAAGCAGCTAGAATGCTGATGTCATCCAAAGGCATCGAAAGCTCTTTATGGATCAGAATACGAAGTTCAAGATTTTTGAAATGGGTGATCTAGTTCATTGATAACCCATGCTCTATACAATGTGCTTAATTTGTCCAGAGTCGCGTTGACGAAATCTAGAGCATAATTAGCAAAAATGTCCGTAATCTAGAACAAGGTGGCAGCCTTGAAATCTGAATAGGAGACCTTGAGATGGACACTAGAAGCACTCAAAGAAGATGTAGCATAGTCCAATGCAGATAAAGCCAGGATGATGCAAGAAGAAATTTTGGATTTTGAGAAAAAGTACATAAGCTCATAGAAGCTTAAATGTCAACATCTGATGACCCAACATCTTTTTGCCATGAATCAACATGAGGCTACATCCAAAGCTGCGAGAGGAGGCTCTAGATCTTACAAATTCAGATAGATGCCATGGATGTAACCAAATATATATGGAGGTCTATGAGCTCTAGTGATGTGGATTATAATGAAGCTTGAATCAAGGAGCTCATGGAAGATCTGTATGCTAGATATATATAATAACTTAATCTCAGCTTTATTTTTAAGATTGTTAATCCTCTCAATATCTTGAGCTTGTCAGTCTTCAAGTTTTATTTTTTTCTACCTCTTGATTTGCTAACTTCAAAGTTGTCACTTCATTCTTGAATTGCTCTCCATTATGAAGATAAGCTTTGGCCTATTCTTTATAAATGATACACTTTCTTTAAACTCGACTAAGCTGTTCATTCTACTAAAAAAAACTTATTTGTCGTTATCATGCTGATTTCGAGAATCTATTAAAGATTGGGCCATTGAAGTCTTTGCTGCCTGGTACTTCTTTAGATCCTCTTGCAATTGTTATCAAAATTTTTCTTGGCCCTTTAGATCCACCTGCTTTTAGATCCACCTGCTTTTGATCCACCTACTTTTAGATCCACCTGCTTTTAGATCCACCTGCTTTTGATCCACCACCTCTGGAAGTATCATCTAGCTTTTTGTCTAGCAGGGCATCAGGTCAACATTCAAGACTAACCAAAAGCTTAAGTTGTTCTATATATCTAGCATATAGATCCTCAGTGAGATTCTTAATTTAGGCTTCATAAGAATCCGCATCACTAGCTCTGAGCTTGTGGACCTCTAGATCTTTAGCTGTATCCATGGCATCTATTCAGCTTTGTAAGATCTAGAGTCTTGCTTAATCAGCTTTTTTGGATGTAGCCTCATATTGATTCATGGTAAAAAGATGCTAGGTCATCGGATGTTGACATTTTAATTATGAGCTTGTGTAATTTTGTTGGAAATCTAGAATTTCTTCTTATATTATGGCTTTGTCTGCATTGGACTACACTACATCCTCCCTGAGTGCTTCTATTGTCCGTCTTAAGGTCACATGTTCAACTTCTAAGGTTGCCACATTGTTCTAGGTTATTGGCGAGTTTTGCTCTGGATTTTGTCAGCTTAGCTCTGGATAAATTAGGCACATTATTATGTAGAGAATCTTTTTGGGTTGTTAATGATGCAAACACACTAGTTTCTTTTATTGCATAGTTGCAGCTTGTAACAAGACTGTACCTTCACCTCATCCTGAAAAGCTAGTGGATTTGAACTGCCTGTGCCACATTAGGAGTATCCAAAGTTATCTTCATTGGTTCTTGCCTTTCTAATTTGCCGAATTCCTTATCTTTGTATGTGCTTGCACTTCTACTTCTAGCTCTTTTTTTGGGGTATTCTCTTTGGTTATTTCCTTACGTGACCCCTCCTCCTGGTCTTAAAACTTCTTCACTTTATTATGAAAGTGTTGTGTACACTTTGCTCCTGAGACAGTTGTAATTGAGGTCTTCATACTAGTTGAGATTCCTTGTTGCTGATGGAAAAAGTATAGATACTGATCAATCTTTATCTTTGAGTTAGGGTCTATACTTTTAAGCTTTGCTTATGTAGCTTATTAAATGAGATACACGCCCATGCAATAGGCTTACTAGAGTAGATGCATACAGGGTTAAGCCTAGTGTCCTCTTTGACATGTAAGTGAGCTTGTTGTTGGTGAGGGTAACCATTTCAATAAGAAACCTAAAGTGCAACCTATCTTGAGCTTCTTTGTGATTGTTGAGTTTCTACTCCTTCCTAGACCCTTTAGAGCCAAAGTAGAACTCCATGTCTTCTTCTATGTGGCTGACAGAACATCCATGGCTCCCTTCAAAGGAAAATGAAATACCTTGGCCATGTATTCATAGATGATATCCCTATGTGGCCATCTTTATCACCTAGTTGTTTTGCACTTCTTGCAAACTATTCTTGTATGTTTGGGTTGATGTTCGTAGGGTTCCATGGGAGAGAAGCAAAGTGCAGCAATCCTACCTTCTACAACCATGTGTAATTGAAAATGGTGTTGACATCCACAATTGCTATCAACTTCTCAATTTCTAGCATGGCTTCAAAGAGAGATTGCGAGTTGTGAGAGCTATGTGAGGGTAAAAACAGAGCAGAGAGCAAGAAGGCAATGAACTTTGTGAAAGTACTTGGCACAGGAATGCAAAATAATTGCCCTCATCCATGACAAAGGTTAAAACAAACAAGTAAAAAAAATATATGCACCGATTTAGGAATCATGGGTTCAATAGCACATATATCGAGGCAACATGGCTTGTTGTCCCACGATGCAATATTAATGACCCAACGGCTTTGCACATTACCCAATATATACAGACTACGTGGATTCAAACACGTGTGATACTAGTGCTTGACATATGGTATACACATGCACACCGATTCTGACAGTTTACAAAAATAGGGTTGTTATTTGAACCCATTAATTGGCTTTAACAATTTCACGCCATCTAGCAATGTCAGCTCAAATGTGCCCATACCAAATTTTACGGTGGGTATCTAGTAAGGTCCGATCCACCTCAGCTTGGGCTTACCTGGATTCGGACCCATTTTGGAATTGAATAATAAAACTAAATCACAGCCACATCAAAAATCTTGAGCTTTGTATTATGGTCCACAAAGAGCTTTTGACACCTATAGATCGCATTAACATTCTAACTACTCTAGGTCTCTTCTCCCCTAATGCCATTAACTACTCTAGATGATGTGTGACTGATTCCTCTAGACAAAAGTGTGTGTCACTGCTACTCAAAAACTAGGAATGATGAATTTCATCAACACAACTGCTTTGAGACCATACATTAATGAAAAGGGAATATGACATGTTGCCACTTTATAAGCTATCAGAAATGCCCATAGTGCCAAATATAACTATTGATCCCAATCTGTCTGAATTTGATCAACTATTTTCTTCAAGATTTTCTGCAGCATTTTCTTTGTGGATTCAACTTGACCATTTACTTGTGGATAATAAATTATGGATTTCTTGGGCATTATCATATGGTACTCTGTGAGACTCTTGATGATCTCATTCAAGAAATGTCCACCTTGATCAGAGATGACCAGTTTAATTGGATAGATAAATTTGGTCATTATCATGTTATATAAGAAATTTTCTATTGATTTAGTCTTAGTAGCCCATTAGAATGTATTTATTACTAGTTCTTTAAGCTAGCAGCTTGAAAGGTCTTACAAAATCTAGCCCCTATTTCTAAAATGCTTCTAGCTTAATGTTAATATCAATTATACGGCATTCTATCCACAGTATTCAACTGTCCTAATTGGGCATAAGTCATAGGCTTTGGCAAACTTCTAGGTATCTTTTAACACTATGGGCCACCGTAATCCTACTAGGTATCTTTCAACATTGTGGGCCACTGTAATCTTGCTCTTGAAATATCTTTTTTCCTGTAATTTCTTTAGAAAAATGTCCTCTACTGACACCTTGATGTGCTTCTATAATCATTGCAACTTTCTTATAATCTTGAACACATTATCTGAAAATCTAATCCACCCCCATGTTGTATAG
This sequence comes from Cibotium barometz, assembly GCF_041138505.1. Taxonomy (NCBI): domain Eukaryota; kingdom Viridiplantae; phylum Streptophyta; class Polypodiopsida; order Cyatheales; family Cibotiaceae; genus Cibotium; species Cibotium barometz. The sequence continues at coordinate 4,485,645 of NC_141103.1, read as the reverse complement.
CTGGTTTGCTACAATTGTAAAAGTCCTACTATGGAGTGCCAACCTCTTTTGATGATCTCTGGTCATTCCCTCCAAAAATGCTCCATTTGCTAAGGACATAAGCATTTCATCATACTATGTGTTTGCTGGAACATCCAGAACAAATAGCTTATAATTTAGAAATTAATATGGTACTTCATCTAATGGTTCTTCGATCTCTATGTGGGACATAAAATCTTTAACTACATGCTCACTTTTAGGGCTATGTTCTATGATAAACTCAGACTCTTGTAATAACAACATCCATCTTGCCAACTTACCGATGAGATTAGGCTCTACTAGATAAACCAATGCTTGGTGAGATCAACATAGAAAACAAAATGATTGCTCAATATATAATGTTTGAACTTATTGACTAAATAAATCATACCCAAGGCTTCGCTCTCTATTGTGGAGTAATTCTTTCTATAGTAGCAAATAGTTATCCGATTTGCATAATAAATTAGGTAGAACCATCCTCTGTTGGTTTGTTGCTTTAATGCACTTTCAAATGGCAACATTTGATGTATCTGCAAAAACATGAAATAACCTCTCCTAATCCGGAGGTTGCACTATTGATGCTACTGTAATACCATTTTGAGATGCCAGAATGCTTGCTCACATTTATCATTCCATATGTACTAAGATTTGTCTTTGTGAGTATGTACAGTGGACATGCCACATGTGTCAGATAATGAAGGAACCTTGTATGCTATTCAATTTGCCCAAGAAACCTTCCCAATTCTTTGATGTTACATAGAGCTTGAAGCCTGACTATGACAACCATCTTTCAATGATCCACTGCTAATCCTTCCTCTAAAACTATATGTCCGAGCAATTCCCCATTGCCCACTCTACAAAGGTACATTTTGCTGGATGAAGGCTCAATCTAGTTTCTCGGCACATCCCTAGACATAGTGTCAAATGATGATCTCTAAATGCTTCCCAAACACAATTGAGATATTCATAAAACATTTCCTAAACCATTCTTGGGAAGGTAGCTGATGCATTCTTTAATCCGAATGTCATAACATTAGAGGTAAACACCCCTAATTTTATAATAAAAGTTATCTTTTTTGCACCTGATTATAACCACTGAATCCATCCAGAAATGAATACATTTCATGACCACCAACAACATCTAGAAGAGAATTTGTGTAATGGAAAGAGATCTAATTTTATGACTGCATTCAACATCTTATAATCCACACATACCCTCAAATTCCTATTTTTCTTGGGATGATAACAATTGGAGACACCCAATTAGATATGTCGATGGGGAAAATATCTACTTTTAGTAGCTTATCAATATCTTCTTGAATTTGGTGGGCATAATTTGGATTCATCCGGTACCTCTGTTGCTTTTGGATGGGAACTTCATCTTCCTTAAGATTGATTTCATGTTGATAAAAATTAGGATCGATACCCTTTATGTCTATATAGCTCAAAGTAAATACATCTTTATATCTAGACATCAATTCTTCTGGTACCTTAAAATATGTGTCACATTCTCGTGATGAGCATCTCCATAAACCAAGGCTATCGGATGGGATCTAATCCTTAAGATTGATTTTATATTGGTAAAATTAGGATCAATACCCTTTATGTTTGTATAGCTCCAAGCAAATACATCTTTATATCCAAATAGAGATTCTGATAATTTCTACCTCCATTCTTCTATGAGTTCAGCACCTATTCGGACCATCCAAGGATTCTGATTCTCTCCCAAGTTCATTTCAAACAGTTCATCTTCTTGCACCCGACCACTTTTATGCATGTCCTTTTCATGTGCTTCTTTCATAGCAACTAATGGTTTAATCCCTTCAGGAACTTTAGCTTGATCTATCTCTAAAAGAACCTGCTTAACCCTATCCTTTGGATTTACCATTACATCTGGCTCATATCAAGAAATAATCCAGTCTACATCCACCTCAAATGAGGAAACTGTATCCGGATTCTCCTTAAAGACTTTATCTTCCTCATTGTCTTCCACTCCTTCCAGCTAGTTAAGTCATTTTGTATAGAGTGGTCAGACCAATGGATCCACTTTTCCTTTTGAGAACACAAACACTCTGACTTTTTTCTTCCCTCTGGATGGTGAGTTGGTCTATTTTCTAGTTCTGGTGGATCTTTTCATGGTGCAGCCATAATTAGCCAAACAAGCAGCATCAGATATGCTCCGTAGTTTTGTAGTATCATAAAGGATACCAAAAATTTACATTTAGCCACACTAATTTCTTGGTTATGGATGATACCTATAGGCATAAGTCTCCTACTAATCCATCATCTTGATGGTGAAGGGTGTTGAGTGCATCTCTGTGATGCCTTATCGACACTTTGTGACTCTACACTGCACCTATGTTGCTTGCTCTGATGCATTCACCACTTTTTGGCTAACTACACCTTGGATCCTTTTTTATTCGATTAGACTAATTCCTTTGTGGTGATTGAGTAGCCTCCAGACTATTTGCTACCACTATCCTTATTAGGAGGGGAGATTTCTTTTTGCACCATCGTGGCCCTGGACATGGCCCTAGACATGCCATTGATGCTCCTCCCAATTATGGGGTTTTTCCTTTGTCCTTGGTCCATCCTTATTCTCTAAATTAGCTACTGGGCCTTGTGCCCTTGTAACTACCATGATAGCTTATGGAGGCTCATATGTATTTAGATATAGTTGAGTTTGTATGAGGTTGATTTTGCTGGAGGTTGGGGGACAAAGTGGACCCCTTTGCTTGTGTTTTTTGGAGTTCTTGGGTGATGATATGCCACCACACCAGACACTCCATCGTACAATGATTGATTGCTTTATAGTATTAACATTGGAAAGGTACACTTTTCACACCACCACAACCTCATCCATAAAGACAAGCCTACGGTATGATGCATGTGGTGGCGTGGTTGACTGCTGCTACTATTTGTTGGACTAGAACTGCAGCTTGGGGTTGCTCTACCTCATGCTATGGACAATGTACTCTGCCATTATACTACAAGCCTCCATAATATGAGTGATGGCCTAACATATGGAACAATAGAGAGTAAGCTTACATTCCTCCTTGGTAGTATGACCTTGATTTAAACACTTCTTTCACCAAACATCTGATTGTTGCGCAGACTAGATCCAGCTCCCCCTAAACTTGCCCTTTGAAGCTTAGACCATACTACCACTAGTCATTCTTTGACCAACTCTAGATTTTGGTTTTTCTTCTTTCAGTTCTTGTGCTTGGATTTCAGTTCTTGTGCTTGGATTCTCAATTTGACTTTGCATCTGAGTCAGTATCTGAAGTGTCGTCTTCTTGCTTATCCTCTGAGGAATCTACTTCTCACCTTTTCTTCCCCTTATTTGAAGTCGATCTTTCCCATAAGCTGTGCTCCAATCTTCAAGTAGCATCAAATCTGTTGATGGTGAGATAGATGTTAAATTTGGTCTCAAACTTAACAACGCTCATGGGAGACGCGTTGGAATTGCTTCTCAAGGAGTTGTAGAGCTGGGAGACCTCAAGGGTTACGAGCTTGGATATTGGAAAGATCCTCACGATAGTTGCGGTTTACCAGGTAATCTCTTGCTGAATGTGTTTCAAGGAGGGTTAGGGTGAGCCATAATATCTTTGGCACCACTACCAGGGAATCATCCCTTGGCTTTTTCCATCTTGTTTCTCTCATCTACGCATTACCATTGCCCATTGTCTTTATTAATTATTTCCCATGAAAAATATATGCATTTGATGGAGATTTGTGTGTGATTTTGTGAGAAATAGCTCTCTTTTTTGTTTTGTAAAGAATACTTTTTTTTAAATTTTAGCTTAATTTATTGTTTTGGTTGTTGATAATGTGGTTTTTAATATTCCTAGGGCTTTCACATAGTGTGTATTAAGCTTTGTTTGCATCCATTACATCAAACAATGCTATGGAATGCAATTTCTAGTGATTTTTAGCTCTCTTTAGAGTTAAACATAGAACTAGAATCATTAATTTTTGGTTAATTTGTATGTTTTTTGCTTGATTTGTATGCATTAGAGTGTTAGCAAACATTAGGAGTAGCTTAATAATTGAAAAAAAAATTCAAAAACATTAAAAAACCATTGAAATCAACTAATCTTCCTTAATTGACTAGTTTTTATCATTAAAGGCGATTAATCCAATTTAATAAGCAAAAAGATTAGAAAATGTGTTTTTTGGGGGGGTCAAATTTAATCATATAAGAGGCCGAAATTAGTGCTTTTGGGTGTTTTGTGAGCATCTAGATGCATCAAAACATCTAATTGCATCAATTTCTTCATCAATTTGAGGAATTGGCTCTTTTTTGCTTAATTTTGCATAAAGAGAAGAGACTAAAATTAAGAGTTTAATTAATCTCTAACTATACATTAATTTAAATATTATTTGATGCACATAGCTTAGTAATTCTATGGTCTATCCAGTGATGTGCTCAATGTTGTGAATTAATTAGTGATTAGTGGTTAATTAGAGCCCTTGATTAATCTAAAAGGAGGAAAGATTAGTGAAAGGATTAATCTTTGATTAATTCTTAAGCACTTATTTACTTAACTCATTAAGGCTAATGATGAGCATTGAATGAAAAGATGCCAATGAGTTATCAAATTGTCCATTTGGGGGTCATTTATGAAGGGTGTAAGAGGATGTCATAAAAGGGTTGACTTTTTTTTATTCCCATTTGCCTTTTTTGAAAAATGCCCATATCTCCCCAATTTAAAATTCAAAAAATATTCCCCCCAAACAAGGGAATTCGAATTTCCCACTAGACTCCAAAAAACAATTTTGCACCTGAAGGCCTCACGCAAAAAAAAAAACTTTCACACCCTAAGGCCTCACGCAAAAAAAAAAACCTTTCACGCCTTAAGATTTCACGCCCCCAAAAAAAAACTTCTCGCCTTAAGGCCTCATGTCAAAAAAAAAAAACTTTCACGCCTTAAGGATTTCACTCCCTAAGGCCTCACGCAAAAAAAATAAAATTTCACGCCTTAAGGTTTCACACCTTAAGGCCTCATGCCCAAAAAACGTGTTAAGGTTTCACGTCGTGAACTGTACTTGAAGTTTCATGTCGTGAAACAACCCCCGTAAAAAAATCAAATTTGATAAAATCGATGAAGTCCATTTCACATCGTGAACTGCACCCTACTAGTTCACGTCGTGAAAGGGACTCTGGAAAACAACCCTGTTTGGAGGCTCGTATCTCCTAAATGATGAACCCGATGAATGCGCTATAGTACTCATCAAAAAGTGGGCATCGAGCTATTGGAAATCGGTCTTGAGCGTTCGAGGAAAAAATCATTATTTTGGCCTCCGACCATCAGCCTCAAAATTCAACACGAAAATCGAGGCAAAAACAGTCCTTAAAGCACAAAAAATCGCCTAAAACACTGCAAAAACGATTGTGAACCACATTCAGGCTACTTTTTGAGGGTCTAAACGATAAAATCACAAAAAACTCAGACATACAAAGTTGTAGTACTCCAAAGATACTACAACTCTCTCATACAAAGTTTTTCCAAATTCTTTTTGGAACACCAAAAAAAGGTTACGAACAGGGAAAATCTTTTTGGAAAAAAAAATCATCTTCAGACAATGATGGAAAATAGGTTTTGAGACCTCCTCTTCCATTTAGGATGCTACTGGCATGCATTTTTTCCAAAAATATCTCTAAGGTCGTTCACGTGCATGCAATGCCTAAGCTAATTAGGGCAAACGGACACTCATTTGACCCAACGAAGAGTACACCATGCCTCCTAAGGCTGTAAACAGACTATAAGGAAACCTAAACTGCAAAAATAAAAATAAAAAATTGTGCTTACTCATTAAAGGAGCAATTGGCAATGTCAAGACATGGCGATGGTAGTGGGACTACGTGGGCTGACACCTCACTGAACCCAATGGCTGACATCTTCGAGCCATTCAGATCCATGTCCCAACTGCAACTCCCAATACCATTTTCCATGCCAACAACAAGCGTGTCATCAGGTTTTGCATCCCCTGTCACTTTAATCCCACTGGGCTTTGGTTCTTTGCTTAACATTCCCATAAATCCTATAGGTACCAACCCTCTACAACCCCTAGATTCAAAAACCTTGGATATACAAGCTAATCTAGGAAGGGAGGTTGCCCAAGGACTAAGTGAGTCCCTGCCCACAAGAGCACTCACAACCTCAGTGACCCATATAAAAACACGACCATACAAGCTAATCTAGGAAGGGAGGTTGCCCAAGGACTAAGTGAGTCCCTGCCCACAAGAGCACTCACTCACAACCTCAGTGACCCATATAAAAACACGACCATACAGATTTCCAAAATCATGGGAAAATATGATGGAACAACTGATCATGTTGTTCAGTTCATACAAATGTTTGAACATAGATGTGAAGCCTTTGGAAATCCAAACTACCCCGCCAAGGATTTCCATATGGTAGTTGCTCCTTGAATCAAACCATAAGAGGTGGAGACCTCAGTCTCTTCCATGATGACACTCGGCACAACTAGAGGTCTGTGAATCTCTGTGGTGGGAATTGTGAGACCCCTGCCCTCTCTGCGCATCAAACTCTGGAGTGCTAGCAGTGGAAGTAGCAATCTCTTGCGCAGGGCAGAGCTTCCTACTCGGGGCCTCGCCCACGAATGTCCGGACAAGGGACTAGTCCGGCAGTTCTTCCGAAATAAAATAACTTTGATTTCTAATCACATAAGGGTAAACATCCAATATTATAAAAATTCATTCTTAAAAAAACTATTAATAATTCTACTCGTGAATAATGGAATTTAACAAGGATATTTCTTTTTCTAAATTATCCTTTAATAAATATGCATACATCATTTTATTAAAGTATTCACATAGAAATATTCTTAAATATTATCTTCTCCATTTGAACCTAGGCATCAACATGCCATAATTATCTACATAGAAATATGATGAAACATTATCTTTTTGATACCAAAATTAATTATGCATATTCCTATTTAAAGATACGATGAAAATTTCTCTTTTGATAAATAAAAATATTAATGTATATACATACCATGAATATATCTATTTAAAATATGACAAAATTCCTCTTTTTAACATTTATACATTTATGCATACATACTATAAATGTATATTAAAAAATGTAACAAAAATCCTTCTTTTAGCATTTAAAATGTTTATGCATAGAATATCATGAAAATCCCACTTTTAGCATTATTAAATTTATGCATAAACATAATTACATAAAAATATGGTGGGACTTCCTCTTTTAATATAAAAATTCTTCATGCATAAACCTAAGCATAATTGCATCAAGCATCTTGTTTATTAAGAAAAAATATCTAATTATGACTTTCATATGAAAATAAATATATGAATGTTATCCTAAGCTCTCTTTCATTTTATAAAATGAATAAATATGAATTTTCTTATCATAAAAATAAGCTTAAATGAATTAACCTCATTCTAAGTAGGTTAAAAATCATAAAAATGTTTAATCTCCATCTCTAGCTTGTTAGGCTTAGGGTTTTGGGTAAGAAAATGAGATTAGAATTAAGGACTATCCTTCCAAGAAGGATTTAACCATAAAGAGTATTCTTTCAAAAAGAGAGATTACAAATAAAAAATAATACATTTAAGCATAAGAGATTACCATTAATTCATTTAAACAACATAAATCAATAAGGGCATGGTTTTAAGAAGAAACCATGATTTAGAATGCTTCCCAAGCATGTAGAGAGGTTGGGAAGAAGATTACCATCCAAGAAGAGAGTAAAACATCATTGTTTTAGGCTTACCCTTGGTTTTGGCTTGATTCTTTAAGGAGATGTGTAGCCCTCAAGGAAGAGGCTTGGCCACCAAGTAGAAGAGGGTAATCTCCAAGAGAAGAAGAGGATTAGTAAAGCACCAAGCTTCACAATGGAGAGGTAAGGTAGAGGGATAATGGAATTACACTAAAATAAAAATTACACTAGCATGTAAATACACTAAGATGAAAATAAAAAGGAATGGGGTTCTATTTATAGGTGAGGGAGGCCACCAACCAAGTCCAACTGGGATCTAGAGGCTTCCAGCTTCAGTTTGATCCAATTTGGATAAGTTTTGGACTAGTTAGGCCCACTTTTGGACAAGTTAGGCCCACTTTTTTGATCTAGTCTAAAAGAGGTGAGAGGAGAGATGAAATATCTCATTTTTTGAATTAAAAATTGGGAAAATTATGAGGATTCTAGGTGCCTCCTTCATGAGCTCCACTCATCCTCTTGAGGTGTCAAAATTCCCATTTCTATTAAGTGCCCAGTACTAGTCAACTTTTCATCTTATGTGAGAATTTACTCATTTTTGGTGGATTTTCTTTTATTCTTGTATTTTTCTTATTCAATCACTTGGGTTATCCCCATTGGCCTATTAGAACACTCTTTGGACCTTAATCCATAATTTTCTGAAAATAGGTACCCTTAGGCTAAGGTGTCCAATGCACATATTCAATTAATTTCTAATGCATATTGGAAAACTCTTTTTAAACTTCTGTTTCTTCAAGGGAATTCATCTTAAATTTAAAAGATAACTATGCATCCAAAAATATCTCAGAACTGTATTATCTCTCTCTAGAATATTTTCTCTCTCTAGGCCAAAAACAAGGAAAAACAATGTTTTCTTGTATTTTGAAAAAGGGGATGATCACAGGGGATTGAGAGGAGAACTTATACATCTTTAGGGGCTGAGGAGAAACCTTACAGGTATTAAAATACTAGGGTGTACAATATCTGAGACTCTCACTTGCTTGGGTCTTAGTTCAAGCTTCTCTTGGGTTTTCGTAAAACTAAATCACCAAATTCTTGGAGTTGCTCAATCTCCTCTTCTGATACTAAGAGTCAAGGTATTAGGGTGTTCAATATCTAAGACTCTCACTTGCTTGGGTTTTGGTTCAAGCCCCTCTAGGGTTTTCATAACTAAATCACCAAATTCTTGGAGTTGCTCAATCTCCTTCTCAGGGTCAAGATAAGATCCAAGTTTTGTCATGTGTAATCTAGTTTTACGAATCGTATGTTCTTGTGGGGTCTCCTTCCCCTTGCTCTTGGTTTTGGAGGGTATTTCTCTACCCTGTTCAAAATCAGCCATTGTGTCCAAGGAGTCCGAGTCTTCATCTAGGTCCTTAATCAAGACTGGATCTTGAGGCATCCCAAGATTTGTCTTTTTGGTTTCCTTTATTTTTACATTCTTAACTGACTTTTTCCTCTTGTTTTTCTTCTTCTTCTTATATTCCTTATATCGTTGCTCGAGAACATGTTGGTTTTGGGCTTGTAGCTGGGTGATAACATTCAATGGTGTAAAATCTAAATTTTTTAGGATTTGCCTTTGAGTTTGATTCCTTACCCCAATCATGTTTATGGGTGTGATGATAGGTCTTATTTGTGGACTTGCCCCACAATCTTGTTGGGGTAGTCCTTAATCCAATGATCTATGCCACAACGGTTACAAGTGGCTGGTGGCATGTTTGAGGGAACTACCTGGTTGACATGGAAAAACTTTAGAGGGCATTCTGAAACTCGATGAGGACCATAATAGTGGTAACATTGAAAATGCCTCCTTCTAGATATGGCATTAATGTCCTGGCCCCTGCCAATTGTAGAGCAAGTTGGTAAAATGGCTTGAATCTCCCACTGCCACCCACTACATAATAGTCATGAGATGAAGCTCTGTGGGGTCCTCAAAGAGGTAGGGGGTGGGTCGACATCTACCTCAGATTCTTGGCAATATGCTCCTTGAAGCGTACTTGATTAAGAGGTGTGATCCTCGGCGGGGGTGGAGGTTGAGGTCCTAAAACTCATGAAGGTAATGATACATTCTGTGCATTATAAATGCCCCTTGTAATAAGATGTTGTGTCATTTAATCAGCATTAGGTTAAGATGTTGCTAATGGCTTATGGCTGTGATGGAGCCGATGAAGCCAACTATTGAGGCCTAGAAGCATTAGCACAAGGGTTTGCAAACATGTGTGGCACTATGAAGCCTCATGACCATAAGGTCCACAAAAAGTACAATTACCATTATAGCATGCCCTTAGGACTAGACACTCACTCGTCAAATGTCCTTGTCGGTAGATTGAGCACCATTGAAGCTCTCTCCTTGGGTACATATGTATGTTTTGGGGGCTCTATTGGCCTTTATTCCCTCTTGGAGTGCTTTCAGGAAATCTATGAAATTCATCTCTGCTAAAGTATATTGCCTTTAGCAAGGGGTTTAATTATGGAAGTGCTTTGTCCCGTGATTCTAGAAGCAATAGATTTAGAATCCAATGCTTTAGCTCCTTTAACCATTAGATTATTCTCTAGTTGGATGTCATTTTTTGTGACTTCATCCCATGTAGTGATCCCTCTATAATGACTAAGCCATTATAGATCGCTTCATGGTTAAGCCCATGGATGAATCTATTCAATAATTGATTGTTCAAATAGCGATCATGTAGAAGGAAACGAGAGTTCAAATGCTTAAGATAGCATGAAATCTCTAACTGATTCCTCTTCTTCCCTCTCGGTGTGTTGTGTAGCTGTGAAGCTACACCTCTTCCCGCACAAATTGCTTTAAGAAAAATATCCTAAGCATGGTGAAGCTCAAGCATTCCTTGACCTTGAGAGTTTTATACCAATCCCTAGCCTTACTAAAGGCATTGGTCTTGGAAACCTCATTTTATTCTCCTAGGGCCTCACACACTTGATCAAATACTTCCAAATGTCTCCTAGGATCACCGTCTCTAGTGAATTTATGAGTTAGCTTGGCTATCAAGGAAACCTTTCCATTTCTCTCTCGACCACCATCTCTCCACAAAAAGTGCTATGCTTCTTACTATCGCTCTTCTTAGGGCCTATGCAAAAGAAACTAGGAAACTAGGTCTGGGGTAGAGTTGGTGCTAGCACAATAGGAGCAATGATAGAAGCAGGTGGAGGTGCAACACATGGTACTACATGTGGATGCATTGGTCTAAACCTTGGTGGGGATAGATGTGCTACATAAGGCATGTGCCCTATTGGTGCCCCAATAGGTGCTTTAGTCATATGGCCTAAATTGGTTACAATCGGTCTCACAACAGGAGTTGGTAGCACACTGACTCTAGGGAACGGATATTTCATGGGTGCACTATAATGAGATGTGACCCCTCTAGGAATGGTAATACCAGATATGCCAGGCGTAGGGGCTCCATGTGTGAAGTGGTATTGGCTACCATGGTAACTGTGGGCATGTGGCTCAAAGGTAATTCTACATCATTAGTTGATGTGATGCCATTCACTGGATGAGGAAGTGTACTAGTATTGTCTTGGGAGGGGGCAGCTCTAGGATCTAAGAAGGTGAAGCCCATGCTATAAGATCCATGGTCCATGGTATAGTCGAGTGATACTACAAAAGTAGGATCCATTGGGCTGACATGAGGTGTTATCATTTTGCTCATTATGGACATTCTTCCTTTGGACGTCCCAAGTTGCACCATAGGTCTTTCGATCATGTCATGTTCAATGACCTTATATATACAATCATAGATACCTTGCAATCATTCCTTCTCTGTGTTGAGATATCGAGCTCTAGTGAGGCGGTGGACACTGATGACCCGCCTAGGGGATAGGCCCCACACTTACACCACTGGCATGGTTGGTGAAATCTTGGGTGATATGCGGCCAGTGGGATGACAGGCTGTGTGACAGCCACTCTAGAGACTGGCATAGTTATAGCGCCAGCTCATTTAGTCGGGTTCACACTATAGAGAACCCGTGTATGTATTGGTGGTTGAGTACCTTTCATATTGTGTGTACTCTTATTCTTGTATATGGTGTGTTGAGTGTTGAGTAGAGAAGAAGAAGAAGATTTTCAGCCTCTCACCTTGTGTGTTCTCTATTAGGGTTTTGTGAGTGTGTGTGTGTGCTTGCAAGAGCTCAAGCTCTCTTCCCCCCTGCATCTTTTCATGGTATCAGAGTCTGGTTCGTGCTAAGGGCTGAGCTGCAAGCAAGAGAACCACAGGAAGCGGTACGAGGGTAAGAGCTTCAACTACTCTTCCCTATTTGTGTTGGTGACCACACCCTTGTCGGGAGCTCTACGGGAGGCACCGGCAAACGATCTCCGATTGAGGAGCTTTCTTCGCGGGAGTGAAGCTATAGGGCAACTGAAATTTTCGGGCCGAAAACGCGTTTCGGGCGCGTCTGGACCTCCGTTTTTTCAGAAAGTAGGCGATTTCGAGCACTGCGGGTAAGTCATCGATTCTCTGCAGAACTCTGTTTTAAGAACTGCAGGAAGACAGATTGACTGTGCAGACACTGTGGGTGCTGCAAAGAGGTCTACAGTTGCCATTGGGTGTATGTATGCACATTGAAGTCACTGGTTGTGACATTTGAGAGTACAACAGTACCGCTGTGCAGAAAATACTGCAGGTTGTGCAGAAAAACCAGAGTGCAGTTTCTGGTGAAATTGTGTATTTGGCAAGATGTCTAATGATGGCATAACACAGATTGTGGCTGAGAAGCTGGACAAGAATAACTTCCATGCTTGGAGGTTCAGGTTGACGAATTTCCTGATGGGAAAAGGCTATTGGGACTACATAGAAGGTGAGCATGAAGAGGCACCGGAGATACCGGATATAAATCCGACTGCTGCAGATGTGAAAGAGTTTAAAGACTGGAACCAAGGAGCCAGGAAGGTTATGTATTGGCTTTCCATTAGTATACAGGACACCATGATTGGGCACATTCAGGATGCCAAGTCCCCCAAGGAGGCGTGGGACACCTTGGTAAAGCTTTATGAAACAAACACCAAGGCTCGTAAGATACAGTTGAAGAATGAACTTCATACTGTGGAGAAAAAGAGCATGTCTGTGAATGACTATGCGTTGAAGATAAAGGGTATTGTGGAATCCCTTGCATCTATTGGTGTGTCAGTAGATGATGATGACAAGGTGGAAGTCTGTCTACGTGGTCTCAGGCCACAATACAAGGCGTTCAAGACGTCTATCCAGACTCGGGAAAACATTCCCAACTTTACAGATTTGGTGTCTATGCTGATTATCGAAGAGAAGAGCTTGGGTGAAGACCAACAGTCTTCACAAAGCAAAAACAGTTCAGAGCAACAGGCCTTCTACACGAGTTCAGGAAGAGGACGAGGTAGAGGAGGCCGTGGACGCTGTCAAGGAGGTGGCCGAACAGGTAATCAGAATTATGGCCAGCAGCAGCAACAACAACAACAGTCCCAGAATCAACAACAACAACAACACGCAGGTGGAAGAGGCAAATTTAGAGGTAGGGGGAGTCAAAGAGGCCGTGGAAATTGGCAAAGGCAATATAATGATGCACGTGAATGCTACTATTGTGGTAAGCCAGGACATGTGCAGTCAGAATGTTATAAGAAGCAGGCTAACATGCAAAATGGGAAAGTGCAGCAAAACAACTATGCATCCTCAAGCAGAAATAATGAGGACAATGAAAGGTTGTTTGTTATGCAGCATGTTGTAAATGCCATGTCTGAAAATGTTGATGCAGCACAAAAAGATAATGTATGGTATGTGGATTCAGGCGCTTCGAACCACATGACGAGTCATGGGGAGTGGTTAAAGGAGATGAAGAACCCGGAAAGACCAGGTTTTGTGGAAACAGGGGATGACACTGCTCATCCAATTGCCCACGTTGGAGATGTGCCATTATCTATGCAGGATGGCAAAGTGAAGTACCTTGCAGATGTACTTCATGTACCGAACATAACAAAGAATCTGGTTTCAGTTGGCCAGATGATTGAGCAGGGGTTGCAGGTTCGGTTTAACCCTGATGGGTGTTATGTTGAAGATTTCAAAGACAAGTGCAGGTTGGTTGCAAAAGGCAACAGAGTGGGCAGAATGTTTACGTTGGATGTAGACATGCCTGAAATAAGTGCTGCGATGTTTGCAAATGGTTCAGGAGTTGTTACAGACACAGACATATGGCATAAAAGAATTGGACATGTAAATGTTCAGAGATTGAAGTCTATGCAGACAAAAGGAATCGTGACAGGGCTGCCAAAATTTAAAGTAGAAGGTATGCAGAAAATCTGTGAAGCATGCCAATTTGGGAAGCAAACAAAGCATGTGTTTCCACGTAACAGATATGTGAGCAGAAATGCACTAGATGTTGTGCATTCAGATGTATGGGGTCCTACGAAGACCGTTTCTATGGGAGGCTGCAGGTACTATGTCACTTTCATTGATGACCACACAAGGAAAGTGTGGGTATATTTCATGAAGGAGAAGAGTGAGGTATTCACTCACTTTCAGAATTTCAGAGTTTTGGTTGAAAAGCAAACAGGGAAATATGTTAAGTGCCTAAGGTCAGATGGAGGGGGAGAATACTTCTCCAATGAGTTCTCTGAATTTTTGAAGAAGAATGGTATTCGGAGACAGTTCACATGCAGATACACTCCGCAGCAAAATGGAGTTGCTGAGCGGAAAAACAGGCACATTGCTGAGATTGCGCGAGCATTGATGGAAGAGAAGAATATGCCGCATTGCTATTGGGCTGAGGCTGTTTCTACAGCAGTATACATCATGAACAGGACTCCAACTGCAGCCATACATGATGTAACTCCAGAGGAGAGGTTTACTGGCAGAAAACCAGATTTGTCTCATCTGAAAGTTTTTGGATGCATTGCATATGTGCATGTGCCAGATGAGCTGAGAACTAAGCTGGATCCGAAAGCTGAAAAATGTGTGTTTATTGGATATTCCCTTGAGCAAAAGGGATACAGGTGTTATAACCCTGCTACACGTGAGTTGAGGGTAAGCAGGGATGTTGTCTTTGATGAGATGAGCAGCTGGTATGCTGCTGAAAAAGAAACTGTTGGGGCTGATGTGAGTGGAAGTGTGGTTGCACAGAATGCAGGTCAGCAATCACAGTCTTTGAGTGGACCAGGAGAGTCCTCATCTAGTGGGTCTGTTGATAGACCATGGAGTGGCAGGCTGCGTCATAATACCAGCCATGCAAATGTGATTACTACATCACGTAAAGGAAAAGAGAAAGTGGTTGAGCCCCTTGGTATGCCTGACATTTCTACAGGGCATTCTCATGTTGATGGAGAGTCTAGTGGCTCAGATATGAGCCTTGATGAGGAGCTTGGGATCCCAGCTATGAGAACACCTGGTGTAAAGAAGGCTATGGAAGCCATGAATGAAAAGCTCCGAAGATCAGGGAGAGTGAAGAACCCTGTGCAGAGATTTACATATGACGGTTATGTGGCACATCACTATGCATATATGGCAAAGGTTGTGCAAGTTGTTGAGCCCACATGCATTGATGAGGCTATTGGAAATGTGTGTTGGGAGAAAGCTATGGATGAGGAGATGGATGCACTATATGGAAATGAAACTTGGGATTTAGTGCAATTGCCAGAAGGCAAGAAAGCCATTGGATGCAAGTGGGTGTACAAAGTTAAACATAACAGTGATGGAAGCATAAACAGGTACAAGGCTAGATTGGTAGCCAAAGGATATGCGCAGACATATGGGATTGATTATGAGGAAACTTTCAGCCCAGTTGCCAAGATGGCAACGGTGAGAGTTGTGATAGCAGTGGCTGCGTCAAAGCAATGGTCTTTACATCAGATGGATGTAAAGAATGCATTCTTGCATGGGGATTTGCAAGAAGAGGTGTATATGTTGCAGCCACCTGGTTATGAGGATGTGGGTCACCCCGAGCATGTTTGCAGGTTGAAGAAAGCCTTGTATGGCTTAAAGCAAGCACCAAGAGCATGGTCTGACAAGATTTCTGAATATCTTGTCACTATTGGCTTTCATGTAGCCAATGCAGATTTCTCATTGTATGTGAGACATGGTGATAGAGGGGTTGTGCTTGTTGTCATCTATGTAGATGACTTGATCATTACGGGGGACCATGATGCAGAGATCTTTGATGTAAAGATCTTGCTTAGACAGAAGTTCGAGATGAAGGATCTGGGAGAGCTCAGATATTTCTTGGGCATTGAGGTGATTAGGTCACCACATGGTATTGGATTACTGCAGAGACAGTATGGCTTGGACATGTTGTCCAAGTATGGTATGACAGGCTGTAAGCCTATCTCTGTGCCATTGGATCAGAATGGCAAGTTGAGTGCAGACTCAGGAGAGATCTTGGAGGATCCTACTATGTATAGGAGCATAGTAGGAAGTTTGATCTACATGACGATCACCAGACCAGATTTGAGCTATGCTGTTGGGTTGGTGAGTCAGTTTATGCAGGCTCCACGGAAACCGCATTTGGATGCTGTGAGACGCATACTGAGGTATGTGAGGTCTACTTTGCATTGTGGACTATTCTATGAGATTGGGACAGAGATATGTGTACATGGGTACACAGATGCTGATTGGGCTGGTAGTATCTCAGACAGAAGATCTACCAGTGGATTCATGTTTTCTTTGGGGAGTGCTGCTGTGACTTGGAGCAGCAAGAAGCAGCCTACGGTTGCTCTATCGAGTACAGAGGCCGAGTATAGAGGAGCTGCTATGGTAGCATGTGAGGTAGCTTGGTTGAGAAAGCTACTTGCAGATTTGGGTCTATCAGTGGATAGACAAGTTGTCATTTTCTGTGACAACATTAGCAGTATACAGTTGGCCAGGAACCCAATCTTTCATGCTCGTACGAAGCACATAGAGGTCCACTACCACTTCGTTAGAGAGAAGGTCTTGGCAGGAGACCTTGACCTTGTTTATGTCAGCACAGAGGATTAGGTAGCTGACATCTTCACCAAAGCATTGGGTACAGAGAAGCTCCGCAGATTCAGGGCTTTGCTTGGTGTACATGAGATGGAGTTGAGCTCGAGGGGGAGTGTTGAGATATCGAGCTCTAGTGAGGCGGTGGACACTGATGACCCGCCTGGGGGATAGGCCCCACACTTACACCACTGGCATGGTTGGTGAAATCTTGGGTGATATGCGGCCAGTGGGATGACAGGCTGTGTGACAGCCACTCTAGAGACTGGCATAGTTATAGCGCCAGCTCATTTAGTCGGGTTCACACTATAGAGAACCCGTGTATGTATTGGTGGTTGAGTACCTTTCATATTGTGTGTACTCTTATTCTTGTATATGGTGTGTTGAGTGTTGAGTAGAGAAGAAGAAGAAGATTTTCAGCCTCTCACCTTGTGTGTTCTCTATTAGGGTTTTGTGAGTGTGTGTGTGTGTGCTTGCAAGAGCTCAAGCTCTCTTCCCCCCTGCATCTTTTCACTCTGTTGTGGCCCCAGATATTGATTGGACAATACCTTCCCAACTAACATTATACGCTTGGTCAATGGCAAAATGGGATAACCATAAGAGTCCTTGTGTCATGCGTAATGCGCATGCCCAAAATGTGTCTTGCATCTCCCAAGTCCTTCATGTCAAATGCCTCATGCAACTTGGCCCGAATACCATCTAGCTCATAGCTATTCCTGCTAGCAAGTAGCATATTATCCACATATAGAATGAGTATAACCAGGCTACCATCTGCGGCCTTCTTGGTGTAAAGACAGTGATCTGACTCACTCTGCCTAAAATGCTGAGATCTCATGAATGCATCAAACTTGTGATACCATTCCCCGGGTGCCTGCTTAAGACCATATAGGCTCTTCTTAAGCTTGCATACCAGCTTCTCTCTGCCTTTTTGCACAAAGCCCTCAGGCTGCTGCATGTAGATGTCCTCATGCAAGTCACCATGAAGAAACGCAGTCTTGACATCCATCTACTTTAACTCCATGTCATCTTTAGCTACCAAGCCAAGCACACACCTGAGTGTAGTCATCTTCATGACGACTGGCGAGAAGATCTCATCAAAGTCCACACCCTTTTCCTGCTTGAATCCCTTGGCAACTAACTGCGCCTTATACTTAGGCACTGCATCACCTGTGACTTTCATCTTGAACACCCACTTGCATGGGAGCGCATGCTTCTTTCTAGGCAAAGAAACAAGATCCCACGTATCATTCTTTCTGAGTGAATCCATCTCTGACTGCATAGCAAGCTCCCACTTGCGCTTGTCATCACGAAGCATAGCCTCTTTGTAGCATGACGGTTCTCTGCAGTCAGTCAACATAACATAGTCTGTGCCTGGCACAAATCTATCTAGCGGTCTAGAGATTCTGGTTGACTGTCTCAAAGGCATGTCAAGTTGTTGTCCATCATGCATATCAGCCATATCCTGCTCATATACATGTTTCCATAGTTAAGGAGCTTAAGTATGGGAGCCAACACCTGTAGCACTTGACTAACCCGAAAAAAGTACATTATTTTTTATGCTAGATGGGCTAAGAAACACTAAAAACGCATTTTGGAAAAAAATTAGACAATCCAAAAATAAATAAATTTAAAAAAAAACTTGTCCAAGGCATCCGTAGGATCTTCAAACACCCCAAATTCACATGCACCTACTATCGGCACGAGTTTTAAAGGCCAATTTAGAGGAAAGTGGGTCCATAGAGCTAGGGCATTGCTAGCCCATACTCGGCTCTTTGCCTTTGTGGATGGAAGCCAATTTAGCGTATTGCACGAATCCAAGATTATTGCAAGTGACTCCTCATTGGAGTACAATGCAATGGAGGGATCTTAGGACTTAGGGAGAGAACTCCGCACCCGAGCTGAGTTTGCCAAACCTACACCTAGCATGTTCAATTGCATGGCTAGTTACCTCAAGGGCTCGTCTTTGGCTATACTCCCTCTTAGCCTATTCATGACATAACCTAACCAATGAATATAGAAGTTAAGGTGAACTCTCAGACCACCCCTGATGAGACCTCATTACCAAAAGGGTGTATCCATGTGTTGTGAAGGAAGAAATTGACAAGCTTATTGAATGCGAGTTCATTTATGAGATTTAACACTCAGAGTAGATTTCACCTATTATGGTTGTGCCCAAGAAAAATGGAAAATTTAGAGTGTGCGTCGATCTCAAGAAATGATGCCACTCGTCGCAGGGATCACTACCCCTTGCCTTATTCTAAACATATACTAGAGCGAGTTGTAGGCAAGGAAGCTTATAGCATTTTAGATGGATGCTTAGGGTATAATCTGATTTCCATTACACCTGCTAAAACAACATTTGTTTATAGAAGGTGGGGTGTATGCTTATCGTGTTATACCATTTGGCCTAACCAATGCACTAGCCACATTCAAAAGGCTGATGGGACACTACCTTTAAGGACTTCTTAAGAGATTTTTTTAAATCTTTCTTAAATTATTTATGCATTCATTGGACTTCTTAAGAGATTTTTTTAAATCTTTCTTAAATTATTTATGCATTCATTCATCTTGGAAAGAATATTTAACATGCTTTAAAAATAGCTTTAAAAGGTGTAGGCTTTATCACATATCATTAAACCCTTTCAAATGCCAATTTTGGGTCAAGCATGGAGTGATCTTGGGACATATAGTGTCCAAAAATGGTATTTCTATAGATGAGGGAAAAATCAACATTTTTTGAGTTCAAAGATTTATGGGTCATGCTGGCTACTATTCGAGCGAGACTGTTGTTTATATTATTCTATGTTGAGATAGCTAGACCTTTGTACAAGCATTTGTGTGGACTGAGGAGTGTCAAATAGCTAGACCTTTGTACAAGCTACTCATTGCATTTGTGTGGACTGAGGAGTGTCAAACAAATAGCCTATGATGTATTGACGCAAGCCTTGGCTACTGCTCCAACCTTACGAGTGCAAAATTGGGATGTCATCTTCTATGTGTATATTGATGCATCAAATGTTACCATTGGTGGATGCGCCCTGGCCCAACAACCAAGTGATTATAAATTGGATTACCCTATTAGTTTTGCAAGCCGTCAAATTGAATGAGGCTGAAAATAATTATACCACCACAGAGCATGAGGGGTTAGTGATGGTCTATGTTGTTAATAAATTTAAGCATTACCTTGGATTTTTATGTTGATCATCAAGCCCTCTTGTATCTTGTTAACAAACCATGCTCCACAGGGGTTATTGATTCTTCTTGAATTTGATTTCACTGTAGTTGTCAGGCTTCAAAAAACATGTCATGGTAGATCATCTATCACGCGTACCTAGTGGTGAAGCACTAATTGAAGTTTATGACGATCTACCTGATGCTACACTATTCAAGGTCGAAGCTATACCAAAGTGGAGTGAGAGAATTGTTAACTTTCTTGCTAATGGATTCCAAACACTAAAAAAGTTAAGGCACGATCTAGCAAGGAATTTTCTAAAAGAAGCAGAGCCTTACACCAATTGATTTCTAGAACCCTTTATAGGAGAGGAGGATGAATATTTATACATCTTCAAACAAGCGCACCAAGGGGTAGTAGGTGGACATTTTGCAGCAACAGAAATCACAGCTAAGAAAATACTCCAGTCGAGGTGTTGGTGTAGTCGACGCTCTTCAAGTATTCTACACTCTTTGTCACAGGTTGTGATGAGTGCCAATGGTGTGCCAAACCACAAAGAAAGAAAACGATGCCCTTGCATATTGTTTGAGTAGACCAACCTTTTGAAAAATGGGGTCTAGATTATGTTGGACCAATTAGTCCTCCTGCATGAGGAATACAAGCAAGATATATCATTGTCACAAATAGATTATGTTACCAAACGGGCTGAAGCAAGAGCTTCAAGGAAGGCAGGTGCCTATGCGACTACCAGGTTTCTTTATGTGAGTACCTAGCTTAAGAGTGGCTATAACCGAAAAGCTTGGGGGTAATGAGTTTAGCTGAACATCTACTCACTTTGGAACGACTTATGGAGGAGAGACAACTAGCATTGTAAACTATGTTGGTTGTGGAGAAAAACAAAAGGAAAAAGTGGTTTAACAGACAAGTCAAAGATAAGGAAATTAATGTTGGAGATCTTGTATTTATGTATGGGGTCCAAAATAAAAAGAAAAAGCTTAAATATACGGGGAAGTGACCATTCAAGGTATGCGAGATTACTCCCCAAGGGTCAATATGTGTGGAAACTCTAGATGAAGTAAAAACCATTGGCTTCTTCAATGGGACGGTAGATACACCAAAGGGTCATACATTCATGATATGAAGCAATAGTGTCCAAAGCTACAACTAGGATGGGCGCCCGTAATGGTGTGATGGAGTATTTATGGTGATTTTCACTTCATGTGGTAGCAAGTTAGGATGAAGTCCTAAGTGATGTACTTCATGGATATATTATGAGAGTAGTCATTGTAGTAGCATTAGGCCTCTTATGAGTCTAAAGTGCTCGGCCGACCACAGTTTAAGTGAGTGTGAACACTTATGGCCATGTATATAAATGAATTTCTCTCATAATACAATAGCCTCTCCCATTGTGCAATTGAGTTTTTCTCTTGCTAATCTCTCTCCCTAATGCATACTAGTGAGTGTGTGAGTGAAGTGAGGTGAGAGGAGGGACGAGGACCCGTAGTGCAACGCGACGGTGTGATAACGCTTGCGGGGGAGACGCGGTGGAATTGCTTCTCAAGGAGTTGTAGAGCTTGGAGACCTCAAGGGTTATGAGCTCGGCCATTGGAAAGATCCTCTCATGAGAGTTGCGGTTCACTAGGTAATCTCTTTTTGGATGTGTTTCAAGGAGGGTTAGGGTGAGCCATAATATTTTTGGCGCCGCTGTTGGGGAGCCATCCTTTGACTTTTTCCATCGTTTTGCCTCTAATCTACGCATAACCCATTGCCCATTATCTTGATTAATGGTTCCCCATGAAAAAGATGTGGATTTAATGGTGATTTGTGTGAGATTTGGTGTAGAATAGCTCTCTTTTTTGTTTTTGAAAAGAATGCTTTTGCTTAATTTTTAGATTAATTTGTTATTTTTGTGTTTTTTCATGTTCTTAGGGCTTGCACATAGTTGTATTAGGCTTAGTTTGCATCCATTGCATCAAAGAATGCAACAGAATGCTTTTCTAAGTGAATGCAACAGAATGCATTTCTAAGTGAATGTTAGCTTTCTTTAGTTTAAACATAGATCTAAGATCATTAATTTTAGTTTAATTGTGTTTGTTGTTGAAATTGTTTGGATTAGAGTGTTAGCAAGCATTAGGAGTAGCTTAATCTTTCAAAAAATTTCTTAAAACCATTAAAAAAAAACCTTGAATTTGACTAATTTCTCTTAATGGACTGGTTTTTTCATTAAGGGTGATTAATCTCGTTCAAGATGCTAAAAATTTAGAAAATGTGTTAATTGAGGTCTAAATTGATCATATGAGTAGTCGAAATTGAGATTTTTGAGTGTTTTGAGAGCATCCACATACATTAAAACACCTAATCACATCAATTTTTTGATCAATTGGAGAAATTTGACTCTCTGCTTAATTTTACCTTAAAGAGGAGACTATTATTAAGAGTCTAATTAATATCTTAATTTAGATTAATTTATAAAATTATTGATGCACAAAGATTAGTTTTTCCTTGCTCTATCCAATGATGTACTCAATTGTGTGAATTAATTAGGGATTTGTGATTAATTAGAGTCCTTGATTAGTGTAAAAGAGGAAAAGATTAGTGAAAAGATTAATCTTTAATCACTATTTTACATAACTCATTAAGGCTAATGAGCATTCAATGAGTAGATGTCCATGAGTTGTCAATTTGTCCATTTTGAGGGTCATTTATGAAGGGTGTAAGAGGTGTCATTAAAAGGTTGACTTTTTTGATTCCCATTTAACTTTTTGGGAAAATGCTCATATCCCTTTCATTTTAAATTCAAAAAATATTCCCCCCCCCAAAAGGAAAATTCGTATTTTCCACTAGACTAAAAAAAAAAGACCATGAACGAAAAAAAGTCCGTCCGTGAAACGAAAACTGGCCCCATGAACGGAAAAAAGTCAGTCCGTGAATCGAAAATCCGATCGTGAACGAAAAAAAGTCCGTTCGAAACGGAAAAAATTCCGTTTGTGAAACGGAAATCCGACCCCTGAACGAAAAAAAGTCCGTCCATGAAACGAAAATCCGGCCGTGAACGGAAAAGAATTTCGTTCGTGAGAGTGTAGGTGATGAAAAAATTCTGTCCGTGAAACGAAAATTTGACCGTGAAGGGAAAAAAGCCCGTCCATGAAACGAAAATCCGCCTGTGAACGGAAAAAAGTCCGTCCATGAAAGTGCAGGCCGCGAAAAAAACACCCCTGTTTGGAGGCCCGTATCTACTAAACCGTATATCCAATGAAGGCGCTCTAGGGCTCATCAAAAAATTGACACCGAGGTCTTCGACTTTGGACTGGTTGTCCGAAGTCAAAATTGACCATTTTGGCCTCCGACTAGCAGCCTCAAAATTTGACCCAAAAATCAAGGTAAAAAACAGCCCAAAACCATAAAAAATCGCAAAAAACAGCACAAAAACGATGATGAGCCATATTCAGGCTACTTTTTGAGGGTCTAAACAACAAAATCATGGACGACTCAGGGAAACAAAGTTGTAGTACTCCAAAAATACTACAACTTCCTCATACAAAGTTTTTCAAAATTCCTTTTGGAACACCCTAAAAAACGTGCTGCAAAATAGGAAAAAAATTCTCAAAAATTTTTTTCGTTTTGAGAAAGTGATGGAAAATAGGTTTTAGGACCTCCTCTTCCATCTAGGAAGTTCCTAGCATACGCGTTTTCTAGAAAAATATCTCAGGCCGTTCATGTGCGTATAGTGCCTAAGCTCATTAGGACAAACGAACACCTGTTTGATCCAACGAAGAGTACGCCAAGCCTCTTGAGGCTATAAATAGGCTGTGGGAAAGTATAAAAAGCAAAAAAAAAAAAATCTGTGATTGCTCATTAAGGAGCATTTAGGTACTCAAACATGGCCGCAATAGAGGGATTTGCCAGGGATGACACAAGCACTGAACCCAATGGTTGACATCTTCGAGCCATTGAGATCTATGCCACAAATTCACCTCCCAATGGTTGACATCTTCGAGCCATTGAGATCTATGCCACAAATTCACCTCCCAATGCCATTGGCCATGCCTATAACAAGCGTGTTATAAGTACCAACCCTTTCCTGAATGCCCACACCTTGGACATACTGATTTGTCTAGGAAGGGGGGTGGCCCAAGGACTCACTGAGTCTTTCAACAAGAGCGCTCGCACGGCCTCAATGATTCATATACAGAAATATAATGGAATAACAGACCCTCTTCAATTCATTCAAATGTTTGAACATAGATGTGACTCCTTTGGAAATCCCAACTGCCCCACTAAGGTAGATGCATTGACCTCAACCCCTAAGAATGATATATAATTGAAAAACAAAATATGTATATACCTTATAGAAATTTGTCGTTTATCGTTGTCTTTGCTCGTATTAACAAGAGCTTTAGAACTTGACATATGAGAATAGAGTCTTCTAATACCTTGTCCTTTGATTAAAATCATCCAATAATCTCCAAGCTTTATCTCCTCTTACTCATACTGTGACTCTTCTCTCTTTCTAAGATCTATGGCAAAATAGCCTTCTTCTACAGGTCTACAGCATAGTATTCTTTCTCTAAAAGAAAAGCTATGGAGTTTTGGTCTCTTCCTCCCATAGAAATCTAAGCTTATTTTCTGAGATATTAGATAATAATGAAGGGATATATGCATCTCAAACTCTAGGATTACCTTGAGGCTACTTGCTGCCTTCTCACAGTTTTCTCTGTGTAGAGACCCTGACAGAAACAGCAAATTGTTTCGGCCATAACTC